>NC_045444.1:34137143-34265528 GCF_002776525.5 Piliocolobus tephrosceles | reverse complement strand
AAAAAAAATGCAAAAATAAATTTGGAAGCTGAAGCTGATGAAAGACTACTGTCATCTACGGCACTGAATTTCATATTTTTGTATCTATTGAACAGTCTAATTGATTTTATAAGTAAATGTTAAATTTAAACTTATAAATTTGAATGAAATACTGATTTTCATTTGGGGGAAATGAAAAGGCCTGTACTACTAACAAATAGGCCTGGGCACTGCAACGGGAAGATCCATGACCTGCCCCTCCAAGTGTTCATGCAAACCAGCAGCATGGAGGGCTTGGCAAAAATGCAGAATCCCCGGCCCCTGCCCAGACTTTCTGAATCAAGATCTGCCTTTCACACACAAGATTCCCCTACACACACGAGTTTGAGAAGTGCCGGTTGATAGGACTTCATAGAATAGAAATCAAGTCGGTCTGGTATCAACCGTGAAGACTTCTGGCACAGTGGGATTTCTGCAGGGCATGATTCAAATTCAAGAGACAAGGACATATGGAGTGGACATTTCAAGTAAGGAAAGGGACAATAGGAGGGGGCTGGGAATAGACCACCCAGGCCAGACAGAGGTTCTAGTAAGTAGCAGGACACTTAGGAACAGCTTGAGGATGTGGGGGGAGAGGAAACTTGGGGCTGAGAGAGGCGGCTGGCAGCCAGCCAGGTCCCCACTTTGGGCTGCCCCTTACCTTGTGGACAGAGCAGCGTCCGCCGGAATTCCAGGCCAGGATCGCCAACCGCGTAGCCACCATGAACCAATTAAACCTCCAGCAGCCCCAGGAAGTCGGGGCTCATTATCTCCAATGTCTAGATGGGGAGCCGACCACTTCCGAAGCTGTAATTACCGGAGGTCAGAGGGCACCTGAGGCAGGAAGTCTGGTCTGTCCCAGCACATTCTTGGCGCTCCCAGATTTTCCCTCCGAGGAGAACGGAGGAGGAGCTGCTCTCCTAAGCTGGAAGTCCTTCGACAGTTTAAGGGGCTTCAACGAGCCCTAGCTGGGGGGAAAAGGGCCTTCGACCATCTTCACTCAAGCTAGGCTCTGTGAAAAGAACCTCCCAGACAGTAGCCTCCTGCCTGGGAGGGAGCAGGCTGCTGGACAGGATTGCTGGAGAGATGCCCGCCTGGGGCAGCCTTAGGGAGGAAGGAATTGGAGGCAGCTGTGGAGGCGGCCTGCCGGAGGAGGGCTCCAGCGGGGCTATTCCAGAGAGAGAGGTTGAAACTATTAATTTAATAACCATCCAATCAAGCTGTGAGGGAACTACAATTGAGTCAAGAAATTACCTCGTTTTCTTAAGAATACACAGGTTTATGAAAGCTTATCTGTCTCCTCAATTCTCACAGATGCCCTGGGAAAAAGGCTTTGCAGCTTGGCTGTTGGCCTGAAGCACAAGCTCTCACCGACTGAGACCTCTTGACCAGCCCTGATTTGGCTAGGAGCGTGTCCTAGGGTCCGCTTTCTCTTGACTCCTGAGAGGTCCTGTGAGGTTTCTAAGTCAAGGCAATGGACTAGATTCCCGTAGAAGGGCAAGTGCCCTAGGCAAGAAGGGGAACGTCAGGGCCAGTTGCTCGGTCCTTTCAGGGCCACCCACAGTGACCCTGGTCCTAGAGGCTGGGCTGCCCTTCCCCTGCCCAGCACTGCTCAGAGCATATGTTAACATCCAACTGGGGCCTTTATCTCAGCCTGGAGGCAGATGCATCAACTTCTGGAGGCTAAGGGCTAGCTTGAGGCCCTGCCTCCCCGAGATGCTGCCCCTTTGATTCCTGCTTAATCACTCCCAGCTGTTCAGGGTCCTGAGCTAGTATAGATTTTCTGGCAAGAAAAGGCTCTGAAACTTGAGCCATTTACTAGGCGGCTGGGATGCTTTTGGGAACACAGCCAGTGCTGTTGGTGCCAGTCAGGGCTGTACCACAGTCCTGGGAATCTCCACGAAGAGTGGGAGAAAAAGGCTGAGGCTGCCTGGGAAGAGAGACCTGGGAAGTCAGTCCCATCCCTTGGCCGGGCTCAAGCAAGAGATCTGTCCCTGAGTTTAAGGAATGATCTTTGGGACGGGCCTCAGTGCACAGAGTCTAGGACTTCACCAGAACAGAGGAACGGAGGTGTTTTGTTTCTCCTCCAAACTCCTGAGACTCATTCTTCTGGTACATGAAGAAATTGTTTCTTACAGCTGCAAAAAACCCAGGGAGAGGATAACGTTAAGCTAAAAACATCTTAATATAGGATGCACATTTGGACCTTCTGCAAGGTACTGCTAGCAAGGCGGGGACAGAGGAGGTAGTGATGGTGGGTAGAGGTGTCATGATAAACAGGGAGGCCCCAAGTTCATTGTTATACACTCAGTTAAGGGGTACCACAGGTAGGGTGCTCTTCAGTCAGGAGGCAGTGAGGTACACCAGAATCCCTGGAGGAGCACTTCAGGGGGAAGAGGGGCAGGCTCAAGAAAGGAAGAAAAGGAAGCTCAAAGCTGATGGGTTAGCCCAGCCCAAGCCCAGGTTATTAGCTCCTGGCTCTTTTGGAGAGGAAGCCAACCCTGATGGGCTGGACTGGATTTCAAGCTACTGGGCCACGCATCCAACGGGGCCTATGGAAAGATTGACAGTTGACCTCTCCAGGGATCAAGGGCATGGTGGGGCCTAGGTGATTTCAAACCTGAAGCCCCAGACAAGCACAGTATAGCTATGTAATAGAATACTACATAGTCATTAAAAATCATGCTATTCTTTAAGAATATTTAAATGGGGAAATAAATATATATTTGTTTCTTGTTTTGTTTATTTATTTTTGTTTTTTGTTTTTGAGATGGGGTCTCAATCTGTCACCCAGTTTGGAGTGCAGTGGCATGATCTTGGCTAGCTGCAACCTCCGCCTTCCAGGCTCAAGTGATCCTCCCACTTCAGCCTCCTGAGTAGCCAGGACGACAGGTGTGCACCAGCATGCCCAGCTAATTTTTGGTATTTTTGCTACAAATGGGGTTTTGCCGTGTTGCCCAGGCTGGTCTTGGACTCCTGGGCTCAAGCAATCCACCTGCCTTAGCCTCCCAAAGTGCTGGGATTACAGGGGTGAGTCACCGCACCCAGACTTCATTATATATTTGTAACTGGAAAAAAAAAAAAAAAAACAAAGCTAGCATTACTAACAGTAGAAACAGCAGGTACAGATATGGAGTCCAGTTATTTTGCTGAATACACCCACTTCTACCGCTGGCCTTGGAAGGTACTGGTTATCAGCACTGGTTATCTCTGTGTAGCAACATTGTGGGTAACATTTGTTTTCTTCATGTTTTTCTCTGTGTTCCAAACTTTCTGTAATCAACATGCTTTGCTTTTGTAATCAGAGGACAATAATTGCTTATTTAAATGGTAGCACTCGCTCTATTTAAACTAGTTCCATTTAAAGGTCAGAGAGTCAGGGAGCCATAGGCAAATGAGAAGGGGCTGGGTGGGCTCTGTTACTGGCCTGCCAGCATTCATTCCCCCTTCTTCCTTCAGTTCTCTCCTTTGCTGTGCTGTGCGACTTCCATGCACGCGTCCAGACGCACTCTCCACTTCTCTCTTCCCCACTTTATGTCCTGGAGGGAGGCTGACCTTTATGGACAACATCAGAAGCCTTGGCTGGGTTTGGCTAGTAGGGGACACCAGCGGGAAATCAAAGGCAGTTGGCAATGTGAAACTGGGTGTTGATCCCTCAGGCTTCCTCCCAGCAGGCTGGCTGCGACCCTTTTCAAAAGGCCATGTCTCCCTCCGATGCTTGTCTTCACACAGTTCTCTTTGTCTGTGGTAACCTCACCTTCCTCTGCCAGTCTTGGGGTGGTGCAATGGGCTGAGTGTTGGTTCCCCCCACTCGCCAATCATGTCAACACCCTAACCCCTAGAACCTGGGAATATGACCTTTTTTGGAAAAAGGTCTCTGTCAATGTAATTAAGGATTTTGAGATGAAGAGATTATTCTGGATTATCTGGGTGGGCTCTAAATCTAATAAGTGTCCTTACAAAAAAGAAGCAGAGGGAGATTTGACATACAGCAGAGAAGGAGACAATGTGAGGAGGCAGAGATTGGAGTGATGCAGCCACAAGCCAAGGAGTGCCCCCAGCTGCAGGAGGCTGGGGAGGCAGAGTGATTCTTTCCTCAGGCCTCCCGGGGGAGTGTGACCTGGGGCCTCTGGGGACATCTGGCCTCCAGAACTGTGAAAGAATAAATTTCTGTTGTTTTAAGCCACCTAATTTGTGTTATTTTGTTATAGTGGCCACAGGAAACCAATATAGATGGTAAGATGTTAACAGTATGCCCTGTTACTGGCCTTCCAGGTGCAGTGGTTTTTTTGTTTTGTTTTGTTTTGTTTTGCTTTCCTTAGACCGCTCACACTGTTGTAGTCTCACTGTTAACCTCTCTTCACATTACTCGGTTTTCGTGAGCCACCTGATTCCTGCAGGAGCCTGTCTGACATGGGTGTCTGCCTCACCCACAGGTAACCTGTGCCCCAGGGCAAGCTGACCCCACCTTATATCCAGGGGTCATTCCTGGTTTTTCCAAGCAATTATGGTAATCCTGTTCCCCTTGCAAGTGGTCCAAGAATGGACAGGTCCAAAATGTGGCCACATCAGAGGGAAATCTGGAGAGTTTCTGGGACAATTCCATCTTCCGTGAGAGAGCCACAGGAAGAGATGGTCCTTCTATCCCTCTTCCTCCCCTGGACATGCATGTCCGGGCATCATACCTGCAGCTGCTGCAATTTGAGCCCATTGGTGAGCCAGTGATTCCACCAGCCCTGAAGGTGGTCCTACCCCAGCCTTCCAGTCACGTGAGATAATACATTTCTATACCGCTTATTTCCATTTGAGTTGGGGTGTTATCAGTGGCTAGAAGCCTAGTAAATGTTGGCGATTTAGATTGGTTCTACATTGCCTTAATGCAAAGATGGTCGAATTGTTTTAAATATCCTAGCATCTTAAAAATACTTTCAAAACTTGAAAAATCTTGATGAAAAAACCTTTCATGATATATATGTTTTCACGCTTTTTCGAAAATAGTAGCAAAACAAAATGCGTAAAGATTTATCGTCAACTACCACGTTCAATGGGGAGAGGGTCTGAAATAATGGCAATATGGTAACAATAGAAATAAGGTGAAACAAAAACAATTCTGTGTAACACAACTGGGATATTCAAATCAGCAAACAACTATGAGAGCTGTTATATGCCAGACACTCAGTACTGGGGAATAAACGGGAACAAGATCTTGGTCATTTTCCTTGAAGCGCTTACATATTATTTTAAAAACTGGCTGGGCACAGTGGTTTACGCTTGTAATCCCAGCACTTTGGGATGTTGAGGTGGGAGGACCACTTGAGGCTAGGAGTTTGAGATCAGCCTGGCCAACATAGTGAGACCTTGCCTCTACAAAAAACAAAACATAAAAAAAATTCACCAGGAGTGGTGGCACGTGCCTGTAGTCCCGGCTACTTAGGATGCTGACATAGGAGGATCGCGTCAGTCCAGTAGTTTGAGGCTGCCGTGAGCTATGATTGTGCTACAGCAAACCAAAAACCCCAAACCCAAAAAATGTCCAGGTTATATTTCATCCAAGTTGTGGAAAATAAATGCAAAACAGTTCATCCAGTATTCATCTACACTTGTATGTTCACTTTCTGTACTGCTGTTGATTATATACTTGGTGACAAATACAGTTACAAGGTCAAAGTGAGTGCAGTTTAGAGGAAGAAAAATAGGAATTTGATTCAGAAATATCACATAAGCAAAGTGGGGTGGAAAAAACTGATCGTTACCCAAAGATGCTGAAAACTATGTTCTACTTGTAAAATAGTGCTTGGAACTGTAGCTGGTATTTCCCAGACACCCTATTGAAAGAGAACTGGTTGAAGGCTTACAGGGCAGCAGTAGCATCCCAGGCCTTCCCATCAAACTCCACAGAATAAAACAGATTGACATAAGAGCCATTTCTTTATCAGCCAAGACCTCTGCCCCTCAATATCAGGAGCAGGAAGAACACATCCCTCAGTAAGTGTAGGCACATTCTTGAAACAAAACCCACTCGCACCAGCCTGAGAGTCCCATGCAGAGCCATTCCTTTTGGGTCAGATGGGTCCACTCCATAAATCCTCTTTAAAATACTAACACCTTTGGCGGGGTATCAAATTAACTCACAACAATGGGTGATCCCTTTAGTTCTTCATCAGGCTCCGAGAGAGATGGGAATATGGGGGAATGAAGAAGGGAGGGATTAAGAGAACATTGTTTGGAAAAGCTGGGACAGGTGAGATATTCAAGTTGGGAAATCCCTGGCAAGCAGAAGGCTGAGTGAGGGGCCTGGAGACAAGCCACATACTTTTACCTCTTTCCTTGGTCTTATTTCCCATTTCTCCTTGGCTTTCTTCTTTGAAGCAATGCCTCAGGGGAGGCCAACCTCATTCCACAAGCTTCTAAAGGTTTGCTCCATGAAACACTGGTTGTACATGATACTCTTAGAAAATTCTGCAGTCCAGTAAGTTTGGGAAATGCTGTGTACTGAAAGTCCTCAGAGAGTCATAAGTAAGTTAGCAAATTCATGGCTCCAAGAAGTTGCTCTGACTGGTGTACATTTAGGCCAGGGGTTTCCCAAATATTTTTGGTCAAAGAGCTCTTTAGTGCATGTTATCACCTGTTAAGAATACATTCTGAGAAAGGCATATGGGATGCTCATAGTTTTCCATTAGAGTATTTGTTACCAAGTTTTAAGATGATATAGCCTCCAATATTTTCTTCTTTTGATATCTTTCTACCTAATTGCCAACCCATGGTGTCTGGGCAGGGAAGAGAAGAGACAAAAATGTGTTTTGGACACTCAGCTGTTTCCTGTTGGCTTTCCTAGCAAACAATTTGGATGGAAACAGATTTTAGCTATTCCTTACTTTAGAGTTAGCAGATGAGCCACAGATTGTAATTATCTAGGCTCTCTTTTCTTTATTAATCTGGAAACTTGGAAGTTGGTTTCTGCTGAGTTGTTCTCAGCAAAACTTGGCCTCCTTTAAAGCAGTAGCCTCCTTAGTAAGCTCCTTTTCCTTACCCTGTACTCTGGAAAAAGCCCAAACATCATATCTCCCCAAGGAGAGCTGGTTTAGGAAAACTGCTATTCTTCCTGGCTGGAAGGTGTTTCAAATAGAATCATCACAGATGTAACTGCATGTTCAGGATATTGTCTGGAAACCACCAAACTATCAAGTATTTGAGACCACAAGAGGCAGATCCAAGGGCTCACTGTAAAACTTTGCCACTCAGAGTAAACTCTGTGAGCCAGAAGCCAGGTACCACTGAGAACTTGTTAGAAATACAAGATCTGAGCGCCCACCACCCCCGGCCCCACCCCCCCCCCCCGCCTCCCAAAGCAGAATCTGCATTTGAACAGACCCCCAAGCCATTTATATGCACAAAGCCTAAGAAATACCAACATTCATTTCATCATACCTCATTCATTTATTAACAAACAATTATCAGGTACCCCACTAGACACCCCGCTGTTCTAAATATTGGGGTCACAGTGGTTAAAAAGGCAGGTAAGGTCCTGATTCTCATGCAGCTTACATTCTAGTGGGGAAGACAGACATAAACACATTTAAAAGTAAAGATGTCAGGAAGTGGCAAGTGCCTGAAGAAGTAAGTTTTCTAATGGATTAGCAAATGAATGGGAGTCAAGGGTGAGATGCAATGGTCAGGCAGCATCAGTCTGAATAGAGACCTGCCCAGGGAGAAAGAGAAGCCACATGGTAGCCTGGGGCAGGAACATTCCAGGCAGATGGCATAGTGAGAGCAAAGGCCCCAGGGAGAGTATGAACTTGAGAACAGAGAGAAAGGAGACAGGTGTGGCTAAAGCGCAGCAAATTAAGAAACTCTGAGGTCAGAGAGTTAGAGAAGGGCCAGATTATGTGCACCAAAGAGTCTCAAATTGAGCGTGCATCAGAATCACTTGGAGGAGGGCTTGTTAAAACATAGGTTGTTGGGTCCTACCCCTGAGTTTCTAACTCAGTAGCTCTGGGGTGGGGCCCAAGAATTGGCATTTCTGACAAGGCCCAGGTGATGGTGATGTTGCAAGTCCAAGGACCGCACTTGGAGAACCACTGATGGAGAGTGTTGCGGGTCCTTGTAAGGAGCTCGGTTATACTCGAAGTGTGATGGAAGCCATCAGAAGATTCTAAGCAGGGGAGTGACAAGAGCTGATGTTCATTTTCCTCTGTTATCCCCAGAGGAGCGGACCTCTCCGGTCATCCACTATCACCTGGACTCGCATCCCCTTTCTGCTGTGTTCGTCACCTGATTTGGTCCAGTTTCCCACCCATTCTCTTCATTTCCTCCCAAACACGTCCACTGTGCCTTCTGGAAGCCCCACTCCTTGACTCTCTCAATTTTACCTGTCCTCAGCCTACATCAGAGCCTTCCCTCTTTCTTCCTTGCCTTAATTGGAGCCTGGTTGGTCCCAAGAATACAACATTCACACAGCTGTTTCTGGCACAGCCTGTCTGATATCTTACAGTCCGTGAACCTTAGGGGCTGGAAGGAGTGTTGCTGCCTGCTTGTTCTCTACTATTGCTCCTGGAACTTAACCTGTGTTACCTTTTACAAAATATCCTGCCCATTAAAGGCTCTGGCTTCCTGACTGTACCACTCGATCACATGTCCTCATTCACGTGATCCATTCACCCATTCACTGTACCACACCTCCTGGCTCCCCATCTTTTTCTCTGCATAGACCTTCTTGACTATCTCTTTGAAGTAACCATACAATGTCCCCTCTAGCAGCCTGGCTTCTCAGTTTCCTGGACCTTCTCATCTCTAATGATGTTTTCTCCCTCCCTGCACCTCAAGGTGATAGCCTTAAACTTGTCACCACCAGAAACTGTTCTGCTGCTGCAAGCCCAAGCCCCACTCTCTCATAAGCTTTCTGTCCTTGACACATGCTTAAGCATGTACTGTGACAATTCTTCAACTCTGCTGAGATCTCTTTTCTGTTGGCTTCACCACCTTTTACAATTTGTCAGCCACCTTTCTGTTCACTCCTCGTGTCCAGCTTAGGGCTTATGGTTCCTCACCATAAACACTTCTTTCCAAAACTCTCATCCTCAGAATCCCTTTGCCTTTCCACAGAGTCTCCTACAAAACACTAAGCAAACCCACCCATCTATCTCTCCACTCAAGCAGCTCGACATTACTATGGAAAAGTCAAACAAGCAGGCTGCTTTCACTTTCAGTTCATCGCAGACCTCAAAGGGGTACTTGGAACTCCTAGGCAATATTGCTGTGTTTCTCTGTTAAAACCAGCATTCGTATTCTTCTAGGTTACTTTTTCATTCCTTTTTTATCCTTAAAACTCCCACTGCCCTTCCCTACTTTTTAGTCTTAGCTGATGAACTCTCCTCATGTTTGACTGAGGAAAGAGACGCTGTCCAATGGAAATGCTCACATTCCCCCATCTTGAAACCTACAAGCACAGCCACACTTGCTGGCCTTCTCTGCCCCTTCCCTCTGCTCAGCTGTGTCCAAGTGGCCTCCTATCATCCATTCAGTCCCTCCCATCAGCGTCTCCCTTGCTGCTGGATCGTTGTCATTGGCACACACACCTGCTTCAGTATCGCCCATCTGTTTCTTCTGTAATTTATGTCTGTACTTCCAAATAATACAGCTATTTTTAGGTTCTTCAATTTTAGACACTTATTGCCTTCTTGCACCCTCCTTGTGCATATTTCCCCTCCACCCACCCTCCCAACGTCGTTACAGCACCATTTTTGGCTAAATCAATGTTCTGTGCTAGCATTACTATAAGTACTCACAGCTGAACCATATAGGCTGTTATTCTTTTATGGGTCAACTTTGGTTTTCTTGGAGTTACTAATTACCTCATTTTTTCATTGCTTAGTCTTCCAAATATCAATTACTAAGTTTTTGCTAAGCTTTCCAATCAAATTGCAAAAGTCCTCTCCTGAGTCACAGGTAACCATTCAAGACCGCTTCTTCACCCCCAAATCCGGCTACTACCAATGAACAGCTCTGCTGGGAGTGTCACCTGTGCATGTGTGTGGCCTCTCCAGTGTGGCCAGGGTAGGGGAGTGGGACTTCTCACGCCGCAGTTCAGGACTCCGAGAGTGAGTATTCCTGAGACAGGGTGGAGGTCTCAAGGCCTTTTATGACCTTGCCTGGAAGTCACATAGGGTTGCTTCTCCCCTGTTGCAATGATGGAAGCAGTCAAAACCTCACCCAGATAATGGGGAAAAAAGCACAAAGCTCTCTTCTCTGTAGAAGGAATGTTCAGGAAGATTTATGGCCATGTTTTAAAGCTGCCATAGAGACAACTTATGTGAGATAATACTAAAATTGTGTTGAAAAATAGTCCAAACGTTTCCAAAGAATTTTCTTTTTTTTTCTTTTTTGAGACAATGTCTCACTCTCTTGCCCAGGCTGGCGAGCAGTGGCATGATCTCAGTTCACTGCAACCTCCAACTCCTGGGATCAGGCGATTCTTGTGCTTCAGCCTCTCTGGTTGCTGGAATTATAGGTATGCGCAACCACGCCCAGCTAATTTGTATGTGTGTGTGTGTGTGTGTGTGTGTGTGTGTGTGTGTATTCTTAGTAGAGATGGGGTTTTACCATGTTACCCAGGCTGGTCTGGAACTCCTGGCCTCAAGTGATCTGCTCGCCTAGGCTTCCCATAGTATTGGGATTACAGGCGTGAGTCACCACGCACAGCCAAGAATTTTCATTGTTGTATATAGAAAATACATGGCGATATCAGAAACATAAATACTGTACAGTATTGTCATGAGCTTAAGTAGAATATCTTTGGAGGGAATCCCAAGAAGCTGGTACCAGGAGAAACTGGGTGACTGGAGGCTGGAGTAGACCGTTTTGCCCTGTAGACCGTTTTGCATCTTTTGAATGTTTCGTCATGAGCTTGAACTGCATTTCCAAAAATATTAAATGATCAAATGTCTTTGACAATGTCACAGCTTCTCCTGGCCATGTCAGCTCCCAGGATAGTCTAGACCAGGGCTGTCCAAGAGAACTTTCTGTGACGACGGAACTATTCTGTATCTGACCTGTCCAGTACAGCAGACGCTAGCCTCACGTGTCTACTTAGCACTTGAAATGTGGCTAGTACGATTAAGGAATTAAATTTTTAACTTAAATTTTAATTGCCATCTGTGGCTAGTGACGACATCCTGGATGTGCCGGGGCAAGGGGCTGGGAGGAGCTTGCACATGTGGGATATGGGGTGGGGAGCACGAGATCCCTTGAGTCATGGTATCCAAACATTTTTGCACATGTGCGCCCTAAAACAGGTTTAAACAACTGTATATCTCTTTGCAGAAATTAAAGTTGACATCTAAATGCTTCCTCCTTAGTTTAAAAGTTTATTTTTGTTAGGAGCTATAAAAGATTAAACATTTCATAAGATGAAATAAGATGAGGACTAACTATAATTTGAATAAGTATTTCATGAGCTGGTTTGATAAAGTAAGTTTTAATTACTGAATAATGCAGACTGAATCTGAAAGAAATCATTTTAAAAGGCTTTAACCTATACTGCCTTAGCTGTTCTAAACTTAGAGCACCTCAATGTGGGTCACGCTTCACCCTTGACAGAAATAATATACATAAGACAGGGAAAGACAGCGTGCCCTGAGGATGGAAGATGCCTTGATGAATCATTAAAGAAGCCCCCAGAAACCAATTGATCAATCTCTCCTCTTTTGGTTGAAGGAAGTTTTTACACCCCAGAGTAAGGCTGCATGTTGCCATCACGATGGGTGACTACGGCATGGAGACTTCCATGAGATGATTTTAGAACTCAGTGCTTTAAGACTGTGGAAGTGGATTTCCTCTAAATCACTCATGGACATTTATCCTCCTGAAAGATCTGTACACCCTCAGGTGTACTTGACCCCAGTTTGAAGACCGCTGCTATGACAAGGTGGAAGCTGGGCTTAGCACTCAGTTGCCTACCACTACTGGCTTCAACTGAGACCCGCCACAGAGGAAAGATAAGGGACAGTCCCTGGGGTCCCCTCCAGCTGAGACAGGGTGGCCCTGTCAGTGTCCTTGCCTCAGACCTCTGGCCTGCTCTCCAAGACTCATTCAGCTGGAATTTTTAAGCCTGTTCCAAGTGGAAAGGGGCAAACCCAGGCCTGCCTTCTTCCAGGGCTCAAGGATGAGCAAGGCAAGACTTAATGCCTTTTTCCCAGTACACTCTGCTCCATCACCCCCTCCTCACATCACGCCATCCTCCCTAGACCTGCAGTTACTTCAGATGGAATGCAGAATAGAGACGGGTTTGGAGAATTGCAGTTCACTAGCATGGGGGCATAGGGCTGCGAAGGGCTGCGAGGGGCTGCCTCAGTAATGGTAGTCTGAGTAACCTAGGACTGATTAGAGTGCCGTCCTCAGGGCCGTCATGTCTAAACTAGGGGTTGCTCCTAAGATGAAAATTGCATGAGGTCCAAATTACTAGAGGTCAAGGCAGGCAGATCATGAGATCAAGACATTGAGGCCATCCTGGCCAACATGGTGAAACCCACACTAAAAATACAAAAATTAGCTGGGCGTGATGGTGCACACCTGTAGTCCCAGCTACTTGGGAGGCTGAGGCAGGAGAATCGCTTGAACCCAGGAGGTGGAGGGTGCAGTGAGCCGAGATTGCGCCACTTCACTGCAGCCTGGCGACAGAGCAAGACTCCTTCTCAAAAAAACAAAAAACAAAACAAAACAAAAAAACACCTGAATTCAGCCCACAGAGTTGGTATTTGTGTGCCACACTGGAGACCAAGGCACCATCTGTCAAAATGGCCGATACAGAGTCCACTTTTTTCTTCTGGCTGAGTGAGGACAGATCACTGCTTTGGTCAAGCACTGGATGTGTAGTTGGCTTGCATCTAAGAGCCATATTGTATAAAAAATGTATTTTTTTTAAGCCCAAGAATCATATTTGTATGCGGAGGGCTCACACTGAGAGGCTGGTGGGAATTGGGCCCTGGGGGTGGCAAAAAGCCCTATCCCCCATGAGTTCCTCGCCTGGGGCAAAAGATCACTGATGACCTGATGGGCACAGACAAGCTGAAAGCATTCCCATTGCTGCTTTGTGACAGGTTCCACACTAAGCAGTCTATGCACATCTTTCAGACAGAAGTTAGCACAAAAGCCCCTCCATCTCACCTCACTCCCCATTTAGGTGCATTTGGCCTACTTCCTAACACACGAGGGCCCTGAGACTACCAACAAGTGGCAAACGTCCCAGCCATTAAACATCTAATGATCAAGTGAGTATCTAAACGATGCTTGTCCTGGGGAAAGGTTGAAGGGACCCAGAGATACACAGCAGCTGAACCAGTTGAGTTGAAAATGAAGATGGATGAGTTAAGTGTGACATAATGAAGGCACTTCATTGGACAAGATCTTGATGATCTTCAGGAGAAGAAGCTTAAGTCAGCAACACATTTTCTCTAATTTTCTGCCATGGGGTAACTTTTAAAACATCAATTAATAACTTCTACAGCATGTTATCAATTTGCCTACAATTCTCATTATAAAGAAAAGCAATTGCCTACCATGAACACGGTTGGTTTAAAAGTCTCGAAGGCTTGTATCCACGTATTCCATCATGTTAACCTTGGTGGTAAATGCTCATCTCTTCTTAGAAATTGATTCCATATTAACAGTCAGAAGATAATTCACATGCTGCCTCTTCTCTTCCCCCATCCCATCCCCTTCATTAAATGTTCACTGTCCATTTCCCAATAGGAAAGCACTCAGTGGGATCCCCCTGGGTCAGCCACCTGAATAGCCCCCAGCCTGCAGATGCCAGTGGAGAAACAAGGACACACCAGCCAGAAAGCAAGTGAGAGGCCCCTCTACCAGCCCGTGGATGATGTCGGCTCCTCGGGGGATTGTATTTCTGGTCCAGCACTGCCAATGACTGCCTTCTGTTATTTTTAAATAATAACTTGGCTGATGCTATATTACCTCTGCCTCTGTATTTTATTTGAAGTTACCAAAATGATCAGGATGTTATTCATCCGAATAGAAAAAAGGCCAATGCTTCCCTCTTTAACTCAGAAAGCAGCCCTTCTGCATCTCTTGGCATCAAGGACACATTTGTTCCTGGGTGGGAAGGTCCAGGTACCATCCACCTTGGCATCGTCTGTTCTGGAGCTATTTGTTTGCTCATGTACAGCCAGGGGCTGACTGTCTTCTAAATGTATCCCCACACCCATGTCTTTGCTGTCCTCCCATGAAATGCCTGCCACTCAAGAAGTTGCCCTTGAAGGGAGGGGGCTTCTAGGGAGGGGGCTTCTAGGGAGGGGGCTTCTATAATGGGGGCTTCTGTGGGGGTCTTTTGGGGAAGGGGCTTCTAGGGCTACTGTCCCTTCAAGGGCTACTTCTGGGTCTCTTGACATCTACCCACCATGCCCTCCACAGTACTGACATCTTCTTTCTCTGAATTCCAGTGGCCCACTGCCCAGTTCAATGGCACTGATTTCTGCCTTAGAGTTGCTAAAGTGTGTCTACGGATGAGTCTTGGCCATGCCTTGCAGTAGCAGGAGCCTCATAAATGGTAAAGCTTCATTGTGAGCGCAGTACTCAGGCTCAGAGTGTGAGGGAGAGCACTTCAGCCTCCAAACATGCAACACATGCGCCCCACGGCTCCCCCAGGGCTCATGTTCAGCCTCCTTGTTCCAGTCTGGAACCATCAGATGCATTGGTTGTGCTGGCTAGGGTCGCCCTTGGAGATACCAGGCCAGAGTGCTGGATGGGAACCACCTGGGTGGGCTCTGTCACCCAGGGTGGGCTCACCTGGTTATGCCAAATTAGAAGCCAAGTAGATGAGGTCCTCTAGCAGCAGAGAAATGGCGATCACAAGATGGAAAAGAACCGAGGGAGGACTTGCATTCACTATAGCTCTCACTTGGATTCATTAGACAAATGAAAAATTAGCTTTTATTCATTCTCTGTCACTTGCTCACTGTATTTACCATTTCCGGCCCTGCCACTCCCTCTCTTGCCCCTGCCAGCGTGGAGGAGTTTTAGTTCCTCTGTGTAGGCAGTCATTCATTTATTCAGCTGCCTGTGTCCTCACATGGCTGTCTTCTTACAAGGACACTAGTTGCATTGGATTAGGGGCCCATGGTACTCCAGTACAACTCTTAAATATGTCTGCAAAGACCCTGTTTACAGATAACACCACACTTTGAGGTACCAGGGATTAGGATGTCAACATATCTTTTAAAGGGTATATCATTCAACTATAACATCATTGGATCTGGGAGAAATGGGGGTTAGGGTTAAAGATGGGTATGCCCTCTGAGCTATTAGTCCAGCAGGAAGGAGATCCAGGGATGGCTGCAAAATCCCTTGAGAGTGGAAATATTCGGAGAAAACAAACAATAAGGGCACAGGTTAGGAAGAAAATAAGAGAAAAGAGTAAGGAAGTAGGGCAAGAATGAGGAGAGGGGAGGTTGAAGGAAGGAGGGGGCACCTGAGCCCAGGGAGACTCATGGGCAGTGGGGAACAAGGAGGAGGATGGCTGGGAGCACCTTCTGGAGGGTAGGAAACCACAGACTCTGTGTAGGAAATCTGGTTATTGCTGGTAACTATTTAGGAGTTCATTAAGCAACTTCCTGCCTGAGGCTGGAAGTGTAGTGGGTGTTCTGCTCAGCCAGCTGATGGTCTTGCTTCACGTGGCTTTGAAGTGGATGAGCACATGGGAGAAGCCAGGGTTATGGTATTTTGAGCCACATCTCTGAGCTGTGGACCTAAGTCCAGGCTGACAGACACCCCAGCAAGGGGACTGGTAGAACTGCCTGGGGGGTGTGGAGCTGATTCCTTTGGGAGCTGAGCCCAGGCCCTGGCTAGACAGTGTCTCAGGCCCTCTATGGAAAGCAGGTACAGCTCCAAGCTCCCTTGGATCCAGAAGGAAACACCACTCCCAGCAGCCATCTATAGTATAATCCCCAAGACCATCCTACTGATCTCTGCCCGCAGGGGACTCTGCTGTGGGTCCAGTAGAGAATGAATGGGTTGGAGTGGGTGGAGCAGGTTGCTCTGTCTGGGGCTCTAGGGAACCATGCGTCTCCTCCTTCCAGGCACAGTGCTAAGCACTGGCATAAATCCTTGTTCTACACTGACCCATTCTTCAGGGTCATCCCTTGGCAAATTCGGAAAGGAGGTGAAGGTTCCCCCACAACCCCTGGGCCCCCAGCATTCTGGGATAACACACTAGACTTCCAGGTCCTGGCCATGGGTCTCCACAGCTCTGAACCTCTCATGTCTCCAGCAGTGTCCAGTCAAGTGCCCTGCCTTGGGTTCTATTTTATTTCTTAATAGATGACAATTATTGAACTTGATAAGCCAATCAGAACAATGTTGGAAAAGACCTAACATGTTACTAGATTATTGTTCTCAATGGACTCCTTTAGTCAGAGATGTTGCTTGCCAACTGCAGGAAGTGACTCTAGGCAATTGAAGCAGAAACACCACTTACTGGAAGGACAGGCAGCTCATGGCATGGACAGATGGGAAGGAACCACATTGCTGTGGAAGCAGACAAGGCCAGGCTGAGCAGAGGTGGCTCCTGGGGGACCATCATCTTGGTGCCACCCTGGTGGCTCTGGACACTCAACACCGCTGCCCTGGACTGGCCTTGGCAGAGGCACACATGGGTCATCTTCAGTGGCCCCAGGCCTTTGTGTCACTCCTTCAAGCTTGATGATTCGGGCTGCGGCACTTGATTGCAAGCCCCAGACCCAGCGTCCTTCTCTAGCTGCCTGGAATGGGAAAAGATTACACATCCATTTGTTTCTGTAGTGAGGGGGGAGCCCTTTCTCCCCCACTGCCCCATCCCACCGCCTATTCTAGGATTTCTCCAAAATAGGATGAGTGTTCAATGTGGGCAGCCCAAAAGAACAACTGTCTAGTAAAGTAATATGTGTATACATTCATAAGGGGGGCCTCCCAAGACAACACCCTAACTCAAAAGAGTGACTCTTATGGGGATTTCAGGCACCAAGACAGATGGACAGGGGAGACTTGCCTAAGGTCATAGGCAGAAACCCTGTGAGTAGAAGCTTAGGTCTTCTAATTACAGATCCCAGTTCTGTTGACCACACTGACCGAATTAAGCACAGAGCTGATGCTCAACTCACATTTGCTAAATGAATGAATGAATTTTTGAGTCTTCCACTGCGTGATGATCTGCCTCAAATACATTAAGAAAAGAGGCAGGATAAAATGATCAATTAAAAGAAATCTAATGGCCTTGGGGTAAGCTATTAAACTTTTTTGGATCTCCGCTTCCTTATTTTGAGAGATAAGAAGGTTGGACAAGACTGATCTCTAAGAACTTACCCTTGAATGCATTGCAGAAAGAAATTTTGTCACATATAAGACAGTTGGAAATTTGAACACTGACCACACAATTTAAAGATGTTAAGAAATTACTTTTAAGTAATCACTTTTTAGGTGAGCTATGATTTTGTCTTAAAAAGTGTCTTTGTCCTTTAAAGTTACATGCTAAAATAATTTGGGATGAAATGACATGATGTTTGGGATGTTTGTTTTGTTTTGTTTTGTTTTGAGACAGGGTCTTACTCTGACACCTAGGCTGGAGTGCAGTGTGGTACAATCTTGGCTCACTATAGCCTGGACCTCCTAGGGTCAAGCAGCGATCCTCCCACCTCAGCCTCCCAAGTAGCTGGGACTACAGGTGTGTGCCGCCATGCCCAGCCAATTTTTTTTTTTTGTAGACGTGGGGTTTTGCCATGTTGCCCAAGCTGGTCTCGAACTCCTGGGCTCAAGAAATCTGCCTGCCTTGGCCTCCCAAAGTTCTGGGATTATAGGCATGAGCCACTGTGCCTGGCTGATATCTGAGATTTTAATAAATTGGAGAGAAAAGTGGGTAGGAAAATTGATTTAAAAAACAGTCTCTGAGTTGATAATTATTGAGACTGGATTATGTGTACAGGATGATCTGTTATGCTATTTTGTCCACTTTTTATATGTTTGAAACTTTCAATGATAAAGTGTTAAAAAACAAGGAAAACAATCTTTTTTCTGCAGCCCTGTAGTGCCCATCGCAGTCAGAGCTTGTGCTGGGTCCTGGGATGGTCACCCAGCATCTCTTGCTCCTTTGCTGTTTCCTAAAATAACTGCTTGATTTCATGCAGGTGTCATCTCACACACAGCCCTGTGACTCAAGGGAAGGTGACCCATTCCCACCTCCAGCCCCGATTAGTCTCAGCCCATCAGAGTGAGCCCAACCTTTTTGCCAATGATTAGTTCCAGGACACGAGATAGAAGGAGAGGTTTGGTGGGTCTCTGAGAAATGTTCTCCCTGCTCTCCTACTCAGCTAAACAGGAGGGAGGAAGGAGGTGGCCTCAGGTACCACCAGCAACCATGCTGCAACCTGGAGGAAAACCAGCTTCAGGATGAAGCCAATGTGCTAAGCAGCAGAGCAGAGAGATGGGAGAAGCCCAAGCCCTTGGCAGCAGTGCTGAGATGCCGGATCAACAGCCCTGAAGTCCACCTGATTGCTCAGTTCCCCTTTACATCATAAATTTTCATTCTTTTTTCTTTTTCTTTTCTTTTTTTTTTTTTTTTTATTTGAGGCAGAGTCTCATTCTGTTGCCCAGGCTAGAGTGCAGTGGTGCAATCTCGGCTCACTGCAACCTCCACCTCCGGGATTCAAGCGATTCTCCTGTCTCAGCCTTCTGAGTAGCTGGGACTACAGACTCCCACCACCACGCCTGGCTAATGTTTGTATTTTTCATAGAGACAGGGTTTTCTCATGTTGGCCAGGCTGATCTCAAACTCCTGACCTCAAGTGATATGCCTGCCTCGGCCTCCCATGACATAAATTTTCATATCCTTCAAGCCACTTTGTGTGTGTGTGTTTTTTTTTTTTTTTTTTTTTTTTTTTTTACAACAAAGAGATAAATCTTTGTAAATAACCAAGACTATTCTAACAAACCCAGGGCTGAGTGACCACTCTCCCTAACTGGTGGAATGAGCTATCAAACCTTTTTGGCTCTCTGTTTCCTTATTTTGAAAGATAAGGGAGGGGGTCCCTGATCCTTCAGTCACCCCTGTCGTTTGGAATGCAGGAGGCAGGCAGTGGTACGAGGGGTCTCTCAGAAGGTGGAAACACTGGCATACCCTGGCACCATTTCGACCCAGTTTTTCCTAATGTCACACCATCCTTCTTTGAATGACATTAACCTGAAGTTCCGGACACAAGATTAAGTGTCACCTTCCAAGGGGCTGATAGGAAAGTAGTGCCCGGCTTTTGCTGCTGTGGATTGCTGTGAGAATATGAGACGAAGGAGGGACACCTCTAGAGGCCTAGCAGGCACCTCACCACTGCCAAAAAGCATGGAAACAAAGGAAACTCCTGGGTTTCTTTAAGGGGAATTCCAGGCACCTAGCTGGCCCTGAGAAGTAAGCAAGCAACTTGATAAGCAAGAAGGTAAATAGTAGCTTAAAACAATAGCCAGGGAAGCTAGAATCACGGGATGTTCGGTTCCCTCTAGAAATTAAAGAACGCCTCTTAACATGTGTTTTTTAGACACCCAGCCTCCTGCCAGACTTTGCACCTGCTGGTACAAAGACCTCAGATAAGGGAGAACTGAGGACTGAACTCTGACTACTGTCAATTTCTTCCTGGGGGCCCCGGAGGAGGTCACAACCCCAGGCCAGAACTAACACTCTTTCCTGCTGATCCCAAATTTATTTTATTATTTTATTATCTTAGATAGGGTCTCACTCTATCGTCCAGGCTGGAGGGCAGTGGTGATCATAACTCACCGTAGCCTCCAACTCCTGAGTTCAAGCAATCCTCCTGCCTCAACCTCCTGAAAGCTGGAATTATGAATGTGAGCCATTGCACCAATTTGTGTGTGTGTGTGTGTGTGTGTGTGTGTGTGTAGACAGGGTCTTGCTTTGTTGCCCAGGCTGGTGAGCTCAAATTTTTAGACAAAGCTTTGCCTCCTGAACCACTTGCAGATCAGAAAATCTTTGAATCCACCTATGACCCTGTTTGACATGTCAAGCCTTTTTAGGTCAAACCAGTGTATAACCACCATGCACTGATTTATGACTTTGCCTGTAACCTTTGCCTTTTCGCTTTTAAAAACCCTTACCTGTAAGCCATCAGGGAGTTCAGGGAGTTAGCTGCCCAGTTCTTCTTACTTGGTGCCTTGTAATAAATGCCTCACTTTCTCTTGCTGCAATCCTGATACCAGTGTTTGGCTTTGCTGCACCGGGTAAGTGAACCCAGTTCAGTTCAATAACAAATACTAATGGCACCCTTTCCCTGACAGAATATTCATGATGGAAATAATGCAAATCCATTTTTATTATCACAAGATGCTGAGAAGGTCATTAGCAGGAGCGGGAGGCTGTACTATGGCTTGGCCATTGGACCAGGAGTTCCTGTGGCAGGGGAGGGTATGAAGCCTGTAAACGGCTCTGGCTTGTCCCCCATATTAGAGATGGAGTTGCTGGTCTTCCGCCTTCTCCAAGTCTCATGCTTAAGTAGACTTGAAATCCAGCGGATGGTATCATTGAACTGAGCCTCAGCAAGGCTGAATTTAGGGGTCATTCATAAAGCAGAGAGCTCTCCTTAGGTTTCCAGTGAGAGCTGGTGTTGAGCATTTCAGGAAGCAATTAATATACAACCTGGGGAAACCTGAGAGCAGGGGTTGTCCTGGACTCTCCTCTCTTTCATGACTACTGCAGGCAGCCACGCCCCAACTTTTCAGTCTATTAGCTCCTCAGTCTCTGATGAATTGTCCTGTCCTTCCTACCATCGCTGCCACCACCCAGGTGCAAATCATCACTATTTCTCATCTGGACAATTGCAATATTTCCTAATGGTCTCTTTGAATTGATTGCTGCTGCTTGCCTACTCAGTTCTTTCCATAAAAGCCAGAACGATCCCTCAAAAATGCAAATCTCATAGTGTCTTTTCCTTTCCTGGAACCTGCCAATTGCTTCCCACTGCCCACGGTGTTCTCCACGCTGATGCCCTTGTTCCCCCATCACCATTAGACACCCGGGACATCTTGACTCCCCCCACACACCCCATTCTCCCACCTCAGACTTTCCACATAGGCTGATGCCTCGGTTTGGAGCTGTTAGCTCTCCACCTGCCCCTTCATCCCACAGTCCCAAGTCCTTTCTGTTCTATCTTCCATGTTACCTCTTGGAGGAGAAGTTTTCTTCCTCTGTCTCTCACTTCCAGCTAAGTCCCATCCTCTTTACATGCACCCACCATATCTTGCCTGTCTCCTTCAAATATTTGATATAATGGAAACCTTCTTCCTCATTCAATTAAAAGATTAGAGATTTTGTTCACAGTGCTCCACACTCCATCGCAAGCAGCTATCACAGTGCCTGGCACACAATCAATGGTTAGTAAATAAATATCGGCTGGCTGCCTATCAGATGTGGCCCCAACTACCCCCTCCAGACTCTCTTTGGCCTCTTAATTAAGCATCTACAGAGCTTCACATCTACGAAGTTCCTGCTGGTGGGGACAGAACATGGAAAGAAACGGATGTAGACAGAGTCGGTTTGGAACCTGGAAGCAAGGCTTCCAGAGAGAAGCCTTGCCTTCCAGAGAGAAAATGTCTTGGTTAGATTTCTGTCCACACAAGCGGACTTGTTTCTTACTGTTTGTTGTAAAATGTTGGTGTCACTCAAAGATACGGACTACAGACCTGAAACAGAAAGCACAGGCTGAGAGGAAGAAAGGCTGGAGCCATTTCCTGTTCCCCCTGCAGTACACGCCGGGGAGAGGGCGTCCTTGTTGTCCCCTTCCTGCCTCCTCAGTAGTATGTGGAAACTTTGGAGGTTCCCCTCAGTGTCTCTCCTGGGTTGCAGAGAGAGGTCTGGTGGGAGAAACCGCAGCTGGGATGCCAGGGGTGGGGTGAGGTTCCCATGAGGCCCCGTGTGTGGGAGCCACTGGTTTCTTCCCTTGGAAGGACATGGGCACTTAGAGTAGCTCACTTCCTGAAGGGAGATGTGGCTGCAGAGGAGCGCACCTTCTCCTCCATGGATGGCTGTTGGCCTCTTTCTCAGGGTGAGAGGAGCCTCCTTTCCACTCCCTTTCTTCAGAGTCAACCACAGACACCTGAAGCTCATTTCCATGTGCCTCTCTGGAAAAATCAGAGTTGCTTTAACCTGCAGTTTCGTGTGGAAGAGCGGAGACTGTTCTGCCAGGAAATACACTGGCCGGGCGCGGTGGCTCACGCCTGTAATCCCAGCACTTTGGGGGCCTGAGGGGGGCGGATCACCTGAGCACTTTGGGAGGCCAAGGTGGGCGGATCACGAGGTCAGGAGTTCAAACCAGCCTGCCCAACATGGTGAAACCCCATCTCTACTAAAAATACAAAATTTAGTTGGGTATGGTGGCGGGCGCCTGTAATCCCAGCTACTCGGGAGGCTGAGGCAGGAGAATCGCTTGAATCCGGGAGGCAAAGGTTCCAGTGAGACGAGTTCGCGCCACTGCACTCCAGCTGGGTGACAGAGCAAAACTCCATTTCAAAGAGCACAGTGGCCGGCACCTGGCCCCAGCCAGGATGGCTGAGAAATCAAGGCGTCCTACAGGTGGGCCTGGCCACAGCGGCTCGGGGGGCCCCGCCATACTGGAGATGGGTGGGGGAGGGGTGGGAAGCCTGGGACAGTGTCAGCTGGTGCAGCGTGGCGGAGTTCAGCAGCCTAGGTTTGGACGTAGCCGCGTGACTTCGATCTCTTCCTCCTCAAGGCCGACGGTTCTTTGGTGTAATAACATGGAGCTGGTTGTGTGGACCTGGAGAGAATGCGTGTGGATTTCTGAGCTCTAAGGCTGCCTGGATGGATTCAATAAAAGACGTGCACAGCTATGTTTGGGGGGCTGAGCCCAAGGGGCTTGACCGGTGCCTTCTGTGCCGCCATGCTGCCTTCACAGTGGCTTCTGGAACACCCTCAGCATTGTGCTCTCCAGAGCCCGTATCAGAACTTCTCGAACTTTTCTGCTGAAGTATCCCTAACAAGAGCAAATGCCTGTCCCTGAGCCATAGATAGGAAATTTCTTTTAAGTCCCTTGTTCTATCTTAAAAATTCATGTGAATTTTGCATCTTACTCCATAATCTATTCATGCTTGTTTTAATATAAATATATTCATTTCCTCAAATATTCAAATAGAATATACAGTTCTAGGAAGTCGCTGGGAGAAGGGGGCTGGGTGTCGAGGAAAAGGAGGGAGAACTTGGCCCTTCATATCTGAAACCTTGTTCAATTCTCCCCATAACCCTATGAGGTAGAGGCTTTTTTTTTTTTTTTTTTTTTTTTGAGGAAATATCTTTCTGTGAAAGAACTAAAACATTACAGGTTTTTAAAAAGCAGAATGTGAACGTCCTCTATAATCTAACTCCCTAAAGAAGCCCCTGGTAAACAGTATCTGTGGCATCTTCATTTCCATCAGCCCTCCAAGTGTGGAACATCCCTGCCCCCCAGAGTCTGTGGCGTGTGTCTTGGTTGCACTGTGACTTGCCCTGTGCACGGAGAACAGCCTCCTGCCTATTTCCCATTTTGTTCATCAAATGTAAGCTTTGGCCTGATGTCACCTCCATCAGAAACCAAAAGAAGTAACAGGAGGGACACTAACTTCGTAAGGCCCTTGCCTGATCTTACTTTCTAAGTAGCCGAGGTCCTGGCTCAATCTGACAGTTTCCCGGCACGGAGCTGCCATGAGCTGGTAGCCAGGTGCTCAGGGATCTGTTTTCATGAAGAGAGGAGCCCATGCAGACGTCCATTCAGAGCCTGATGAGGAGGAGGGAAGGAGGTGGACATGATGGTGTTTGTCACCCTGCTGTGGGTAAGAGATGGGATTAAAAAGAAGCTACACACAGAATGTCAATGAGCTCCCTGCCATAAGGACTTTGGAGACCTGGTCCAGAGGTTGGAATTCAACACAGCATTGGGGTGAAAGTATTTTTCTCCCACATCTGCAGGTAAGTAGGAGCTCAAGAAGATGGCCACGCTCCCGGAGATTCTGGCCAAAGTGCCAATGAGTGGCTTCGTGGACAGTGATCAGGGAGGGATCCAGGAAGAGGATCCTGAGAGGGGAGCTGTTTTTTCACACAGGGGAGACCCCAGCAATACTAGCAGGGGGTGGGGAGGTGGGGAAGGGGCAGGGCTCAAGGTGATGCCAGGGCAGAGGCGATGACCCAGTATAATTTAATGTTAATATTTGTGTGGCCTGACAAACATCCACATCTGGGAAAGGCTTAGGGAAATTCAGCTTAGAGGAAAATGCCATCAACCAAGCATTTCATCATGTGATCCCTTTTGCCCATGGAAGGTTCTAAAAACAAAAACAAATAAAAAACAAACTGAAACTTACATATTGAATGAATTTGCCCCTTCAAAACAGTATCCCAGGAGGTTATCCATGCATTCCAACAATGTTCATGATACTTTCAGAAATTGTCTTTGAAAACTGACTTTGGAGCCATTCTGTGAGTCATACTTTGGGGTCTCCTGGTTTGATCACCCAATTTATTCTTCAGCTTTGCCTTTAAATAATTTTTGTTTGATTCCAAAGATAAAAATCATTTGTCAAAAAATGCTCGTCCACCAAGCCTCTTCCTCTGTAGACGGTAAATTTCTTAAACCAATGGCGAATGCCTGGTTCATCTTTGGCCATCCAAGCCCCGGCCAGGCACTTCAAAAATGCCTGATCCCCATTTCTTCTGAGGCTGTTCACTCTACTCCACAGGGCTGTTCCCAACACTGTTAGGTTCTGCAGATAGCAGACCCCCAAAATCAAAACATCTGACTTTTCTTCCCAGGTGGCTTTTTGGGATTAAACAGTTATCCCCGAAAAGGAAGCATTATTCTAAATCTGCACCCACCCCAGCCCGTGGTAGAAATACCTTCTGGAATAAGCACCAACAATTTAGCCTTTTTCTGTTGGTTAAGGTCACAGGGAACAGTCTGTGAACATTTTTCTCTATGTTGCTTTTCTTTTCAGGGGCGTAGAATAGAGATGAAAAAGCACAGCTCTGGGAGCACACAGAACAGAAAGCTGACACTCGCGGGATTGATTATGCATTCACTTATTTATTACAATTTTAAAAACATGGCCCAGCTGCTTCAGCTTACACAAGCCGGGCTGAAATATTTCACTCGATAGTATTCTCATCTGCTGGTTATAATACTGAATGACTTAAAGCAAGGGTTTTTTTTTTTTTTTTTTTTTTTTTTTAACCCTAAAAGAAGAAAATCAAAATTAAGTAAAAAATAATGTTAGTGCCTAAAACTGGGATTCAAACATTCAGATGTTTCCAAGGAATTATCCATTGTTGGCCCTCCTTTCCCTATGCATTGGTCCATAGCAACCCCCGTCCCTAGGGGTGCATATGGGACCCCCTTCACCTGTGAGGTTTTCCAGTTGCTCACATGTGTCCCTCATGGGATCCAGAAGGCCCAGGCTCACACCTGTTCATGTGTATCCTATAAAACGCTCCCAGGAGATCCCCAGCCTCTGGCTGAGAATATGTGATCTGTAACCATCTGATCACTGCTGCCATGCGGTTTCGCTCCTGTTAGCATCACATCCCTCATACATTATGTTTTGATCAAATGATGGAATAGTCTGATGCCAACTGTCTTAGACTGGAGGAATGTGTTGGCTCACGTAACTGGAGAGTCCAGAGGTAGGTTTGGCACAAGACATTGTTTTGTTCAGCTGCTCAAAAGTTGTTAAGAACGGGCTACTCTCCTCTAGGCGTGGTCCTTCTCAGGTTGGTTATTTACCTCAGACTAGGCAGGAGGGCTGCCAGCTGCTCTGGCCTCATAACCTCCGAGTCCATCAGAAACTTAGTCTCCATTTCTCAGCTGTTTGAATGATGTTATGTGATCTAACTCTTGGGTCCAAGTCAGGTTCCAAGTGCCCATTTCATTGGTACCAGCCGGGTTTCATTTGTAGAACACATAAGCCGCTGTAGATATTGAAAGCAGAGCAGGATTTAATGCCGATACTGGATGCTTGCAGAATTATTGGGTGGTCTGAAGGAGTGAGTTCCAGGTGGAATCTTCAGAAATGACTCCCAGAACACAGCAGAACTGACCTGCTTCAGGGAGCTATGGTCTTTGAAACACCTGGCAAGATGGGGGATCAGGAGGCTGCCATGGGAACAACTGAGCTCAAGTTCACATACCACGTTTGTAATTCAGGTGTCAGGAGGCCAGCACTGCCACCCATCTGCTTCTCAAACACAAGACACAAGTGTCACATACCTGTCTTCCAAATCTTGAGTGGAACATTTTGGATAATAATTTACATTCAGATCATTGCCCACAGAATAGTCAGGAAAAGGTAGTTTTTAGCTGTACAGCTCTTGCAAGTTGCAGTACAGGATGGCAAACTGGAGAGAGGTTGGAAAGGATTCTGAGAGCCAGTCCACCACAGGAGGAGGCTTGTGGCAGGATGGGGGTGGGGGGTAAGAGGGGCAAGGCTTCCCTTTGCCAGGCCTTGAGTGACACTCAGCTCCTGGGACTAGAGGAAGGTCAAGTCCACTGGAGACAAGAAGAAGGTCAAGTCTACCAGTAGCCTGGGGACTAACAGTCCAGGTTAGGTTATAGTATAGTCATTATACTGTTACTAGAAGGTGAGGTAAAAGATGCTGGGTGACAAAACCAAAAAATGTCCCCTGCAATGTATATGACACTTCATTGCTTACAAGCACCTTCACATACACTAATTCATTTGATTCTCACCAAACCCCATGAAGAAGGAAGGTCAAACCCCATGAAGGAGGAAGGAGGAAGGTCAAATCATATCATTCCCCTCTTACAGATGAGGAAGTCCAGACTCAGAGGTAAGAGCTCATCCAGGTGAATCCCTTACAACTGGTGAGTGGCAGAGCTTAGATTCAGACCCAGTCTCCTGACTTAATTCCTGTTTCCTTGGGCTGGATCAGAATGAGAAGAAATTTCCTTCTGAAACCAAGTTGCTGGAGCCCAGCCCTTCTGTGCAGAGTCTTGGGCCAGGGAAAGCAGTTTCCCGTGTCTTGGAAGCTAGAGTCAAACTGGAGCACGAGGCGGTGGAGGACTCTTGCACAAGAGCTGGGGTGGGACACAGGCACGAGCACTTGGGTGCTTTGCCCTCTCGTCATTTGGTCTTTATGTGAAGAATAAAGGAGGAGTTTCACATTTGTTTGTTTAATGACAAGTGTTCCAAGATGCTACAGTATCGTTATAAATTATAAATTTAGGGCACGGATGGGCCATTTCTCCCAAAGAGTAATATTTTTAGCATTAGCCATTCTCACGTAAATGCAAAATCTTCTTTGATAAGAGATCAAAGCAGATCCCTCCTTCCAGCCTTCCTTGTGGGCTACGAAGTGACTGGTTTTGCATAAACCAGATTACAGCCACACAGAGCTGTTAGCAGCATTACAGATGCCTCCTGCTGTCAGCACCCAGGAAAGCCCACACTTCCCGGATGGGAAAGTGATGCTCCTGGGGGAGCTGCTTCTCCATCAGGTTCTTGAAGGCTCAGGCCTCTACAGTGACAGAGATCTCAATCCCGTGCCACACGGCCTCCTGGGACACCACATGTAAAAGATGGGGATTTGGCCTGGGCCAGTGGGGAAACGTGAATTTGGGGGCATGTTCTTGGGAAAGAAGAGGAAACATCAGGGCTTATCTGTGGGAAGTGCTGCATGTAGCTCAGATGAGGCCCTGACAGCTGTCTGTGCAGATGGCTTTACTCCACTGGGCCGTGAGGCCAAACCACATTTGGGATCAAAGAGGGTCTCCCTTTTCATGCATGTGGTTGGGTCAACAAACTCCCAAAATTCTCACCACCCTTCTTCAGAGAAGGCCTTCGTGAGGAGCCGGTCCCTCCTGAGGTCCTGGCCAAGAAGGGCCAAGTTGGCTCAGTCTTCATGTCATCTACACCAGGACTCAGCGAGGCCTTTATAGCATTCTGCACAGAGAGCTGTTTTTTTTTTTTTTTTTTTTAATTCTTTCCTATTGCTTCATTTTACCAAAGGTAAGGAGATACTTGGTTATAGGCTGAATTGTGTCCCCCCAAAATTCCTATGTTGAAGCCCCAACTCCCCAGTACCTCAGAATGTGACTGTATTTGGAGACAGAGCCTTTAAGAAGGTGATGAAACTAGGTCATATGGGTGGGGCCTAAGACAATATGACTGGTATCCTTAAAAAGAGGAGATTAGAACACAGACTCAGAGAGGGAAGACCACAAGAAGACATAGGGAGAAGATGGCCAAGGAGAGAGGGAGGCCACAGAAGAAACCAACCCTGCTGATACCTTGAGCTTGGACTTCTAGCCTCCAGGATTGTAAGAAAAGAAATTTCTGTTGCTTAAGTCACCCAACCTGTAGTACTCTCTTATGACAGCCCTAGCTAACTAATACATCTGCCCTCAAGAGCAACTGCAAGCATGATTTCTTGCCCCTGCTCTCTAACCCTTTTTCTGAATAGAACTACTAATAATTTGCCCTCTGGATCCAGAGATGGCAACAAGGCCATCCCCAGTAGGCGTGAGCTTGGAGTCCCTTCTCAATGACTGTGGTGTCATCCACATGTGATCTCTGTCTCTCCCTCTTTCTAATCCTTCTAGCTCTGAGGACTTGCACAGGCTCACCAGATGCTTCTGGCTGGGGAACAGTCTGTGGAGAGGAACAGAGGGGAGGAGAGGACCTGCATGTACGACCCACCTTCTCGGTCCCCTCCATTCTAGCTAACCGATTTACCAGATCTTACAACTCTTCTCTGCATCACGGGTTTAATCCAGTGGGCATCACCTTCCCAAGTGTATTTCCAGCGACACCAGAACAGCACACAGACACACACTTGCCTGCAGCTTGTGTTTTTCAGACAGGGCCTGTGCCTCATCCATGCAGGCGTGATGAGGCTCGTCACGGTCCTAAGTCTGAGCTGCTGAGACATTGTTGATGATGACCATTGGTGAACCAGCCACTTGCTCACAGGCCTTCATGGTATAGCCATTGTTCTGTTTATTGTATTTATTTATAAGCATCGTGAAATCTTAGGAGAAAAAGGAGTAACCACACCACTAATAGTGTACAATGCAGATCACCTCTCCCCATATGGAAGTCCCGTAGCACCCACTGATCCATCCCAGGCTTTTCATCCGCACCGTCTCCTGTCTCCTTACCAAGCTCCCCTGTGTGGGCAGCTCTCCTCGGGACCATCTTCGTCCTCCCTGTCACGCCCAGCACAAGTCCTGGCATGCACTGGGGCTCAATTCGTATTTTCCAGAGGAATAAATTATGCTCATAATTTAGATTAATTTGCAAATAAATAGCAATTTTCATTTCAAAGTATTTCTCCTTTATCTTCCTCTCTGTAACTGTCATTGCAGTTAGGGAAACAGAGATACACAAGAGTATTTGGGATTTAGAGGAACTGCTACTCCTATTTTCCAAACATAATTGTCCTTTCCTTCTCCCTGTATCTGATACTATTAAGATGAGACTTTTCCCAAATAATTGGCCCAACATCTTCCATGGTGCCTGGACTGGAGTAGGCATTCAGGAAATATCTGTTGAATGAATGGATGGGCGAGTGAGTAAAAGCTCACTTAAGGTAAAGGACAAATGTTCTTATTTAACACTCAGCCACCCAGTAACTCCAAGTTTCTTAAAACTCCTCACGTTCAGGCCTCACAGCCTCCACTTAGGGCATTGTTTTAGAAATGTTTTAGCTTAGTGCCCCATCTCAGAAAAAGACACACTCTTGGTGATCTGGCCCAGATTCCAGAGTGTCCCAGAGCACAGAAACTTCCTCCAAGCCCTCCTGCTGAACCTTCACAACATGTGTGGGTGGTGCATCCTCCGTAACACTGTGGTGTTTGTATCTATGTTAAAGTATTTTGAATCACTCATAGCTGAGGACGACTGATGCTCCATGAAGACATGTCCTGTCTGTCGTGGCTTCCAATGCCTCTGGTACAATACCGTGTCCCCTCAGGCGTCTGTGCACCCCTGAGTGCCCAGCAGATGCTGATCCAGGGAAGCCTAAGTCAATCCACTGAGCTCAGGAGGAAAATGTCTGAACTCCCCATGTACGGATTTTTAATGTTACCATAGGATGTCAGAGGGTTGCACTATCCTGCCTTAAGCCTGTCTGGGAGGAACCAGTGGACAGTGTGGTCCTGGGGCTGGGGCTTGGGGTGGAGCAGTCCTGCTGCCCGGTGCTCAGAGGCCCCTCACAGTGGCTGGTGGTTAGCCCACCTCATTCCTGCTCTTGCAGTAACACCCCCCACCCCAACCTGGGGGTAGCTGGGAAAAGCTCCCTTCTCTAAGGGCACTAGCAACTAATAAACCTGGCTTGTTTGTGACATCTAGAGGTCACTGAAGGAGACAGCTGGCTGGCAAGGCTGTGCACAAGGGCGAGAAGAGTTTAATCTTAAATTGCGTACATCAACAGTTGCATTTTTAGCTCGATATCAACAAGAGCCTGCAGGCACAACATTCCCTGTGGGAGCATTCCCGGGACAGACAATCCAGCTGGGCTGTGGAAGAGAGGGCACTGACAGGAAGGAGGGCTTATCCGGAGCAGTGCACACATGCACTCATGCACACATGTACACAGACACACAACCACATGCACACACACACATGCAGGCACATAGCCACGCAAACACAAACACAAATGTGCACATGCACACACGTACGTACACAGACACATAGACACACACATGCACACACAGACCTGCACATATGGACACACAGACACAGACACATACACACATGTACACAGACACATGAACATGCTTACACAATCACGCAGACACATGTACATGCTTACACAGACACATACATATATGCACATGTGCACAAAGACACACACAGACATGTGTACACAAACACACATACACACACGTGCACAGAGACACACACCTGCACATACATACACCTGCACACATACAACACACAGACATGCACATACACACACTTGCACAGAGATGCACATGAAGAGCAGAGTTAGGGAGTCCAGTGAGCTTCGCAAGCCCTCCGGCATCAGTGGGCGTTAGTCACCTGGTCTGGGCATATGGTGTGGAGGAGTCAAGTTTTAACATGAGTTTGAAGGAGAAGGATACAAAGCACAGAGGACACACAAGAATAAATGATACAACTGTAAAGAAGCGTCAGTGAAAATTAAGAAAAACTATAGCATCATTAATTCATGTAAAACAGACATGTTAAGTGGGATGCGAAGTAGAGATGATAATTCTAGACAGCTGTCTGAAGCCAACATCTAATATGTGTATGGAAGCCATCCGGGTGGTAGAGATGGTGAACGCAGTGGACACATCCATGTGGAGGAAATGGTGAGAGCATGATTTGAGGAGGGTATGGCACATTGAAGGACGTGCCTGCAGCTCCATCTGGCTGGAGCATGGGCATGAAAGGAAGCAGGCCCAAGATGGGGGGCGGGGGGCGCAAAGTGTATGAAAGGCCTCCATCCCAGGAAGCTCGTTCGCCTTTACAAAATACCAGACCCTGTGGCATAACAACTGAATTAAGCAACATTTATTTCCTCACAGCTCTGGAGGCTCAAAGTCCAAGATTCAGGGACTGGTAGGGTTGTTTTTTCCTGAAGCCACACTCCTTGGTTTGCAAAGGGCCACCTTCTCACTGTGTCCTCTGTGCAGAACACACCACTGGCATTTCACCCTGTTCTTATAATGACACCCATCTTGTCAGATTGGGACCTCACCCATCTCACCATGTTTAACCTTAATGGCCTCCTGAAAGGCCCCATCTCTAAAAACAGTCATATTGGGGGTTAGGGATTCAACATATGAATTTGGGGGGACACAATTCAAGCCACACTCAGGAGTTGAGATTTTTTATCCCTTGACTTTTACTCAGTAGAGTAACAGATTTGATAGATCTGTTACTCGCTCTGGCAGCAATGTGGATTCTTAATTAGAGAGGAGGGAACCAGAGCCAAGAGCCCAGTTCAGAAGTCACGGCTGCATCAGCAGTGATGCAGATTGGAGGTGATGGTGGTCTCAACTGGACAGAGACAGTAGGAATGGAGAGAATTGAGAGATGTTAGTGAGGCAGTGATTGGCTTAGGGGAAAGGGAGTGGAAAGCCTTCTGGTGGAGGGAGCTGCTCTTCACTGACAGGGCAGCGGCCAGTGAGGGGTGCCTTTAAGGGGCAGCTGGTGAGTGACTGGAGTTGAGGTTCTGGTGAGGCAGAGGGAATGGGAGATGAGCACTAATGGACCCACCAAGAAGGGTGGCGGTGAGCTTAGTGTGCTTGGTTTCAATGAAGGGGGCTCCGTGCAAGCCTGGGGGATGTCTCAGCTTCTTCCTGTAAAGACACAAGCCCAAGGTCATGACCTCTGCTCTAGTGACCCATTCACAAAAATAAGTGATTGACAGGGAGTTGGCCATGCAAACCCAGAAAAGAGCAAGGAATCAAGACATGTGCACACAGAAAAGAACATTTGGAAAGTGAATACAAGACGAGGAGATGGAGACAATTGCACTTTCAAAAAGCTGTCAGCAAGGAGGAGAACAAGGAGCTGAAGGTCTTTTTGTCAAGTTTTGTTTGATCTGTCGCGAGGAGAGACACATTTGCCTGACGGTCAGAAGAGATTGGTAGAGAAGGGGCTGAAGGTGCGCAGGAGAGGTGGCCCTGGGGAGAGTCTCCAAGTGTTTTCTTTTTTTAATTTTATTTTACTTTAAGTCCTGGGATACCTGTGCAGAACGTGCAGGTTTGTTATACAGGTAAATGTGTGCCACGGTGGTTTGCTGCATCTGTCAACCCATCACCTAGGTATTAAGCCCAGTGTGCATTAGCTATTTGTCCTGATGCTCTCCCTCCCCTTGCCATACCCCCCAACAGGCCCCTGTATGTGGTGTTCCCCTCCCTGTGTCCATGTGTTCTCATTGTTCAGCTCTTATGAGTGAGAACATGCAGTCTTTGGTTTTCTGTTCTTGTGTTAGTTTGCTGAGGTTGATGGTTTCCAGCTTCATCCACGTCCCTGCAAAAGACATGATCTCATTCTTTTTTATGACTGCATAGTATTCCATGGTGTGTAGGTACCACATTTTCTTTATTCCAAGTGATTTTGGCCTTCGGAGGTGAGCGAATTCTCATCTGCTGCTTCCACCTTCTTTGTGACAGGATGTGCCACTTTGAACCCACCCCTCCTGTTTTTATGTGCAGGAATTTCAGTAGGCCTACCTCCCCTGGGTCTCTCCCCACCCAGCCCTCCCTCTCCCTGTGGTCAGTGTTGGCTACTGGATGGAGAGTCTGGGAGAAGGAGCTGAGGAAGCTCACCTGGACCCGGGCTTGCTTGCCCCTGCCGAGCCCCGCACCTGCTCCCTTCTTGGGGTGGCCCAAGTTCCCAGTAACTGGTTCCAAGGTGCCTGGCGGGGTTACAGCCGGGTGTGTGGGAATACAGACTCTTCATGGATCCTCAGGCAGGAGCTGGAGGAGCATGTAGGCGATGAGAGTAAAATGCCTTTTAGACTCTGCTTTGCAAAGCCCTGCCTTGGAGGGCAGGATTCTGGAATTCAACCTTTCTCTCCCCTTTTGATCAAGCAGCTCAACCCTTATGCCTCTCTTTTGTTTCTGCTTCCTGGTAACATTTCTTTTGAAGAAAGTGTTCTTGTGGTTAAAAAAAAAAACAACTTTTAAAGAAAACCCACAAATCTAGTGCAACTGCCTCATTTTTCAGATAAGGAGGCCCAGAGAGTCAACTCTTTCACCTTTCTAGATTTCAGTTTTGATTTGGGAATTGGGTATTTTTCTTAAATTGGAGCATACTTTTTATCCAAGTTCTGAGCTGGAACCAAAAGAATCACACTTCCTTTGAAAACTGAATTTAGGTCAGTGACATTGGCGATGACCAGGCCAACAGCAGGAGACGAGGAGGCCCGTGTGTGAAGCTGCTCCTTTCCCTCCAAGTCAAGTGCATGCAGCTGAACAAGAAGCTGGTGCTTGCAGATGTGCAAAGCAACCCAGGAGCTCCTGATTTCTGGCATTTTACGTGGGTCCAGGGTTCACATGTAGCGGGGAAGACGTGCCTCTGCCATGCATCTGCTGGCCACTGAGCAGTCCCCTCCAGAGTCAGAGACTGTGGATCAGGAAAGAGCAGGGAGAGGGAGGTGAGGACGCACGAGTTGGCTTTGCTTCTGGCACCCACCTTCTCAGTTGGTGGGTGGCCTGTCTCCCTGTCTTAGCACAGGCTGCCATAGCAAAATCTCACAAACTGGAGTGGCTTAAACAACAGTTCTGGAGGCTGGAAGTCCAAGATCAAGGCGTCATCAAGGTTGGTTTCTCCTGAGGCCTCTCTCCTTCGCTTGCAGATGGTCATGCTAGAATTAGGGCTTCAGTGTATGACTCTGGGGAGGACATGATTCAGTCTATAAAACACCCTTAACTCTCTGAAGTGAAGCTGTTTTGGTTGGAGGCTTATCCTCTCCCACGTCTCTTCCTGTTACCTGAATCAGGCCTGGCACGGTTCTCAGGATCTCTTTCAACAGCCCCTGGCATGGGCTGAGAATAGATGCATTCTGCTCTTTCAGGTCTGAAATCCTCAAAACCCACCTGAATGCTGGGAAAAGTGCCCTTGTCTAATATGACACGAGTGGCTTAGGTTAACTTGGCCCAAACTCTTAATTCTACAGCCTCCCTACAGTTTCCTACCTTTTGGTCACCAGTTTCTCTCTGACTCCTTGCTAAGTTCCCTAGGTCTGCTGGCCTCAGACCAGCTACAGAAGTCCATCCCTTTACAGTCTCCACACACTCACAACCCAAGCAGCATTTTCCTTGGTCACTTAACTTCCAGATGGTTTCAGGTGGAGACAGAACAGGATCGTATCTGCGTGCAACAAACTTCTGCAACCTCCTCCTGGCCCTCAGTTCCTCACCTACCCCAGAGCTGGTGCTCCCCTGCTTATTTGGCCCCTGAGAAGTGCGGCCCTGCTCTCATGTGCAGCTGATGCTGTGCTGCCCTGCCCAACTCCCATTCAGGACCGAGGAGCCCATCTTCTATCTGCATGGGATGTTGCCCCTAGAAGCTCTCACAGCTGAGCCCTTCCCCAGGAACTGCCCCAGACTGAAGGGAGCTGCCTCACCCAACAGGGCATCCTATACCCAGTGACTTCTCCATGGGAGCTGGGGTACAAAGCACAGCCCTTATGTCTCCCTTTGGGGCAATGTGAAAGGCCACCCCAGTTCCAGTTCCCCATGGAACTGGCAGATGACTGTGCTGCCACTTTCCTGTCTGCTCGATGTCCTGCTGCCTCTTTACCCTCACAGGTGCTGACCCTGAGAACCTTCCCTGGTAAACTTCTTGCATGCCAATCTCCCTCTGTGAGACCATCTCTGGAAATCCTGGATCTGGCTGCCCCCGGGGGCACCCCATCAAGGTAATCTGCATTTTCCCAGCCTCCCCCAGAGTCCTGGTAAGTCAAATTCTCTCCATCTTTTGTCATCATCCCCTTTTTATTGATAGAGAAATGAAGGCTTGGAAGGGAGGAGGCATAACAGGACCAACCTCACCCATTGCACTGGTGGCAGAGCCAGCTGGAAGGGCACTGCTGCTGGGTTATGTGCCACTCCCTGTAGGTTTGGTTATCTAGTTGACTTACCGTGTGGCACTGTGGGTGCCTGATGGTAAAACTAAGCTGGATAGTCTTGGCTATCGGAGAAGAAAAATCTCTCCCTATCCATGCATCCCATCCCTTTGTGCTTCCTCATAGGTGGGTCAGCTTCATCAACAATCCTTTTTCTAACGTCATTCTATCCCAACCAGAATGCTCAATCTCCTTATGCAGTTTGGTTAGGGTTCTTTTGGTTGCCAGGAACTGAAAGCCATTCAGGATCATGAGGTCAGATGATCTCTGGAAAATCCAATAACTCTAAGTACCTGAGTTTAGGAAGGGTTGGATCTCAGGTGGCTTCAGGGATCACTTCTATCTCATCTCCCTTTTGAGAGGTGGTAATTTATGGTGGCTAAAAGCAAGGACTTGGGAGCCAGCCTATTTAGTTTACATCATGGCTTTCCAGAGAGTCATTTTGGGGACACTATGTTTGTGCCTCGGTTTCTCATCTGTAAAATGAAGATAATCATAGCATCCATGTCATAAGATTGCTATGAGAAATAAATAAGGAAATTTAATGTAAAGGACTTAGTGCAGCACTGAGCATACAGGAAGTGCTAGAGATAGTTGTTCTTTCTCATTCGTGGCTTCTCCACTTTCCTCCCTGTATCTGTTGTTCTCTCTTTCCCAGCTACTTCCTGTGGTACCCCATGACTTATGCATACACACGACCTGATAACAGCCACTTTATTCTCATCAACTTGATTTTCATCTCAAGGATCCATTCCTGAAGGGCATCTCCTCTCTGTGCCTCTTGGTTTGGACTTCCTATGAGAATGAATCTGATGGTTCCATATTCATCTTTTTGAGCCCAGTCAGTCAGGTGACATGTCATTGGAAACTTAGGTTGGCCCTCCTCAAAGGTGCTCTTCTTGGTCCAACCTTCGAGGCCAGGAGATTGGAATAACTGTTGGGATAACCAATTCCCTTTCCACTCAGCAGGCACATGGGTAGGGGTAGACTGTGAGAAGGGAGAGCAGGTAGAGCAGAAGCCCCGGAGAATGCCTACTGCACCATCCTGCCAAACAACCTCAATCCCGACTTTCCCTTCACCATGATTTCTTTCACTGCACCTGCTGAAGGAATAATCTTTCTGGATGGCTTTGCTCCCTCTTTCCCTCTTTAATTCCTTTCATCTGACTGCCCGTTCTACACACTCACCTGGGTGTATTTGCTAGAAATCCCTAGTTATGTCCTGGAAACAAAATTCACGACTGTCTGATCCTTTTTCTTCCTGACCCCCCGCATCATTGAGGCTCCTCTGTGAAATCTCCCCTTGTGGATTCCATGCTGCTGGCCATCCTTCTGCTCCTCCGGCCTCACTCTCCAGCTACTTCAACAGACACTTGTGTGTCTAATCTTCTGACATAGATTGTGAGCTTCTAGAAGACAGAAACAATATGCCACAAAGCGATTAAACAGTACTATGTAAGTGACCAATGGCAGGGAGAGGTTTAAAAATATTGCACTGGAGGTGTCATGGCATCCATGTTTCTATACAATGAGGGCTCCTTTTTAAGCTATAACTTCAATCTAAACATAACTAACTCTTGCCATAAAAAGAGGTACAAAGCCCTTGCTCCCTTTGGTGCTGTGAATGTTTATCTATCTCCAAAGAGAAAGCAGAACCACCACCAGAATATGTAGGTGGCAGAAACAGGAAACTATAAATACCACAATATGAGATTTTTTTTAGAGCTTCATGGAGGAAATCAAAGCAGTTTATAGGAAACGAGTGGCATTTAGTATTTCGTGGCTGTTTCATGCAAAGGCCGAGACATACTACCAAGAATCTGTGGCAAGAGGCAGCAGATGACAGCACAGAAAGCCCAGTGGTGACCTAGATCAGATCAGAGCTATGCCTTCAACTAGACAGGTTAAGAGTGATTGCCAGCCACTTTTCTCATGAAGGAGAGACAGAAGCAATTCTTGAAGTTCTTTGTTGTTAAGTATAGAGAATAAAATTTCTCTGGTTCTTACCGCAAAGAATGTTGGCTTAGTCTCAACAAGTACAGTTGGTTTTACAGACTCCTTGAGGAGTTGTTATAAATCTGGACTGAATGGGCCCAGCCTTCCTATAGATGCCTGTTATCCTGAGTGGGCAAGAAAGGTGAACAGTCCCTCAATACAGAATTTAGTCTTCCTAAGGTTTCCTTGTGTCTATATGGTAAGTGTGATAGGCATTTGGTAAGCATATGCTCAATGGAGGAGATTCATTCCTCCTGGAACAGGTTAGGCCTGATGTCAATTCCTGAAAAAAAGGGGCTCCTACTAGGACTAAAGCTAGTTAATGAATTTGATTACTTTGTCAGGAACATGAACTATTCATTACAGGGCATGATTTAAAAACTCAGAGGTCAGTTCCCTCTTTATCAGCATGGGCTGATTCTGAGCCATCCTTCATACAAAACTCAGCTCTAAACTAGCTATAACAATAAAAGCAATTATAGCACACCCATCATAACTTTTTTGCAATTTCTCTAAAGATTTTTGGAGGCACAAGGGGAGTTTATGTTGCCCAGTACATGGCATAAATGGCTTTTCAAGAAAAAACTTTCTTTTAGGTAAGTCTCTTCTCCCCAGATCTCTTCCTGATCCTCCTATGGAAAATGGGGTGGGTTCGAGGGCAGACCACCTGCCCTTTTCCACTTTCTACTAGCTTGCCAGCACCCCACTTCCACCATGGCTTCTGCTCACTTTCTAGGCTTACTGTCTACCCCTCTTCTTCCTTATGTTACATTCAAGAGTTACTAAATCCCTTACAGCTCACAGAAAATCATACTGTTCTCCACCCCTCCTTACCCCTCAGCCCCACCCCTGATCTCTGCACTTCTTTTCCTCTTTCTTGAGTGTCTTTAGCCCCTGCTGGCCATGTCTTATTTAAGCCTCCAGTGTTCCAAAGCCCTTTGTAATGAATACCTGGCTTGTGGCTCCTGTCAGTGTCTTACAATCACTGTTTCCATGTCTTTCTCATCCACTGGAACATGAGCTCTTTTTTCACTTTATTTCAGAGTTAAGATGATCTATAAATACTTGAATGACTGAACAAACAAATGTGACCCCTTAGAAACCGAGGCATTACCTGGAAGCATGGAAATTTACCCAGATTGCTTTATGGATGTTTTCGTTGTTCACCTGGTTTAGTCTTTAGGCTTATAAAGAGTTCTAGGTTCAGATTAAAAATCTGCCATAAGCCAGTTTCCCTCAGGGCTGGGCTCCTCAAGAGAAAATGCCTCAGGGTGGCTAACTATAGGATCCCTGGGGAACATGTGTCCTTGTGCCTTGAAAAGGCCTTAGCACTGAGTCAGGATACCTTATGATTTCACTTGTACAGTGTTTGCAAAGCACCTTCATATGTATGTTCATGTGAACTTTGTGATAACACTGTGGGGTAGGCAGGGTAATATCAGGGTCTAAACGGATGTAAAAACTCAGGTTCAGAGAAGGTGAGGCATTTGCCCAAGCTCACACAGCTAACTACAGAGCTGAAAATAGAACACAGGTTAGCTCCTGCTCCACAATACCATGACCTTATGAATGAGCTGCCAAGAACCATCCACCTTGGGTACTTGTCAAGAAAGCTGGGAGGCTGGGAATGGGGGAGTACACGTGTGTGTGCAGAGTCAGGAGGCCTGACCCAGGCTTGGGAAGTTCTGCAATGGCTTCGCTGTGCCCTGTGGTTATCTCCCTGCATACTGGGTAGGTGACTCTCCTGAGCAGGTGACAGAGCCTGGCAGTGATCCTGCCTCAAATACAGATAAATATATTTGGGTAGAAACTTTGAGCTTGTAGAGAGATCAAGGTTACTCACATAACCTAATATAAAGCATAGCTTCCATGTTAGTTACCAGATTTTCAAGAATTCTTTCCTTCTATTCTTCTTTCCTTTACCATTTAATTAGAATTGATCATATGCAGCTGAAGAGGAAAACCTGGGTTATTCTTTGAAGAGCTCTTTTTGATGGTTTGGTTCCATCACTGCCTATGCTCACTGGAGAAGCTTATTAGGACCTTTCTGTATTCCTATTCTTTCATAAGTCACTTAACTCAATTTATTTAAGCCTCCCAGTGTTTCAAAGTGACGATATTCTGTCACTCAGGCCAAGATTGCCAAAGTTGAATGCATACACCCTGGGCACGATGCAAGGCAATCCACTGGGGCAAGGGAGGAAAATATAAACCTATCGGTTCATCTCAGTGTTTCCTAGTTTCTGTTTTGTGTGTTTTACAACACATATGATATATGCATTCAGTAACACACATAAAGTACATATGCACATATGTATATGTACATAGTATGTCCTCAATTTTATTTTTACTTTACTGATAGGAATTCTTGATGAAAAGGTTGGAGACCATTGCCTTAGAGAAAGGAAAGCTATGCTCTGAGACAGGAACCACACAGCTCTTTCACTGTGTTCTCAGCTCAGAAAGCTGTGGGCTCTTCACGATGGCCATTGTCATGGCTTGATTCTTTTGGCCAACATGGTTGCCTTAGAAGGCACAAGGCACACACTTCCCCTACCACCCCGACGCTTCACCCCCTTCAGGATCCCGTGGATATTTGGGAAGAGCCAGGAAACCATGAGAAATGGGGGAGGAAACGGTCTCTTCTTGCCTTTGCTGACTCTTGCCTAGACAGACAGCTTGTCCAGAAGCAGCCCAGTGCATCTCTTCATTCCAATTCTTGCATGCTTTTTTCTCCCAGCTCTGGTGAATGTTTGCTTCCCATTTTGCCAAATAAACCAGAACAGTGAGAATCAGCCTGAAATCACAAGCTCCTGACCGCCATGCTTATTTAGAAATTCAAAGGAATCCACCGATTCTAAATAATCCTGATTTGATTGGAAAAGGGAGACAGAATCTGTAAAAGGTCACAGGAGATTTTTCCTAAGGTTATCTCCCTGACCACCAAAGGTATTTAAGATTAACTTGGCAGGGAAAGCTATGTTCTGGGGGGACCTGGCCACAGTTCAGGGACCAAAGCCTCAGGGCCACCCGTCCTTCTGGCTGTGTTCCTCATACACAGTGTTCTGCAGTCGCAGCTGGAAGGACAGGAAACCCCACAGAGGCTCTGCTAAAACCCTCACAGAGGCTCAGCTAAACCTACCCCTTCTACCAGTGCTGAACACATTCTGCCCCATTCTGCCCCCCTCTTTTAGCAAGATATGCCCAAGTCTTCAGTCTGGAAAAGTCTAGGTACAGAATTTAGACACGCACTTCCAACTAAGAAATAAATAATATAGCACTTAAAAATACTACCACTTAGAATATTAGTTCTTTCTTCTCCCCTTTTAAAAGCATTCTTCCACGTATTATCTCTTTTCATTTTTATGGTAGTATTTTGAGTACAGCTAATCCTAAGATAGTTATGAACACCCCCTTACACCCACTCTCTTATTCCCAAATCTTCTGGGAACTTCCTGACTCTTGATTGGTTCAAAATCTTACTCCTCTCAAGACTATCCATGTTTAAATTAAAGAAGAGAGCTACATGGTTAAATGCGGACAGCAGGACCCTCTTAAGTGACCACCACACGGAACGCTGGTTCTCTAAGATACATGAGGGCTGCGTCACTCCCATAAACTGAATGAGGCTCAGCCTCTAATATTAACAGTAATAGTCTGGGCGCGGTGGTTCACGCCAGCACTTTGGGAGGCCAAGGCGGGTGGATCATGGTGGATCATGAGGTCAGAAGACTGAGACCATCCTGGCTAACATGGTGAAACCCTGTCTCTACTCAAAATACAAAAAAATTAGCCAGGCATGGTGGTGGGCGCCTGTAGTCCCAGCTACTTGGGAGGCTGAGGCAGGAGAATGGCGTGAAATCGGGAGGTGGAGCTTGCAGTGAGCCGAGATCGCGCCACTGCACTCCAGCCTGGGTGACAGAGCAAGACTTCGTCTCAAAACAAAACAAAACAAAAAACCAAAAAAGTAGTAATAGTAACAATAACCTAACTTACATAGCACTTACTATATAGAGGACACCCTTCTACGTGTTTCATCTGTATTTATTTATGCAATCCTCACATAATTTTGTGAGGTAGATTGTATTATTATCCCAATTTTTTAGGTTGGTAAAACTAAGGCAGGGGAGTTTGCCTGAAGTCACACAGTTCCTGAAATGACTGAATCCACACCCTGGGAGTCTGGCTCCAGGATCTTTTTAGTGATTTGTACTGAATCACAGATCACAGAGCCAGTCAGTGACAAGATCTAAGCCTCCAAATTTCAGTCTCTCAGGTTAAAAATATACTTTTCCCTGTACTGAACTCTGCATTCCTTGATTGGACTGATTTTAGGTTGTTTATACTTTTCGAATCCTGAGCTATTTATTTATAGAGCTGGTTCCAGCTTCACTCAGGCTGAAGGTTAGAAGTTCTTGAATTATACTGATTCTGACTCTGCCCTGATTCATTTCTGTGTGTGGCCTCATGGACAGTGGAATTCATCTAGGAAACAGTCTCAGTAGTAGATCCAGAAAACTTGGGCTCTAAGGGGAGAACCAGAAAAGGCTTCTACAGTGCTGCTCCCTTTCAGCAGAACTTTCCTAGACAAGTAAACCACTCTCCTACCTGTAAAGGTGTCCCAGGAAGGCCAGGCGTGGTGGCTCACGCCTGCAGTCCCAGCACTTTGGGAGGCCAAGGTGGGTGGATCATTTGAGGTCCGGAGTTTGAGACCAGCCTGGTCAACATGGCGAAACCCTGTCTCTACTAAAAATAAAAAATTAGTTGGGCGTGGTGGCACCCGCCTGTTATCCCAGCTACCTGGGAGGTTGAGGCAGGAGAATCGCTTGAGCCTGGGAGGTAGAGGTTGTTGTGAGTTGATATCGTACCACTGCGCTCCAGTCTGGGCGACAGAGTGCGACCCTGTCTCAAGAAAAAAAAAAAAGTGTCCCAGGAAGATACAGTCACTCTAGACAGATCTCTTTATTTTGACAACACCTTTCCCCTTTGCTAACCTAAAACTTTCATACTGCAGTTTAATGATACATGTTCCCTGAGTGCCTGGCATGTGCCAGGTGTGAAGAACTTTATCTAATCTACATTATCTCATTCAATCTTTAATCAATCCCATGAGGGAAGTGCTGTTATCACCCCCTCTTTTGTCAAAAGCTAAGTACAGATAGGTTAAGTAACTTGCCCCAAATCAAACAACTAGTTAGTGGCACAGTCTAGATTTGAATGTATCTAGATTGGGACCCTTCAGGGCCCGGTCTGTAACTGTTCCAATGGGCTGCCCCCCCAGTTGGTTCATTTTCTGTGCACAGGGCCCTGTGCTAGAGGAAGGGGCTATTGGCTGGCCTCAGGATCGTAGGATTGGGTGCCTGTTAATGCACTGCCTCTGTTTGTTTTTTTAAAAATAATTAACTTAAAAAACCCCTAAAGTTCACCGTTTATTGAGTGTAGGAGGTGAGTAAGGGTGGCTGGGGATACTCTGAAGAGCATGTACATAATCACAGGCTGGAGTGGATGATGAAAGGCCACCGTGGTCTCCCCTGCTGTGGGGCAGAGATCCTGGTAGCCAGATGGCCCTGTTTTGGGGGCTGACCGCCTGTGGTCCTGATTTTCTTTGCTTTCATAATCCTCAGGGCTCACCTGGTACCTCTGGCATCCTGAGTTCTCCACTGCAGCTTCCTGCGTCCTGGGGGAGGCGTGTAAGAAACCAAAGGCCCACACCTGGCCTGCACTTACCTGTGCGCTCTGCTTGGCGGGCCTTGCTTCCTACCATGTTAGCAAAATGTCCTAGGATTTTAAATGTTCCTGACCTTTAATCACCAAAGTAGGAACATTATTGCTTTCCCATTTGTGTAGAAGAATTAGGGAATAATGTTGGCGGTAAGTTTCAGTGTACTGGAGAACATTTCTTCATGACTACTATCATGAATTTACATATATATATATATACACACACACACATATTTACAATAACCTCAAGACTGAGAAGGAAACTGCTTAGCAAATGTAATATGAAGAATTATGGTGAGTCTGAATTATTATTTTAATTGTCGAGGAAGGATGTGCTTTTTGCAATGCTGTGCTGAAATGAGATAAATGTATTGTGTGCTTTTCAGTCTTATCCCTCTCCAATTGCCCATTCTTAACACTGCAGCCAGAATAAATATTTCCAAAACACAAACCTGATCCTATCACCCCCTCCTTATAAACCTACAATAATTCCCCATTACTGCCATGTTAAGGGCAAAATCTTGAGAAGACTTGCCTTGACCTCTGCGACTCTGCAGCCATTCTTCTCTCCTGCTTCATCTGACCTTCAAGCCTTTCCACCTGCCATTCTCTCTGCCTCAAACACACTGTCCTTCACCCTCCTTGAGGCCACACAGTCTTCCTTTGCCTGTTTTCTATTCTTCTTTCTCTGTTCCTTGTTCAAGCCCCCATCCCTATTAAACGAAGTCAGCAGCCCTGCCATGTGCTCCCCTATCCCTTATCATCCTTTCTTGTACTTACATGTTTGTTGGGCCATCTCCTTCATTAGCTCTGTAAGGGCGGAGAATGGGCTTGTCTTATTTGTCATTGTATCCCCACGACTACGCACTCAGTAAGAATGTATTGAATGAATAAATGTATCCAGGATACCACCAAGCTCTACGGAACTGCTTCTGTCAGAACTTCTAAGAGGATTGCACGAAAACTGACACCTGAAGTAGGCTGCTGTAGAAAGCTGTTAAAATATTTACATAACATGCTTCCCTTAGCCCAGTTCCTCATTTTGGCCTAATGGAGGCAGCTACACTATCATCTGGAAGTCTTCCATTACTTGAAGCTCCTTGTATTACCCAAAGAGAGCTATCAGTTTTCTTGCAAACTCTGAGCCATGAGTATTTAGGTATCTCTACTAAACTACTATTTGAGCGTCCTCAAAACATGATCGTCCTGAGTCTTAGGATCGAAAGTGTCAAAGGTGTTCAAAGCAAATCTGACATTAATGTATTTACTCCTTTATCTACAGACTGAGAAGCACTCATTTGGCATGAATTTTAGCTGCTTCTAGGAATCAGGTTCCTGTTGATTACTGCATGCAAATATGCCCATATTTCACACAGACATAAGCCTAACTGATTCCATCAAGGCAGTGGTTTTCAAATCTCGTTTTGCCCTCCCTCCCCTACCCCACCTCCACCTCTCACCCTGGGAGTAATGTCTGGAGTTATTTTTGATTGTCACAATTTAGGAGGAGGCTCTACTGGCATCTAGTGAGTAGAGGTCATGGATGCTGACAAATATCCAATAATGCATGGGCCAGCCTCCAGAACAAAAAATGACCTGGCCCAAAACATCAACAGTACCTAAGCTGGGAAGCCTAGGTTGCCCAAGTCAATAGCCCAAGGTTGAGGCGACATTCTGTAGCCACCTTTGCTCACAAAAGCTAGACCCCATTCATCTGTGTGGTGCTTTCTAAGACATGTGGAAACAAAGACAAGAATAAGTTAAAAAGCAATAAGAGGCTGGGCTCTTCCCCTGCCTAATGTTAGAACGAAAGATGTGTAGCTTGTCTCTCAAAAATAATAATTCAGTTGGAGAGTCTTCCTAGGTAGATCCCTGTCATGGATCAATTAATCTCTTGTGGAAATCTCATAATGCAAAACATTTGGCATGGAACTTAACAGATTCTTGGGTGTGGAAAGGAATTTTGGTAAAATCAAAACCATATTTGTTTTTCATATTGAAAATGTTCAAGTCATTTTCTTTTCCTATTAGTATAACCATTTGGACAAAAATATCCATGTGAAATGCAGGTGAAATGTAAACTGCTACACTTCTACATAGACAATCCAGTGTATTTATACTTAATCCATAAAGGCATGATGTTACAAAACACATTTGTATATTATGAAGCCATCTGGCATCAAATTTTCCAATTTATAGACAACTTTGTATTTACATAACAAATTATTAAATCAACCATTTTTCCGGTTTATAAAAGGTCACTGAGGTACACACACAGTGTGTATAAATGCAGATAAGGCTGGTAATACATATTTACAGTAGATACAAATTAATCTTTCATATTTGAAGATAATGCTTTTTATATATTTTTTTATATCAGACTCCCCACTGTTAGCAGGATTTCCCATGCTTGAGTTGTTTATTGCTTTTTGGCTCACTGATTTAATATTCACTTCTGGGTTGTTTACACATATGAATTACTAATGTTCTTATCTCTTTGGCTAATGCAAATGTGATAGAGTGAATGAAAGAAAAAGATAAACTAATTCAATATTACACTTCTGGCTGGTTGATAATTTTTGTTCACGTCCCCCAAATGAATCAATGCACAACTCATTTGATATACTACATTGAAAAGTCTTGAGTCTTGCATTACACCATTTGGGCATAAATGGGCAAAGTAAACAAGATATCCAATTTTGAGCAAGGCCTAGTCTTTTGGCTTTCTTTTCAGAAAGAGCAATGCCACCAACATCTTAAGCATCTTAGATTTTAAAATCTTAATGCATATATGCTTGTGACTTGCAAGGGAACACTGCAAACTTCATGGAAGATTACCAAAGTTAACAACAATGTGCTATCATGGTCTAAAATGAAAAATGAGTCACCTCGTAGGATATAAGAATCTTCCTAAAACTTACAGAAAGTGAAATAACTGCCCTCTTCTCCTCCTGCAATTCTGCAGTGTTACGTTCAAATAAGAAGGCTGTGTTTACTTAAAAAACAGACATAGCAAAAACTCAAAGTCAGGGTCCAAATAAAAGACTAAAAGTGGCCCATGATATCACAAGGGATGAATGTTCTTAAAGCGTTTTCATTCAAAATGGTACTAAAAAGTACAAGCCAAAAATGTTCCTTTAAATAAATAAAAACCCTGGTTTGCATTTAATGCTACAAACAAGACAAATCACACAAAAGCTGCTCAGTTAATTTTCCACTCATTTGAAATAATTTTGAAAACCTTCTTAGAGGTTTAGTTTATTCTCCTTGTGCTTCCTAAGACTGTTAAGGGACACAAAATAAAATTAGATTTCCTTTTCCAGCAGGAACTATTATGTTCTTTAAAGAAGAAAAATTTTTTCATCTGTTTCCATTCTTGGATTTGTTTCTTAAAAAAAGTTTATTTTAGGGAATAAAAATTTTGGTAACATAGAAGGCCTAGCCTTCATTTAAAAAAATGAATTGGCTTCAATATAAAGAGAAAGAAATGGCTCTATGGGCAATATTGAAGTGTGAGTGACCAATTTTTTAATTGTAAAGTAGGTGCAACATTTTAAAAAATGTTACAGCACTGTATGACCTGTAATGCTAACAATATTTACATTAACTGCTTACACAAAACCATATAATTGTAAGAGAGAGGAAAAAAACCCACGTGGACTGAAACTACTACACCTAGCACCCATATCAAAGCCAGAGCAACCAGTGAAATCATGGGCACAAACATACTTTACATTGTCTACTGATGTAAAGTATACAACAGGAGGGAAGCACAAACTGAATTAGCTCAAAATACCAAAAAGAAGGCTTGGTCAACACAAACTCAGCCTGAAGACAGAAAAGCAAAGGCTAAAAAATCTACATGTCAACACAGACACACATACAGACACACCCAGCCTACAAACACACATGTCTGTCTGTCTGTGAACAAACAAAAATGTGTAGGAAAAAACAGTAGAAAAACAGGTTGGCGAAAAAAAAAAAAAGACATTAATGGTTTAAACATATTAGCCACATCAACTTTTAACTTATAAACATGTGTCAACTAAACTACACAAAAGATCACTTCCTGTGACTGCATGAAGGAACTGGGGAGGCAATCCCACCATTACAAGAGAGACAAAATGAACCTACCCCCTGAAGGAAGGGTTCCTACTTTGAGGTCATGAAGCCCAGGGTAGCCAGTTGCATTCCTTCAGGCTTGGGGGTAGGTTGAAAGTGGAACAGAGGGACAGAGAGACACAGGAGACCTAGGGGAATAACTAAGAGCTGTTGCTATCAAAAGCGAGCCCAGGTGGCATGCTCTGTGCTGTGGCCCTAAGAAACCAACTCAAGGAATGACCTTGGTCTCCATTTTCCTGAGTTACTGGAACTCTGCTACATGACAGGACTGAGGAGTTTGGGCGGTGGGTGGGAGAGGAGCAGTAGGTGAGGTGGTGGGCAGGTTGAGGTGCTGAGCCTGCTATTGGAGAACCTCCTAGAAGCCTGAGTGGCAGACTGTTGCCTAAGCCCCAGGCTAGAGGACAAGACAGTGCTCTCTAGGGGTTTAAGGGTTTGGGGCAGGGACTGGTGGTTCCAAGAATAAAGGGATAATAGATCCCTTCTTTTCACAATCCATCAACTGAAGTCAGGCTGGAAGCCTAAACTTTGCTTAACTGCCTAGAAGATAGGGTAATACCACCACCACAAAAATTGTGAGAAGAAGACGGAAAATTATGTTGTGCTACATTTCTTATTAATTACCTTGTACTTTACAATGGCTCACAGTTTTAGGTTTGTATACTTGCAATGTAGTATTTTCTCTCTACATTTGTTTCACATTTTTTCTTTACTTAATATAATATAAATAATTTGGTTAATAGATTTAACCTGCACATTTTAGCCACATTAATATATATAAGAATCTGTTAATGGTATAAATAATTCTTTAAATAAAATAAATCTGATATGTTACAGAATACTGATAAAAAAATTACCATTGCTAATAATTTTGTAAGCCACCTTAACTTCTGGGTTAAGTAATACTGATGAATGGATATGAAACTTGCTTTGATGATTCATATTTATTTTTGCCACTACAAAAAAAATGAATTATAATTAACCTTACCTCTGATAATGGTTGCAAAGTGGGGCTTTTGCCTCCATGTGTGGAAACAGAAAGTTTTACCTTGTCAGATATCATTTGCTAAAAAACCCTCAATTCTGAGCACCAGCGATGGTGCAGTCAGTATAAGCTATCTGCTTCAACAGGTGGCTATCAAATGTTAACTACAGAAATGGCTGAGTAAAATATTCCATCTAAGATTTTTTTTTTATAAAACCTATTCTATTTTAAAACTTAGGTAAAAAAAATATGCAACAAATGGTTGCAGTTTCTGAATTCTTAACTTAGACCTGTGAGCCCTCTTCCCTTTAGAAATCTGCAAGGTTGCAATTTCCTAGACACCCGAAATTGAGTCCAGTGCTTCCAGGCAAGGTTCATTCCAAACACACAATATAAATGGACACTCAGTGGTGTGCAGTGTATGTCATAATTCAGATATTACATCATCATGCCTTTTCTCTGCTGTTAAATACAAAAACAGCATCTTTTACATTATCATAGAAAAGCATTTAGGTTGTATTTTTATTTATCACTTTACACTGGTAGTCTCTGGTAGGTGTACTCCATAGAAACCAAAGAATTTTGTACACTATTTCTTTGTACAATAAAAGATAAAGTGTGCATTAGGTACGCTTGTACATGACAATATTGTACAATATTTACATTTCTGATATCACCATGAAATTCTGTATTTTCTATATACAACATTGAAAATTCTTCAGAAACATTTGGACTATTTCTTATAATCACAATTTAGTATTATAGAAAAAGAGTTTCTCAGTAATCTCTTGACCATTTATCACTCTCATCACACAGAGATTTTGATTGGTTTTTCCAGCATTCATTATCCTTCCTGATCAAAAAACTTTTGTATCACTGTTTCTTTTAGCACCCTGTGGTGGTGGTAGCTATCTGCCATAGTCTAAATATTGATATAACAGTGGCTATATCAATACCTATATACAGATACATCTGTGCATGTTCCTTTATTAAACACTGCGCATTAGTGGAGTAGTCTCTGTTATCTGGAGATCTTCCTCCTCTTGGGTTTGGGGGGTCTCATTTGTCTGTCACCCTGTGGGATTTGGTGTACCTGGAAATAAAAAGGTAGAAAAAAAAAACAACAACAACAGAGGATGAAATCACAAACACCATACAATTTCTGACAAAGAAACAGGGTAGGGAGTAGACTCTGGCTTTCACTTTCAATTACTGATATCCTGAGGCACTTCAAATGTTTACCAAGACCCCAGATGTCAGTGTGCCCACAGTCACTACAGAGAATGCAGAATGCTAGAAACTCATAAGCAGTGCAACACTCTGGGGGTGCCAATAGACAGTGGAAAACAAAGGATGAACTGGACAAAATCAAGTATGGGAAATGTAATGTGCAGTTGTTACCCCATTGTCCATTTAAGACAAAAATAAAGCCTTCCCTGTCAGAGACCCTAGATCACCAATTTCACTACAGCCTGGAAGAGTGAATGATTATACAACAAACATACCCCTTTTTTTTCCCTCACTTTGTTACCCTACTTATTTTACAATGACTAGGAAGGGTCACAAATTACAAGAACATGCACACATAGCTCAGCCTAAGGATGTTTGTTCATGAGAAGAATCAAAATGGAAAAGAGAATACCACTATCATCTGTTGGCAGATATGAAATTGTGTAGTCTGGGGGCCGGGCGCGGTGGCTCAAGCCTGTAATCCCAGCACTTTGGGAGGCCGAGACGGGCGGATCACGAGGTCAGGAGATCGAGACCATCCTGGCTAACACGGTGAAACCCTGTCTCTACTAAAATACAAAAAAATTAGCCGGGCGTGTTGGCGGGCGCCTGTAGTCCCAGCTACTCGGGAGGCTGAGGCAGGAGAATGGCGTGAACCCGGGAGGCAGAGCTTGCAGTGAGCTGAGATCAGGCCACTGCACTCCAGCCTGGGCGACAGAGCGAGACTCCGTCTCAAAAAAAAAAAAAAAAAAGAAAAAAAAAAAAGAAATTGTGTAGTCTGGGAGGAGCAGTTAATACAATTCACCTTTCTTTATGTACTAATGCAGGAACTAGCAACATTTAGTGCTGTTCATCAGATTGAGCAGCGGCTGAGCAGCATTAGATAGCAGATATAATTTGGAGGAGGGAGTGATCAAATTGTCTTGTAGCTATCAGTGGGAAGGAGCAAGGTCCAACGACCCAGGAGAAGAGGGATGAACCCAAGGCAGTGGTGTAGCAAATGCTTTATCAGCATTTGGACACAAGTCCATTGTAGCATTTTGCCAGTTTCTGTGGTGTAAAACTTTCATTCTGGCCAACCTTATGTCACAGGACTTAGAGTTAGGAAGAGATGAGTACAATTGACTCTCAAGATCCACTACAAGTTGGCTCAATTACATGCTTAAAAATAATGTTTAGACAAAGCAAAGGGCAATGCTATCCAGACTCAAATGCAGAATGCTTTAAAAAAAATAATATTTTCAAATTTTAAATAATATTTATGGGTTTTTCAATCTGCCTATTCCTCCTAATCTTTTCCATACACATTTTTAAAAGCCACTAGTCTGTAGTAAAGAGCCAAAACTTTTTATAACTGAGGAAAGAAACTTTTTATAACTGAGACTGCAAACTAGTAATCTGTGGACCAAATGTGGCCTGAAATGGTATTTTGTTTAGCCATATGGCACTTTAATATTTTTTAAAAACAGTTGTCAACACATAAAAATGAGAAATTTTACCTCTAGACTTCTAGTTTTGTATGAAAAATGGAAAGATCTTGCAACATGAACACAATTTCCCAGATGTCTAAGATCTGCTGGAGCATGGACGGAATGCCTTCTGGAGACAGTACATGCCTCCTAGGTTGCCCCAGCCCTTACTACTCTCAACTACCTGATTTCCACCAGGGCCAAATGTCCTGAGGCAGAGTCTAGAGAGACGATGGCCAAACTCATTTTCTCTTTTTCCTGGGCAGGCACATTCTATGCTCTATTTCATATTCTACTTAAGAAGATCATGTGATTAGGTCAGGTTAGTGGAAAGTCAACAGAATGACTAGTCTGGCTCATAAACCTATGCTGGCAGTATTCTTAGCATGCTCTTTTCTTTTACCTTCAAGGCAAAATGCAAAGGATATAATGAAGCACTCTGAGGTCCTAAGAGAGGTGGTCACTAGATACAGAAAGAATCTGTGCCCTGGTGTGGAGCAACCCCTTCCTCAACCAGCACCAGACTCAAGTGGGTAATGGCTTTTACTGTGCTGAGCCTCTAGATTGGTAGCCTACCCTAACCTATGGATCTTCACTGGCATTTCTCATCCGTTCCAACTGCTGTTTTCTCATACCTGGCCCACTTTACTTTCTGATACTATTTGACTGGTCCTAGAAAACATTTGAGTTTATAGTCCCCAATCTAGATCTTCCCTATAATTTTATCAGGAAATTTAATGTCTCAGGGCTTCAATTCACCCATCTGTGAAATGATGGGTTGGTTGGATTACAAAATCTCTAAAACCCATACTAATCCCATCATTCAATTGCCATTGGATGGTTTGTTGGGATTCAGATAACCTTGTAACATAAGGTCAAATAAAATAAATTATTTTTCATGCAAAATAGCCTAGACAATTCACATTTTTAACAGATTACCAAAATTATATTTTAAGTATTTACATCAGTCAAAGTGTGAACTGGAGGATAATGATTAAACTTCTCACACTCAGTGCTATTACATGCACAGTTCAATAAAAATGGGATATGAGAGGTCTGTATACTCTTGATCTTGACCCCCACTGTCTTTTGGTTCAAAGGACAGAACAAAATTTGCATTACTAAATATATAGGCAACAGTAATGGCCACGGCCATTCACAGAGTCAAGTGCAGAAAGCTGTGGTTTGAACATCAATATTTTGCTGCTCATATTTTAAAAGAATGTTATGTGGCAAAACAAAAGTTACTTATCTCAGGAAGAAAGACATAGTTAATGCAGTAGGTTTTTTTTTTTTCTTAAATGACTTTGAATCTTTTCTGGTATTTGTCTTCTTTTTCCAGGCTAGTAAATTAGTATTGCTACGTGAGTTGTTTGACAATATTCAAGAGACTTTACCAAAAAGTGTAACATAATTTATTTTCTAAGAAACACAGTATAATGGAAAAATAAATTAACTTACAGTCCCAGACATTTTGTCCAGTTCACTCATGGCCTCATGAATAGCAGCTTCTAAATGGTTATTTAGCTTTCCACTTCTGGAATTAATGAAAACAACACACCAGATTAAAAAATTAAAGAAACAAAACTCAATTCAATTTCCTAATCAGAAAACAAAAGTACCAATTCCACGAGAGAAAGCCCATTTATACTCGCGTTTGGAAAATTCAGATGACAAAACGTCACTCTGGGATTCTTACCACTGAATACTAATCATTAAAGTCACAGAACTACTGAAAAGAAAAGTTGAACAGATTGTCGGGCGGGGAGATGGACTTCTTCCTCTTCCATATGCTTCTTCCACAATCTGGTGATTTGGGAAGAAAGTTGGGCCACGGGTTCCCTCTCCCAGAGACACTGCTCATGCTCCCTGGCTCCGGCCGGTCCTGCATTGCTTCTTGTTTCTTTCTCAGGCAGCCTGGCTGTGTGACCAGAGGAAGGGCGGAGGGGCTGAACTGCAGGCTCTGGCCACTAGGGAGCTCCCTCTGCCCTCTCTGGAGCGTTCTGGCTCTGGAGTTGAGCTAGTGAAGGCTGAAATCCCGGGGCCCGTTCCAGGGTGGGAAACAGCTTAACTCTGACGCACCTGAGGCTCCCAGCCTACCCCCCACCCCCAGCACATTTTCCCAAAAGCCAAAATGATGTCAATATTTGAACAGATAAAGAATGACAGCCTCAGGATGCCTATCACTTCTCTGACCTTTTCTCTCCACTTAGCATTCCATTACACATGTTTGGCCTGAATAACACACACTGTGCATCTACCATTTTTGAAGCTTACATCTATGAAGCTGTTGAACTAAAATCAGGTAAATCCATGCTACCCACCCCTGTGGTTATGTACACTTTGCCCATCCTGACTGTTAACTTGTTTTTCCTCCTTTACGCAAATAAGTAATTACCCATTTTTTCCAAATACTAAGGTGATTTTTTTCATTTATCCTGTCATGACAATTACTAGAAAAGCTGCTGGAGGTAACGTTTTCGTAACAGGTGGTTAGCATGGGTTTCCATGAGTTAAGTCCTATCTCAGCATCTACCATGGAGACTGGAAATTTGCAGTCGTGGGAGAATTTGGCTTGCTGTCGTATTTAGTTTGGTCAGCAGAGTGTTTCGAAACATTTTTGAACTTTAGTTCAGTTTACCATAGCTTTTGCTAGGTTTTATCCTCACACACCAGGACTGGACAATGCATACACTGAGTTTCTGTCTACACTTTGAGAACTCCGAGTTTTCCACCCCTGAGTACCATAGTGCTAGACATACCATAGATGCTCTATGTCTTTGCTAAACAAAAACATTTGTCAAAGGTGGCCCAGATGGTCCCACGTTTCAAAAAAAAAATATATGTACTTAGGTCAGTTTAACTGAAAGGAAAAATTAGTGTATTGGTTTTAACCAAATTATAAGGGTAATATGGCATCAACCACTTCCCTTCTACCTTTTGCTGCCCTGTAAGCTAGTCTTTAGCTTTTACATTTTTGTCATTTATTTTTAGAAATTTAAAAATGCAGAGTACACAGGATAAAATAAACGTAATATATTCCCCTCCTGGAACGAAATGTTAATAAATTAGCCATTTCCTTTAAGTCTTTTATATTAAAAAAATAAAGCTGGAGTCCCCAGTTGTTATCCATCCTGGTCCCATTTTCCCTCACCTTCCCCCCTCAACTTTTAGTCTGCTTTTATACTTTAGTATTGTTTTATGCGTGTTTTAAAAAATATACACACACAAAAGGTGTCAGATACACATACTTGACTTTTTTCTCCTTATAACTGTTTTAAATACCATCTAGTTTGTATAATCTATTCATTCCTTCTAACTGCTATGTAAGAAGTTTTTTTATTATGCATGTACTGTCTTCCATTTACCTACCCATTCCAGTTTCAAGGGGCCCTGGTCATCTCATGGAGTCAGTCTCAGTTGTTTTCCTAATGAGGTGTCTGCCAAGCAAGCTCCTGGGAGCACTCTGTAAGGCCACCTAGGGTTTGCTGAGGCTGCTTGGCAAGGGTTCTGACAGTATTATCATTGCCACGTTGCCTGACAATATCACACTATGTGTAATGTGTTAAATAAATTTATCCTTACTATTTCTTTTGTATGAACATAAGTTTGATGTATTAACATAAGTTTTAAAAGACATTTATTTATCATAAATTTTGATTAGAATATCTTAGGAGTTTAAAGTTGACTATATAAAGTTCTAAATATTTAAAATGAAGTTATAATGTTTTAACGAAAAACCTCCAGAGAACCTTGGTTCTCTCACCTTTAATCTTAGTAAAAGAAATGCCTGTTATTTATTTTAAAATGTCTATGTGCCAAGTATTGTATTAAAACTCTATCTACATTATCTCATTTAATCCTTGCAACAATTTGATGGAATAGGTATTATGACAACTGTTTGTATGTGATACTTCATGACTTTTTAAGAATTGGTGAAATCAATTCTAATTTTGTAATGAAGAAAATGGATATTTGACTATAGTTTTCAAAAGTAATAGTCGGCCGGGCACGGTGGCTCAAGCCTGTAATCCCAGCACTTTGGGAGGCCGAGACGGGCGGATCACGAGGTCAGGAGATCGAGACCATCTTGGCTAACACGGTGAAACCCCGTCTCTACTAAAAATACAAAAACTAGCTGGGCGAGGTGGCGGGCGCCTGTAGTCTCAGCTACTCGGGAGGCTGAGGCAGGAGAATGGCGTAAACCCGGGAGGCGGAGCTTGCAGTGAGCTGAGATCTGGCCACTGCACTCCAGTCTGGGCGACAGAGCAAGACTCCGCCTCAAAAAAAAAAAAAAAAAAAAAGTAATAGTCATAGGTAAAAAACTTTTACCTAACCATGAAAAATTGCAATAACAATTACCATTCAAGCACAAAAACGATTCAACATTACTTGTTGAAAAAAAGTTTCATGAGTTTTGTCATCTCATTCTTCAAGATATTTAAAATATTTGTAAATACTTTGCATTAAGTCAAGCTAAACTAGTATAATGTTTCACCTTTAACACAACGTAGTTGTTAATAGAGGGAGAAATGACTACTTTTGGAAGAGAAAATAAATACATAGATGTGGGGCATGAAATTATTTGTATACATCATGAGATTCGAGAGATAAAGAGAGACTTTCCTAGAAGTCAAATCTGCAGACCAGCTACTAGTCAGGTCAGGGAAGTATGAACTTAAAAGAGGAAGAAAAAGCTCTATGAATTCAAGAAATGAACAATTAGTCAAAATTCAGTCTTTCAGTCCAGAGGGCCTCCCTGTGGAGTTTCTTCTACTATTTTCTATTCCCTGCTGATATTTAATAATAAACATTTTTACTAATGGACACTCTAAAACCTACTTGATTAAGTAATAGATGTTCATATAATCACATTTCTAATTATTAATGGAGATAATTGCCACTTGTCAACTTCATTGGCTATACGTCATATATTATCTTTAAATTCACTAATTTTTAAAAAAAGCCAGGTACACATCTATGAATAGTACAAGAAATAGAAGGGAAATGAGAAATTACAAGTTGTTCTTCACTGTCAGTTTAGAGTTTAAGTGACTCACTTCATCCAGTATGTAACAAATATGGGTGAGACATAAAAGTCAAGAACCCTGCACTCTGAAACCGAATGCCTGGGGAATGTATGAAGATCTAAGAAAATTTAACATGGTAAGTATCATTCCTTGGTTTTAAAGTGAAAGTATGATTTATTTAATCACTTTATTGTTTTCCAGATTCACAAAAAATCAGGTTTCCCAAGAAATGTATACATACCTATAGACAGAAGATTTGCTCCTCGCTTAAATGAAAACCATAACATATGTAAAAGCCATGGAATTTTTCTTTAATAAAGCTATTTCTGCTTTTAAGTACAAAATTGCCCTAAGTAATATGTTAAATAAATATGTTGCTATTAGGATAGAATTAGAACATACATTTAAAGATACTTATTTGTTGTGTAGTTCGTTGTATAGTTTGAGGACACTGAGGATTAAAACGACTACATAAAATTCTAAACATCTAATATCATGGTAGAATGTTTCAACTGGCAAAAATAACAGATAATTTTCTTTCTTTCACCTGTATCTTTATAAGAAAAATAGCTATTTACTAAATGACATGTGCCAAGTACTGTGCTGAGGCTCTCTCTATATTATCTATGTTACAACGATTCTAAAGTAGGATTATGCCCATTTTAGAAATGAAAAATTTAGGCTCAGGAAGATTACGAACATACGGCTATGAAGTGGTAGAAACAGGACTTGAGTCCAGGTAAAAAAACCAACCTCTTAATTATCTTGTTCCAAATGACACCTTCCTTTTTCAGCCTTTTCCTCTTTTCTTCTTCCCCTCAGTCTACAAAAGCAGTCAAATCTTTGTCATTTAAAAAATTCTTTCTTTGTTATTTTTCAGAAAATTTTCACATTATGGGTAGAAAGAAGAGTAAATAATCTACATCTCCTCTCCCTATTTCCTTATTCTTATTTAATCTTCAACCCATAGCCACTTTGTGTGTATGTGCATCACTCTACTGGAAACTGTTCTCACTTAAGTTTAGCAATGACCTTCAAATTGTCCAATCGGATGGAGATTTTTCAGTTTTTGTCTTACTGGACCTCTGTTGATCACTTTATCAGTCTTTGACTTCTGAGACTCTATCTACTTTCCCTGATTCTCCTCCTCCTCACTGACCATTCTTCCCATCTTCTTCATTCTAATGCACGTTCAATCCTTAGCCTACTAGTCTTCAAATTTGTCAAAGTATCTTTGTGTGACTTCAGTCATTTGTACACTGTCAAATACCATTTCTCCCCAGTTTCAGGCATGTATGTCCAGCCTATCCTACAGGCACCCCAAACTGTACTCAACAGCTTCCCCCTATAACCTCCACTTCAGTCAGTGTTTCTACAACCTACCAAGTCACCCAAGCTGAAAACCTGAGAGCTGTCCTTGATTTTGTTCCCTTTCCTTTACATTCTGATCAATCACCCCATGTTCTTTCTATTTTACCTCCTAAGTATTTCTTGACCACATTCTTTCTCTTCCATCCTCATCCCCAACTCCGCCAGCTCCTGGTTTGGGTCCTCGTTCTCCCCTGTATTCTGCCATGGCTCCTGAACAATCTCTTCATCTTCAATATTGTTGCCTTAAAATTTGTCCTCCTACACCGCCATACCTAAGGTGAAAAATGCAACCACCTGCCTCCTTTAGGCACTTCCAAAACAGTAAAACATCCTATTTGCCCTTACTAGGCCCTTTTTGATCTGGTTCCTGCTTATACCTCTTGTAACTTCCCATCCGATACTTTACAGTCCTCAAAATCCAACTGCTGCTCTCATCTACACACTATCCCACCCCATCGTGGTCTTTGTTTCCTTGTGTGGCTGATGCCTATGTAGTGTTTAAGGCTTGGCTCACATATCATCCCCTCTAGGAACGCTTCCTTTACCTGCCCTTTCCCTATGACCCCAAAATATAGTATATATATTGCTGTTGTTGCAATTTTGACATTTGAATTATTTGTTTCTGCATCTGTCTCTTTCACTAAACAGTGAACTTCAGGGACTGTGGCACTGTTTCTGGCACATTTTTTTGCTAAATTTGTCTCCTTAAATTGGGAATAAATGCATAAATTAAAAAATGATTTATTTCAACATATAATTTATCAGTTGTGGGACTTTCAACTAATTATTTTAACTATTTCAGTCTGAGTGTCCGCATCTGCAAATGGACTCATAATTTTGGCCCATCTTGTGACTGGGAGAATAAAAGGATGAATTTACAATTACATGTGCAAAATGTAAAGCATTCTACTAGGCATCGAAAAGGAAAGTCTGTCTGCTTAGACAATAGTATGGTAAATAAAGTTCTTTTTATAAGTGTTAGTTTTGTATTTTCTACTTTTACTTCTCCAATCTGTACTTTAAGTTTATGGTTATCATGAGGAGAATTCCTTTAGATAGATCTCACATTAATTTACTACAAATAGGAAATTGGCTTTGAAGAAAAATTTTTTAAATTGTAGTTTTTACTCGTTACCTTTCAGAAATTGCTTAATAGCAAATACATGGGGAAAATTCAGCTCATTTCAAGGCAGTGTATTTGAATATTTGGAGGAGTTATTTTATTTCTGTTATTAACTTTATTTTGTACATAATCCAAGTAACTGGCATGTTTCACTGTAGGAAACATTTTGAGGGCTCTTTTATACCAAAGAAATGGGTACTGTTGAATAGTTTACAGCAACTGGCCCATTGCAAATTTGTGATGTAGATAATTTGCAATTTTCCTCCTTTCATCCAGACCTTGTATTAATTTTAGTGGCCTTATCTTGTTGCTAAGCTCTGAATAGCAAGTGTGCTTCAGTAAGAGCAGAAGGGACCCTGATCCCTGTTTTCCTTACCAGGTCTAGAGGGATGTTATCTGGCAATTAACTTGGCCTTTCACAAAACCAATACCAATTTGCTACCTTTTAAAGGAGTCCAGGACATAGAGACATAGGAATTTGCCCCTTGCAGCTGTCATCTTTTCAGATACCTTTTATTGAGGTGAAGAGTCTTCCTAAGATTTGTTGACTTCTAAAATTATGCCTCTGGCCAGAATTTTGGGAAAACCATAAAGTGAAAGAGAATGCTTTCTAATAGATATTACTGATATCATTAGATAAGCCTTCTATGCAAGATACACTGTGAATCATTCTGATCTCCACTTTGTAAGTCTTGATGTACAAACAGAAGTTAAAATGGTATTTTTAGGAAGATGATAATACATAAACACATTAAGCCTATGTGTCAATATTTGGGGGAAATGTGAGGATCATTTTGCAAATGGATAAAAATTAATTAATATGTAATTCTTGGTTGCTTGATAATGTGGAAATTAGTATAGCAACGGAACAGGTATATCAATTACACATTTTTAAATAGCTTTCTATGTACATATAGAGAAGCACATTTGTAGTTCTCTACCTTAATATGAAATAATAGTTATGATACATAAACATACATTGTATCACAGTAAAAACTGTGCTTCGAATATTATCTGCTTGTCTGTACTACATTTATTCAGAAAATAAATATTTAGAAAAACTTGAATAACACTGGCCTGAAATTCAACTTCTTGTTGTAATTCCAAAGAAAACTTACTTTCAAGTCCACACCCCTGATGCAACAACAAAAAAATCTTTATTTTGCATCACTTTGACTAGTAGTTAATCTGCCAAAATTATTTACGTGTACAATGAGGGGTATTTACTCCCCAAATTATTTGAAGTGCAAATGGAATGATTCACTACACTTCCAGAGCCTATTTAATTCCTATATGTTGAGAATATGAATTATATTTTATTTTCCACTAAATGAGAGGAATGAAGATGCAGGGAATGAAGAAAGAACTGATGAAGAGGCAAATATTACACAGAGTGTAAACATAAATTGTTAAGAGGATATTTTCTGTAATCACTAATTTGGCTTGTCTATAACGGTCCTCTTTGGTGGTAACAAACTTTACTTAGGCAGGTCACAACATGGACAGAATCAGTGAGATTTCATTGTCTCTTTGATGAAAAAACAGTAAATTATATCCTTGAAAAACAAAGTAAAATCTTTAAAAAGTGCTTACTTTCTGTTCCTTTTCCGGACACGGCTGTAGGCTTCCAAACCTTCCGTTAGTGTCTTCAACTTCTCGGGCTCCACCTGAGTGAAGGTATGAAGACCAAACCACATTACCCAGACCTGTAATTGTTAAACATGGTGTTTACTTTCCTGCCGTACGAGCAGGTGCTGCACTGGCGGGGAGGGGAGCCTTAACCTTCACTGCCTTGTCAAATCTTCTGTTCTCACTCAATCATTAGAGGTTGATTCTGTGGCTCCAGGCTGCAACATCAGTGGAACTGAAAAGCTGTTTGGCTTTAAAATTGTCAACATTTTGAAAATAATATTTTGGGAATAAGATCTGGAATTTAAACAACCTTCAACTCACAAAATCATAAAAATCAGAGATCCTGGTTCACTTTCTTAGCAACTGCAAATCTGCAGTATCAGACTACTGTGATCAGGGGAAGACAAGAGTGGTAGTTAGTGAAGTGAGTGGGCTTTGGAGCCAACAGATCAAAGTTTGAATCCCACTTTTCACTTCCTAGTAGGAGTAAAACACATTTTCTGAGCCTCAGTCTCCTCCTCTGTAAAATGAGGACAATAATACCTACCTTCCTGCTAGAACTGCTGTGAAAATTAAAATGTGACAAGTCTTGTTGAACATTTATCTTAGCATTCAGCAATGATCATGACCTAGTACACATTTGGCAGTGTACAGAGGCCATCAAACATGAGAAAAGGGTGTTGCTACGCCTTGTGGGTGTGTCCTTTGTCCTATCTTGCTTTCTGACTGCCAGTCTGTGTGTAGTCAGCTATGTCAACAGAGGTCAGCCACCAAGGGTGGTGGGGGGATATGTATGTGTGTGGAACGTGTAACCTTTGCTACACACCCCTGAGAATCTCTATCATGGTTCTTGAAGCCACCTCCCCACAATAAAAACAATTAATAATTAGGAAAACTTGTATGTGACTTGGGAATAAAAACACTTTTAGAAAAACATGGCTATTTTTATTCTGTAACACACACACACACACACACACAATCTAAGTAAAAATAGTGTTGCTTGCTGTGTAAGCATAGTTTCAAGGCAAGTAACTCAGCTATTCGGTTGGGGTGAAAGCCAGCCACTTTACCCCCATTTCTCCTCCAACCCCCAATCCACTGTTATATAAAGATACAGAGTTAAACAAAATGCCTCATGGGTAAGAAAATAAACACTAATAAGCAATGAAATGATTATTAACTTTTGCCTTTGTATCCTCAAGATTGACTCATGAATGTCCTTTAGAAATAATTTCTCTATGACCCCTTCAAATCTAGAACACAGTTATGATTAACGAGAGGTTTTCATTATTAAGTCTAAAAACAAGCATTTCTAATATTCAATGAGAAAAACTGTCAAATAACGGAAATGTTTTCCTTTTCATGTTTTTGTATTTTGCCCGCACAAATGTCTTATACACAAGTTCATACATACCCAACTCACTGTGTGGCAGCACAAGAGACAACTTTGTTCCAATAACACTTCACATAAAGAAAAGTGCCCTAATGGGTTACTGGGACCATTGGAAAAGCTAAAGTAAGCTAAATGTATCCATGTGTTGTTTAAAAAAAAAAAGGTGTCTGGATGCACTTTCACATTTCATGTTAGAAATGAGCCTCCATGCTGTATTCACTCACATGAAGGGGATATGAAAAATGCTTTGCATATTTCAGTTTTGTAATCAAGAAATGGTTCCACTTATATTTAAATAAGCTTCTTGGCAGCAGGAAAGGAGTTGTGCTATATAACATAAACTTCTATTAGAGTTAAACTGGTGTAGCGAGGGATCTCAGAAGGGGTTAATCTGGTCACAGAATCAGATTCACAATGAAACAAAGCAAGACACAGCAATTAAAACTTACCCCATTGGTCTTAATTTAAAAAACAAAGTTAGGTCAGAGTATTTTTTTAAGTCTTCAATTTTTATTTTTAATTAATTATGGAATAAGGGACTGTAAAAACATTTCTTGTGCATTTATTAAGTAAAAGGCACTGTTTTATCATTTAATATGATACTACTGCAAACTAGTATTACTTTTATAGTATTACAGATGGGACTTGGTGCATTTAAATAACATGGCCAGAACTGAAACTCAGGTCTGACTCCAACGTGCTCAACTTCTCTCCACCATACCAACTCCAACGTACATTGAGATATAGTCATTATATATATATATATATATATATATATATAGCATTTATATATATAAAATTACACACACATATATAAAATACACACACACACACAGGCACACTAAAAAATTTAGGTCAAACTATTTAAAATTATATTTCTACAAAATTTAGATGACAACTTGCTCAAATTTATACTCAATTTTTTTATGCTTGAATAATTTTCCAGGGATATTTTTTCTGAACTAATACTCTACCATGGTTTCTTCATTTAAATCTGCCTCTAAGCCTCTAACATACTCTTATAATGAACTATATTATTTATAAAGGATTAAATGACCTTGAAAAAGAAAACAAAGATAGTCTTTCTGAAACTAAATATAAGTAAGATATATACCGCTGTGCATTTCTGCTATAACAAGATCATACATATTCAGAAGAAAGTTTAGTTTGTTTCAGGATTTCAGCACTTTACTGTGTTGTGAAATATATATGAAGAGTGCATGTTTTTTCTGGGGAAATATTTATACATTTGAAAAATATTCAAGAAACTTTAAAGATACCCTCCCAAAATGGTATCAGAGAACAACAAAATAAATTCAGCTTCTAGTTAAATAGAAATCATGTTTAATGAACACTCCCTTGTAAATTACTTAGCTAACTTGTAAATTTAAAAAAGTATGAGGAAATCAAATACATAAATGTAACATTAAAAAGGTTAAACACACAAATATTTTTATAAAACTTACACTAAAGGAACAAGTAATTTAAGATAATACTTTTATCTATAATTAAAATCTTGTATTCTTGTACAATCACAAGCCAGGAGTTTCACAAATTATTTAACTCTATCTTAGTGAGAATTTAGGAGAGGGCTTTATCTTTTATCTTTGCTCATCATCTACCCACAGTTTCATGCTGATAGCAATGATGCTAATAGTACTGGCCATCATGGTGTAACTCCTTACTCATGTCATTTAAGAATCATAAAGTTACCTGGAATTTATATGTATTCATAATTCACTTATTAATGTATAAATATACACATACGTTAAATGTTAATTTTTTTTTTTTTTTTTTTTTTTTTTTAACATGGTCTCGCTCTGTTGGCCAGGCTGGAATGCAGTGGTGTGATCTTGGCTCATGGCAGCCTCGACCTCCTGGGCTTCAAGTAATCTTCCCACTTCACTCTCCTGAGTAGCTGGGACCACAGGTGTGTGCCACAATGCCCAGCCAATTTTTAAAAATTTTTTTGTGGAAACAGGGGTCTCATTATGTTGCCCAAACTGATCTCAAACTCCTGGGCTCAAATGATCTGCTTGCCTTGGTCTCCAAAAGTGCTAGGATTAAAGGCATGAGCCATCGTGCCCCACCAATACTTTTTGACTATTAAAAACTCTTCTTTCATTCAAATTGTTTAGATACAATAATTCTTCAACATAAATAGTTTTACAGTTTGTTCAGTGTGGACAGAAACATATTCATGAAGCCAGACATTACTATGTGGTGGATGATTAAGAGTTTTTCTGAACAAGGCTAAATCTCTGGTTGCTTATTTGCTTATTTTGTTCAGAAGGCCCATATTACACATTTGGTAATTTAATTAAATTTTTGATTTGGTGTCAGCACAGTGGGACCTCATGTATCTCAGAAGAAACTTAAAGTCTGACAAAAGAAGACATAAACCCTTCAGAGAGGTACACCAACCCTCGAAAGAGAGGTACAGTACATATTTGAAGAACCTGGATCTGGCTGGGCAAGGTGGCTCATGCCTGTAATCCAGCACTTTGGGAGGCCGAGGTGGGCAGATCATGAGGTCAGGAGTTCAAGACCAGCCTGGCCAACATGGTGAAACCCCATCTCTACTAAAAATACAAAAAATAGCTGGGCGTGGTCGCAGGCATCTGTAATAGCAGCTACTCAGGAGGCTGAGGCAGGAGAATTGTTTGAACCCGGAAGGCGGAGGTTGCAGTGAGCCGAGATCACACCATTGCACTTCAGCCTGGGCGACAGGGCGAGACTCCATCTCAGAAACAAAACAAAAACCAAACAAAAATGAAGAACCTGGATCAATGATCGTAGATCACTTTTAAATACAGCTGGTTAACTGGAGATTACATTAAATTTTTCTGCAGGCTTTAATCTTGATAACAACTCTCTTTGTGAATTCTTTGGTGCTCCTTATTGCTGAAGCAGAGCTGTTGTGCAAACATCAAAGAATAATGGGGCACTAGCCACATCACTGATCTCATAACAGAGTTGACCTCAAGCTCCCCTTTTCATTCTTTACTTCCCCATTCCATTTCTTTAAAGTCCTGTTGCTGGGGAATGGCATAATGTAAGGAGTGCTAAATTTAGAGTAGAAGACCAAGGTTGGGACCTGGCTTAACTACCCGTGATTTGTATTCTTTGGGATGCCACTTTTCTGAGCTTCAGTTCTCCCATCTGTAAAATGGGGATAATTCTGCACATCTTTACGGGTTATTGAAAGGATCTAAAATGACCACAAACATGAAGGTGCTTTATGAACACCAAAGCAGTCCAAAGTGCCACTAGTGGTATGTAAACTTATTTTAGGTAAAACATGGACAAACCTTTAAATATTCTTTTTTAGTTTTTTTTTTTTTTTAGAGACAAGGTCTCCACTCTGTCACCCAGACTGGAGTGCAGTGGTGTGATCATAGCTCATTGTAACCTTGAATTCCAGAACTCAAGTGATCCTCCCACCTCAGTCTTCCAAGTAGCTAAAATTTTAGGGGTGCACCACCATGCCTGGCGTGCTCATTGCAGCCTTGACCTCACGGGCTCAAGTGATCACCTTACCTTAGCCTCCCATGTAGCTGGGACCACAGGTGTACACCATCATGCCTGCTAATTTTTAACAATTTTTTGTAGAGATGGGGTTTCATTATGTTGCCCAGGCTAGTCTTGAACTCCTGGCCTCAAGTGATCCTCTGATCCCGGACTCCCAAAGCACTAGGATTATAGGTGTGAGCCACTGTGCCCAGCCTCCTTTGCAAATTTTTAATAGTCATATTATTCATATAAGTTTACATTAGAAAAATACAAGTAACATTACGATTTTACACATACAATATCCTAGGATAAAACTAAAGTTGTTTAAATTTAAAAAGTGACTTGAATAGTGCCTAGTACATATGTGCCTAATAAATATTTATTGAATGAATCAATTAAATGATAAATTTAAAGAAAAAATTTAAGTAAATAATAATATATGTAATATGCAACTTTTAGCTGGAGTCTGGGAAATACAGCTCTGAAGTAGAAAGCAAATATGAGGCATTTATTAAGTTCATTATCAAACATTTATTAAACAGTAAATATTAAAAATAATATATATTTTTAAAAATAACATCTTCAAACTGAAAAAATTCCTGCTAACTTAAGTGCAATATTTCAATATTTTTAAAAGACTGGGAATTAATATTATATGATAAATAATTTAGGGTAAAAAGTTGATTCACCTGTGACAGAAAAGATGAACCTAATTGTTTTCCAACAATAGTACAAAGTTCTCATGGCAGAGTACTAATCATTCCTTTAAATGAATCCCAACTTTTTCCAATGAACTAACCAAATTCTCTTTATCACAATTTAGTCCGTGGCATTATCTGAGGCCTTTTTCGGTGCTTCCTTTCTTCTTCACTTTGCATAGCAGTGTTTTTAAGCACTGGGGAACTACATTACAGGATGGGGGTAAATCCATTCTAAATGTGACAATAATTTGCATATCAATCCACAACACATAGATAGAAATAAATGTTTCAGATAAGCTTGTAATTTCTAAGGAAACAATGCTTAAAAGTTCATGTAACAGAAGCAAGTAGTTGCCTCAGACCTAGATTCTATTTCCTGCTTCCTATCTGAAATTGTATGAACAAGCTCATGTAGTCTGCGTTGGGCTCAGTTACCTACGTGAATGAAGACAGGCCTCCTAGTCCTCTTTAATCTGGCTCAGGAAAAAAGTTCACAATATTTCACAATTCACTATAGTAAAGTTTACAGTTGTTTTACTCAGCTTAGTCTTTTTCTTGATAGTCACATTTTTGGTCTTCGCTAGTTCTTCATTTTTATTATCTTTCAAATTCTGATCAGGAATTGACTTTGTTGGCCTGGATTTTATCTTTCTTATTACTTTTGAAAAACTATTTTGCTCCCTTTCAAGGAGATTCTGGTGCTGACAGGCATTGATTGCCTCTGTCACACTACCAGCCAAAATGCAACCCAAGTATTGTGGATGCTGTGGTACAGAGAAAAGGATTCATTTCCAACAGCGGTTAAGAAAATAGATAAGGCAAAGTGAATGCACCAAGAACATTCTCAACAGAGAATTATAGTACCAAAGAATATAAACAGCTAACACTGATAAACACACAAACAACGTTCTTCAAAGTAAAATGTCTGAACATCACAGGAGGGCGCACCTCCCAAAGTTAGTTCTCCGGGCTCCGCTTCTTAAGTTACCCACCCCCAGAATGCGAGGTAAGTTGTCTCTGGTTATGCTCCACGCTGTCAAAACACGTGTGCGTGTGATGCTGAACTGACATACAGAAAATATATTGCCCCCCAATAAATTTGGTTATGAGTTTTAATAAAGATGAATTTTGTCGGTTTTGAATGACTATTCAGAGAGCTGTTTTTATCTCTACTTGCCAGAAATAATTGTGTGGAAGAAAGTCAAAGAGCAGTTTGGAAGAGGCAACACCCTACCCACTTATGCTTTGAAAATAATGTCTTCATTTAACCAGGTAGTGTAGAACAGAGACGTAGACTTTTTTTGGTAATCAGGTGTTTCTGCAACTGTCCAACAACAGTCATTGAAAAGAAACATTTTGGTGCCAGTCTAGTAATAAATTATTTCTTAAATTTGGCTTGGGTCAGAATATACATCAAATGTAAGAGCAATGATATATGAAGACCAAAGGGAGGATGTTCAAAAAGTAAAAATGATCTATGCAGAAAAAAATAAAAATTTTAGTTTTTGATTATTACTGCTTGAGAGGCAACCCTTTTAAGCCAGTTAGCGTAAAATCAAAGATGACAGATGACAATTGTAAAATATATTTTAGAAAACAAGAGCATTTTCTTTATATTTAAATAGTTAATGAAATAGGTACATAAAGATAACCATTTCCTCCATAGTTGCATAGGCTTAAAAATGTTTGCATATTAAGACATAGAGGTGTAATGTCAGAGGTAGCCATTTTCTTCCCAAGAATTCCCTAACATTATGCCAAGATCTGGAAGTTGAATCAGTCTGGTTCTGGCTATGTACGGAGCACAGCACGGAGGTCTTATTCCTGGTCACTGAGCCACGAACAATAAAGGGTTCATGGTTCAGAGAGAAACTTGCACCAGTTATTTAGAACAAGTATAACTATGTCCCAGAATGTACTTTTTTTTTTTTTTTTTTTTTTTTTTTTTTTTTTTGAGACAGACTGTTGCTCTGTCGCCCAGGCTGGAGTGCAGTGGCGCGATCTCTGCTCACTGCAAGCTCCGCCTCCCGGGTTCACGCCATTCTCTTGCCCCAGCCTCCGGAGCAGCTGGGACTACAGGCGCCCACCACCACGCCCGGCTAATTTTTTGTATTTTTAGCAGAGACTGGGTTTCACCGTGTTAGCCAGGATGGTCTCGATCTCCTGACCTCGTGATCCGCTCGCTTCGGCCTCCCAAAGTGCTGGGATTACAGGCGTGAGCCACCGTGCCCGGCCCAGAATGTACTTCATTACAAATTGTTAACCAAGGGAAAAAACATATTAGGAAGGAGATAGTACTTCCTGAGTGGTAGAATACAAGGCACATAATGTCCTCCAATGCTGTCACATAGCTTCAATCTTAGGAAAGTAATACATACAAGCAATTCATCCCAACTTTTCACAGGCTGTTAAAAATCTCCACTAATTAATATTGTTTTACGTGTGAAAGAGAGTTATGTGGGAAGGTAGAGGAAGAAAGTCTGAGTTGATATTTTTTTTAGAAACATTGAGGAAAGAGGAACTTTGAAGTTCACTCAACAAACTGAGTGCTTTAAAACGCTTCCAAGTAGAACTCCTGCTTGAAATTAACAGCCAACACTAACTTATAATCAGATATGCCGATTTGTACATGTGCTGTAAACATACTTATGAACTATTTCATTCATTGAATATAATCCTTATAATCCTTTACTCTCAACCTGGTTAATAAATCCTTTATACATGGACAATGCAGAGGTAAAGAATAACTATGGTCAAATTACCACAATTCCATAATGGTGGAACCTAAATTAATAAGACTATCTACCATAAAGGGCAGAGAATAGGAGGTTAATGTTTACTGAACCTCTTTGATGTGCCAGATAATAACCTACAGTATTTCATTGAATTCTTAAGGCATCTATTTGAATCGAAATTAATGTTCTCACTTGAAAGAGGTGAGTAGCCTGCAGCTTCTAGGAGATTAATATACCTACTACCGACCACTTAGGTAACTAGCAGAGCTAAGATTAGGCTCACATCAGAGTGCCCAAAACCCATGCCTCTTTATGCTACACCTTGCTTTTTCTCTAGTTCTCTGCAGACTGTGTTTATACAGTATTCGATGTCTAGAAACCATACCTTTTAGGAAATCATCTCAGAAACTGCAGAACATGTCTAATGCATATCAGTAATCTGCTACATTTACTATCCCTCTAAAGACCAAAAAGGCCTTTCTAAGATCATAAGCTGACCTAGTCAGTTACTATTATGACTAATGGTGTCTGCTAAAATATTAATGTATTGACAATGGGAGGTCTCAGCCCTTGGCAATTATCAGTGCTCCGATCACACAGCATTGACTTCCTTAGACCAGAGACCATTCATGCAACCTAAAAATAGGAGAGGCACCCAGCTTGTTTTGAAATAGTAATCTTCTACCCTGTCAATTAATTATCTTTATTTTCTATTTTGCCTGCTTCCATAAAGAATTTGGAGTGGCTTGCTGAGAACAAAGCCTGTAACTGAAAATAATAAATGATATGTTGTGGGGTGGAGTCAGGGGTAATAAATCTATTCTAAAACTTGAGTTAACATAGATTTTTATCTGGTGGGATCTAACAGAATCTTGGATTCTTTGGTGGACATAGAAATAGTATGAAAGCTGAGAAGCTAAGAAAGCTAAGAAAGTTTAAAATGATAATGTAGGAAAATAGTTTGGCAAATTTTTTCTTCTTAGACACTACAAAGATAAACACTATGGAAAATGATCCCACATTCCACATTAGCAAGGCGGAATTAGAAAGGTTTTACTATAATAAACAAAGTTGGAGCTAGTCTCTGCCTTTCTGCTTTAGACTTTATAAAAATGTCAGGCATTGCCATAGTGTATAGAAGGTAACCTAAGGCAATGCTTACCTGTCTAGAGGCAGAAGTCCAGTTATTAATGTACAAGGCATTATCCAACATTCTTGGGCATTAAGGAGTTCTACATAAATAAAATTACATCCAAACTGGTTCACCTGAATGAGTACAAATTTTAAAAAGTGTTCTACTAGATATCTCTCTGAAATACATCATGTTTTGTCTTATACAGGTATTGAACATAGTTTTACTTTTTCTTCATGAACTAGGGTCATCACTATATCAGACACTTGGCTTGAAGTTGGACCTGTGTTTGAGATTTTACCTTTTCTGGTGTTGTAAAATGAGAACTTTGACTCACAGAGCATCACTAAGTAAGGTATTGGGAAGTCTTGTTTTGTGAACTATAGAGGAAAAAAGAATGTTTGTGAAGTAGTACTTAGTTTACTTACGTGCAAAAGTGTGGTAGGTCCTGAAAAGACCAGAGCTTTTTAAAAATGCTGAGTCCTTAGAGCTTCTGAGGCTGTTATACCTTGCTTTTTAAATGATAGAGATAAATGTTTCAGGTATTATCATTAATATTTTATTGCATGTTTTCAGTTTTTCACCTCCAAATGTGTGCTTTAAATTAAATTCTCTGAATTACTAAAAATACTTTTAGTCTATAGTATATCTTGATATAAAGGTTTTTACTTGAGAATCCAAAATGACAAGGTCAGCCAGTGAGAGGAGGAATATATGAATTTACAGCAACAGTTTTATGTTTCCTATTACAATTCATCTGTTGCCAAAATTAAGGAAGAAGAATCTGAATTTTAAAAATATTATTTTATAGTGGAATGAATACTACATACTACTTTGCTTATTTAAGTGAAGAAAAATAAGTGTTTCTTGGACTCTTCGATTTTTTTTTTAAAGTATATCTCCCCTAACATCAGTGAATACCTCAGTCTCAGGAGTTTTCGAGCAGAGATTAATCAGAAGATCTAGACCATTGTTTAATGTGAAATGTGTTAAAAGTACATGCCTTTACTCTCCTAAGGGCATAAAAAGATATTTAGACAAGGCATTTAGGACAGGAAGAATGTTTCCAGGGAAGGGAGGCCATAATCTTTTTTTTCAGTTAAGCTTTTGGTAAAATGGCACATAAAAAAGACTTAGTTCGTTTGCACAGACATTGTAAAAGAGTTCAATGTCTACATCTTGTATTTGTAGCAGTTCCATTTATATCATAAAAGCCCACTTTTTCTGTTTCTAATTATTTCTTGAATAAACTGTCAAAAATATTTAGGTTTTTCAACCTAAAGAATGTTTGTCTGATCTCTGAGAGTATAGAGAATAAAATATTTTGTGAATAGGGGTATGGAATTCATTTCCTTATCAAATGTACAAACATTATGCCCAGAGTGTATCCTGACAAGTGTATATTAGGCATTATGAGCAAGGTTTTAGGACCTCCTAGTCATTTGGAGAAAGACAATCCTTTTATTGTGCTGGCAAAAATGCTTTTGGTTTCCTGTCATTAAACCTAAGTGCCAGTGAAAGTTTGAGTGCAGTTGAAATTGCTTTATACAATACACTCTTTACGAGAATAACATATACCTGTAAGAGTAATTTTTATTACCTAGGAAGATGAAAAATTATACATTTCTTCATCATATGGGGGAATGTGCATAATGATCTCCTCTTGGTCAGATATAAATTTTTCTATCTACTTTAAACACTCTGCATATTTCTTGCCTAGTGAGCCAATTCCACCATTTTTGTAAGGGCCGGAAAAAAAAAAAAAAAAAAAAAAAAGCCCAGAAGAACCCTACTAATTTCTTTTAAATTGAACGGTAGTTTCATGGAGAAGTTTTCATTTAATTTATATGATCTAATTGTGTTAAGTAGAACCAGACTATGGGGTTAAACATTTCCATATGTTTTAAAGGCCCAGAACTTTTCCTGAAAGGTATTCAGGAAATTCTGAATTCAGACTTTACCTGCTGCTTCCAGAAACGACTGCAACTCCACGCAGACTGTACCCCCTTCCCAGCTTTGTGTGCCACATGTAAGCACATGCAGGAGATGTCGTCTCCTGGTGCATCTGTTGCCTGGGAGGGCCTTACCCCTGCCACACTCCTGGACCTACAAAGGCTACCAGATTTTTTTCCCCAGTCATTGACACTTGCCTTCCTCCTCAGTGTATGAAATGAAGAACTAGGTAACTGTAGAGAGGGAAGGCAGAGTGGACCAAATTCTGGAAATCTGGTTCCTGGCTTACAGCCACCCTGAGCCCTAGTGTGATCTATAAATGCTTTACAACTCACCCCTTGTTGATATGACATTTTGTTGACTATAACCATCCCCTCTTCATTTTATGCTCCAGAAGCTTGTGAGACCTCAATGAGTCATGAAGAATCCTAATTTCAAATCCAAAGAATCCAAAGTGATGATAACAAAAACCAATAATTGATATCTGAACAAAGGTTAGTATTTGACAATGGATAAAGATTGGTATACCTTCCCTTCCTCTGGGCTTTGTTGACATGAATTGTGAACGTCGTCTTCTCTTACTAATTTTCCAGGCCAGGAAGTCAGTCCTTTGATTTGGCCCCAGACCAAGTCGCCAACATTGAACGTCCTTGGTCTATAATGTATCAATTCATTTGAAGAGGGGGAGTCTGGATTCCTTAGGTCATCTTCACTACTAATGCTTTTAGCATCTGAAGGGCTAGGCACACACCCATTAATGCTTTTGGCATTAAAGTCTCCATTGTAATGGATGTAGTCTTTGACCAGAGAATTTTCCAAACTATTTGAGGAACTTGGAGACTGCTCCTCTAGGACCAGGTCTTGCTTTGCAGTGCTTAGCAGCTCTCCAAATCCCCGACTCTGTCGAGGTCTATTCCCATTAATGTGTGCACATCTTTCCACAGTGTTCTCTAGTCTCTCCTTAAAACTCATCATAGTTCTTTTGTAGTTATTATACCTGAAATTTTCCTCTAGAATTTTATCCCCTGGACAGTTTCTTGGTGGTAACAGTATTGGGTGCTGTTCCCCAGGCAGAAATGGCAGTGTAGAGACATTATTGGACCTTTCATGACAAGGACTGCTGTGGATATGGCCTGGATGATCTAAAAATTCCTCATACTTCCACCTGTTTCGCTCCCCTCTGGGGCTTTGCTCCCCGTCCCACTGTTTTTTGGATGTGTGGCAACTTGCTGACTTGAAATATTCAAACCCATCTCCTTCGTTCGCATTTTTCCCATGGTCTAGATTCTTGGGCAGCCGAACCCCTCTTGAATTCCTCAGCCTACCGTCATGATCAACACCTCCCATGTTCCGTCCATGAATGACCGCACTGACAGCACTGGAGAGATTTAATGGGTCACCAATTGAAGCAGTGAAGGCACTCATGGCACTCAGAGCTGGAATGGGGCTGATCTGAGTTGTACTGTTGACTGCAGTGGTGATGACAACCTGCATTCCCTTGCTGGCTGCATCGACAACTGCTTTGTAAATGGCATCTACGGAAGCATCACCTGGGCCACCCACAACGAGGCCATCCTTCACCTGTTGACCAAGAGATGGGTCAATCCTCGGTTGCAACTCACAAGGTGTATCTTGAAAAGGTGGAAGTGTAGTGTTTGGATTCTCAGGAAGTGCTGTGAGCCCAGGCTGAGTGCTTATTCTTTTGTTTAGGAGAGCTGCATCTTCCTGCATTCTCACCTTGAAGAAATAGACAGGAAGCAGTGAGAGAAAGGGAAATAATTTTAAAGGCCTCAAAGAGAAAGACTATTACGTTAAGTTATCAAAAGACAAACAAATATAACAAGGAAGGAAATATAAAGAACAAGACTCAAAAAATGAAGTAAAAAGTCACTTTGTATAAGAAAGCTTATGTCTTGATTATATTTGCAGGCTATTTCTTTGTTTAAAATCATTCAACAGATTTTTAAAAATCATCATTGCGAAACATTCTCTAGAAAAATTAAACTTGAGGTGGTTGGACAGAAAACGTACTCAGGTTGGGATGATTCCATTTATCCGGTGTCATTACAGGTCTTTGCAATTTAGGATTCAAAAAGAGTCAAGTCACAGGTAATCAAATTAGCAAAGGAAAAATATTTTGAAAGTGATTTCTAACTCACTGATGTTTCCACTTAACTAAGTGAAATACAATATAAAATAAAAAAATATATAAACTCCTTTCTTAACAATAACATGACACTAGTTTTAAGATGGGGTAGTAATACCTGCTCCTCAACCTTTTCAGGCCATATCCCCATGCTGTCAGTAGTGACAATGGCTATCTGCAGAAGTGATTCTCAATTGGGAAGTGGTGAAGGCACAGCATACTTACCAGGGGAGCATATCAGAATTCTGGTATAGGAAGGATGAGGGCAGTTTGAAAAGGTGCCCAAGGTTATTCTAATTTTACCCCCACCCCTCACCCCCCACCGCCATGCCATCTAAGAATTACTGCTCTAGATCCTTGATACTTTGAAGTTTCAGATTTTTTTCCACAATGATCTCTCCCTTTCTTTACATCCTTCCCTACTAATCCAGAACCTAGGATCTGTCAGCACATCAGCCTCTCTCTTGCTATTATCACCCTGTCTACACCTACCAGGCAAAATCCCAATATTGGATCAATTCAACTGCCTGCCTTATCTACATCTACAGTGAGGATGCTGAGTATTTGTCTATAGGAATTTGTAGCTTCCACCCTCAGTTGAGGGCTTATTGCTGCCCATCAATCCTAGATCTTCTAGTTAGTTACTGTCACTCATTTTCCACAACTATTCAAATCTTCACCAACTTCTTCACCATCTCCCAGACTATTCTTAGTAGATGACCTTACGTAATAGAGAAAATAAAGCCCATCAGGCAAGAATTCTCACAATTTCTTATACTCTGATACTCCCTGCCCCTGGCAGCAGACTTCTCCGCAACTATACCTGTCCTAAATTCTGTCCTGCTTCCCATAAGAGGGTTCCCTTCTGCTCTCTGAGGGTGTGCCCTCCACTTACGTTCTGAATCCCAAGCCCCCTTCTCAAGGATCCTGTCTTATTTATTATCCCTTCCCTTCTTTTTTTTTTTTTTTTTTTTTTTTTGAGACAGAGTCTTGCTCTGTCGCCCAGGCTGGAGTGTGGTGGTGTGATCTCGGCTCACTGCAAGCTCCACTTCCCGGGTTCGTGCCATTCTCCTGCCTCAGCCTCCAAGTAGCTGGGACTACAGGCGCGCACCACCACGCCCGGCTAATTTTTTGCATTTTTAGTAGAGTCGGGGTTTCACCATGTTAGCCAGGATGGTCTCAATCTCCTGACCTCGTGATCCGCCCGCCTCAGCCTCCCAAAGTGCTGGGATTACAGGCGTGAGCCACCGCGCCCGGCATCGCTTCCCTTCTTTATGTTCAATCTCTTCCACTTTTTTTGGGTCTTTCCTATAGCACATGATTATGTTCATGGCTTACATATTTTAAAGTTTGCATTCATCTACTCCCGACCCCCTCCTGGGGCACTGCCCTATTTCTCTTATGTTCTTCAAAGTTAAGTTTTTTTCAAAAATAAATTTTGTTGTGTGTATTTGAAGTTAACACCATGATGTTATAGAATACATACACAGATGGTAAAGGGGTTACTATGGTGAAACAAATGAGCCTATCATCTCATATAGTTGTGTGTGTGTGTGTTGTGTGTGTGTGTGTTTGTCAAGAACAGCTAAAGTATACTTCTTTAATCTATACTCTTTAATTCCTAACCTCCCATTCGCTGTTCCTCCCTTTTGCCATCTGGCTCCTGCTCCCACCACTCCAGCAAAACTGCATTCCAGTAAGTCACTGGTGATGTCCTAATTGGTAAATCTAAAGGATTCTCTTCAGGCTTTATCTTACCTTTTTTCTCAGTGACACGGTTGAGCACTTCCTCTTCCTTTCTGAATTATTTTACTATGGATTATATATATATATATGTCAAAAATATACAAGTTTTCTTCATCATTACTTCTCACCCAAACTCACAGTTTCTCACCCTACTCCAGTCTTATTTCCTTTCCTAGAACTAACCAGCACTGGAGTGCATCCTTCTTACCTCCTTTCCTTGCTTCCCTCCTTTCTTTCAACCTAAATGGGATGGTACTAGATTCTGGATCCCACATCCCCTCCTCAGGGATCCTGCCTTATTTATTATCTCTTGAACATAAAGATGTTCCACTTTCCTGGGTCTTTCCTTTAGCGTATGATTATATTCATGGTTTCCAGATTTAAAAGTACTGTACTGCAATACTATAGCACTGGAGTCTTGCAGTCTTACAGATCTTTCCATATCAGATTATGTAAGTCTACCTAATTTTCTAAACCAGTAGGTAGATGGATATACTGTACCACAATATATTTAACTATTTCCCTACTGATGGAGTGGTTCTTAATTTTTCACACCACAAATTACACTGCACTGAACATTTTGATATGTGCTTGTTTGTTCACATTTGAAGATTTCTCTAAAATGAGATATTAATACATAGAAACTGAACTTCTGGTCAAAAGATATTTAAAAATATGATATGCTATCAAATTACTCTCCAAAAGGACTGTATCAGCATGTAATCAGACCACCAGTAATCTGAGAGAATCTATTTCTCTACACCCTTATCAGCAGTGGATATCATCAATCTGACGGACACATTACTTTGATAATTTATGTAACTCTGATTATTATTTTCATAAGTTTATTAATACTTTATCTTTCAATTTCTATGAATGATCTGTTCATATCTATTGCTAACTTTTTCTAATCAATTATCCTTTTTCTTTCTGATTTGTAGGAGCTCTTTTTACATTATAGGTGTTGTTTAGTATGTATTAGGAAAATATTTTCTGCCAGGTTGTCACTTGTCTTTAGCTTTGTTTAGAATATCCTTGATCACACAGAGATTTTAAATTTTTAGGTAATCAAATTTGTTTCTTTTCCTTTTGACTGCCCTGGTTTTCTGTCATGCTGAAAGAGCCTTCTCTACCCCAAGATTATTTTTAAAAAGTCCATATTTTCTTCCCATGTAGATTTAGTGTTACTCTTTCCACCTATCTCCTTAATCTAGCAGGAATTTATTCACTTCGTGGAACTAAAGAAGTACCATGTGGCTGAAGCCAGGGGAAGAGTGGTGAGAGCTGACGCTGGAGAGGATGGACGGGTGGGCATGCAAGGGAGGTCTCAGTCATGAGAACAATGAGAAATGACGAAAGGGCTTATGAGGGTCAAACAATCAGTTTTTACTAACAGCTCCAAAAGAACTGCTGAGATACTTCAGACAAAATTAAAAAAAAAAAGAAAACCTTCACACAAAAGACTGGAATGTTTAACAATACTCATGATTGAGAAATAACAGTAAATAGAGGTGAAAGGGCACATAACCCACTTTTTTTCACCCTTTCCTGCAAATTAACTGTTTAAACAAACCCAGACATTGTTTTCTTCTAATGTGACACAGGGGAGGAGAGTACCTGAAAGTTCTGAAACAGACAAGCCATGGGGTTATTGTTAGCTGGGCAAGGAATTGTGGACTGTCCTTGGAACGCCTGGAGATTCTGGTACCCCTGGAGAAGTTGCTGCTGTTGCTGATTTGGAGGAAACATCTGATTGTTGTTTAACAGCGACTGTAGATGAGTCAGTTGATGGTTATTCAAAGTATTGTTTATTGATGACATATCACCTACAGTTTGAAAAACATAAAATATAAGTAAATGTGATTCTTTGGAGATTCTATGCCTCTCTTTGTACCTGAGAATTTCTGAAAAAAAAAAAAACAAAAAAACAAAAAAACAACTAAGTGCTATGCTTACTTGGGTAATGCTTTTCTTTTTTGCTTCTCAAAGTCTTACTAAGTGGTAAGGAAAGAGTAGCTTTATTATTTAGTTTTATCTTGTATAATTAGTTTTTAAATTTTATATCATGGAAAGACTACTTAGTCTTTGCTCTATGCATTAGGCAGTCCTTATATATTGAGCTGCAGTGTCATATGATTCCTTGATCTATTATTTTTAGATTTTAGATCTATTTTAATGAGGACCTAAAATTAAAGGTTGAAATTAGTCCTATAATGTTTTAGCAATTGTAAGTATCTGACTAGATAATTAAAATAAGTGAGCTGATCAGGCCTTGTTTACAAAATTTAGTTCTCAAGCCATAATCATCAGTAGATACCACATCAAATCATTGACTTGGTTTAGAAATGTGCATTTTGTTTTGTGATAGAAGGTTGGTCACCTAAAATTAAAATGGAAAAGAAAGCTAACAACACAAAAGAATTCATCGTCATAATCATTCAAAATAAATATTATATAATCAGTAGGATTAACAACTAAATTTATATTCAAAATTCAAAATTATTCTGAAATTACTCTGACATTTTCTTGAGGACAATGTCATAGAAATTGTCCTGTAACTTTTAACATGTAAATGAAATATGCTTCGTAGGTTATTTAATTACAAAGATTTCAATGCCAAATAGAACTAATTTTACTATATTATAAAGGCATCCATAAAATTAAGAAAACATTAATAATAAACAAATTATTTTTTACACATTGAAGATGCCATTGACATCATCATGTACATTTCCCTGTTTCCAGACTTTATGGACACCATCCCTACACTTTATATTATAGTTACCTATATCCATCAGTTAAATATACCTGGCATTATTTTCTGACTATTTTGTGATAGGATAATACAGATGAAACACTTTGTTTTTAAGCCACAAAGGTCAAAAAAATAATACTGACTGAGGAAATCTAGTAGCAGCTAGAGGGGCTGTCTGTTCTCTTGAACTTGGGCAAACTTTAGTTTTGCATGTTTTTACGTCTTGCTTCTTGTTTTGCTAGACAAGCATTTAGTTTTGTTTATTTAGGGTTCACCTGGAAAACACTTCCTCAATCTGTTTCCATCCACAGTGCAGCTGCTCATACTAACCCTGTGATGCCACACCAACGAAAATTCACATGAAAGTAATTTTTAAGATGTACCTGTGCTTTATTATTTGAAAAATGAGACTCTACTTGGTTTAAGAGATGATGGGTAGGTTAGGTTTAAGTGGCATCAGAATTAGAAGAGAAAGCAGATTAAAATGATATTTAGTATTGCTAGAATAGGGGAAAAAGGAAAAAGTCACTCATGTTTGTATAACTATGGTTGTGTGTGGGTGTTGTTATATTTAGTTCCTTAAGCAAGCTGTGACATAACAAAAACATTTTTAAAAATAGTGTGACAAAATGGAGTTTTTAAAAAGGAGAAAATAGAATTAGAAAAACGTTTCTTTTGTAAAAAATTTGTGAAAAAATTTAACTTACCAAGTAGACCTGTCCCCAGTAGAGGGTTAAGTAGCTGTGGCACCACAGAGTTACTGTTGAGTTTAGCTGAACCAGGTGTATTCCCAGCATTATTAGATATATTCAGCAATGTTTCTGCCATTGACACCACTGCTGTCCCACCAAGTGTTGAGACAGTCAGTGCTGCCACTGCTGATGATGTAGTGGTTGTGGTAGTGGTTGCCTGGGAGGAGGTTGCTATGGAAACCTCTGGATGATTAGCGGTGTTGGCCGATGCCGAGTTCAGGACACCTCCCAACAGCTGGGGATTCAAGGTCATTAATCCTGAGGCCCCATTGACAGCTGGGAGGAACAGGGGGTTAAAAGTAGTGTCACTGCCTGCAAAGCTTGGTAAAGGGTTCCCCAGGGGGCTGGTTAAAAGGGTCTCAGCTCGGCTGTTGTCTGACTGATTGCTTGGCAAATGGTCTGGTGGGGCTGTCATCTGTGTTAATGAGGGTAAAGGGGTATTTTGCTGTTGGAAAAGATCTGAGATGGTCAGATTGAAAGATGGCAGGGGAACCATGGCAGCTGCTTGGGCTTGGTTCTGAAGCAGGGCTGCTAAGAGCTGAAAGTGAACAGGTTGCAATACCTGCCCATCCATGTCACTGGAGAGAAAAGCTAAAGCAGCGTTTACATTCGGGTCGAGAAAACCTAAAGGGTGGAGGTTGATCTCAGACTTGCCTTCTCCTGCTGAAGGCTGGAGGATATTTAATAGATTCTGGTTTAGGAGATGCTGTTGATTCACTGGCAAAGAGATAGGTAGAGAACTGAGGAGGCTGGGGTTCAAGGGGTGTGGAAGATGGTTGTTTGAAGTGCTGTTGGATGGAAAATGAAGTGCGTGCTCCTGGCCAACAAAAGGAAAATCACTCCCAATGGGCAGCTGACTCTGCAGTGGGTTTCCAGCTGCGGTGGTGACTATGACGCCATCTTGAAGAACAGATGTTGTCTTTGTGATGGCAGGGTGGTTGGTGCCCGCTATAGCTATGGAGGATGATGGTCCTGAACCGCCTAAAATGAAAAAACAAAAAACAAAAAACAAAAAAACTAGTTATTAATCATGGATATTATGTGAGACTAGGCATAAAAATGCATTAACATAAATTTCAATTTATTTGTTACATGGCACCTTCACTGATTGCAACTAGATTAATTGTAATCAGATCACTTGACATCTGTTAATGGGACTTAAGTTTAGAATGTACACTTTTGAAAATAAATATATTGAAGAAGTTAGTTACTGAGAAATAGCTGATGGGTTGTGGTGGCAGGAGAGGTGGGGGGTTTAAAAAAAGAAATAGGTGTTGCTGACTATCAAATAGCTTGTTTTTCACAGGCAGACAACAAGTGAAAGCTGAAGATCGGAGAATCCGTGTTCTTCATTCAATTGGGTAGATAAAAGTAATAGTTTCATTCAAAAAGTTTTTTTCATTAAAAAAGTTGTCTTTATTTATAAAACTACTACTTTCTTTTAGTGAAGAGAAACCCACAAAAGTAGAATGCACATAAAAATATAAAGCAGAAAATAAAAAGTACCTATGAAGATAACTACCTATGAAGATAATATTTTAGTTTATAGCTTTCTGGGCTTTTTCTATCTGCGTATCTATACATATGCAGGTATGCATATATATATGCATATATATGTTACATATATTTTTAAAAAATGGAATCATGCTATAATGTTATTTTGTAGCTTTATCAATGTATTGTGATTATCATTCCATGTTAACTTATATATAGCTACAGAACCATTTTATTAGTATCATGTACGATATACTGTAATCAATCCAGTCATAAGTTTTAAATTATTTCCAATCTTTTACTATTGTAAGCAACACTATGACAAATATTCTTATTAATATTTCTTTGCCAGTTCACTTAATTATTTTCTAAGGATAAATTCTTAAAAGTGAAATTCCAGGGACAAAAGGGTTTACATATTTTAGAAGCTTTGAACACATATTGTCAAACTACCCTCCTGTGAAGTTGATCAATACACACTTAATTTACATTCCTATAAGCAGTGGAAGACAGTGCTCATTTCTCTCACCAATACTCTATTTATCATTATTTTTGACAATGAATAAAAATAATAATTAAGAATCTTTACCATTCTTAATGCATAAAGACACTTTGGACTTATGATTTCTTAAATTAGACCAGTCTTAAATAGCATTCTTATTCTTCAAAGTCTTACACTAGAGATGAAAATTCTGGGAATTTAATATCGGAAAAGAGGAAATTTCACGTATTTATAACTGTTTTTGTGATGTTCAACCCAAGCCGCACAACAGAATTATCTGGAGAAATTAAAAAAACAAAAACAAACCAATACCTGGGCCCTAGCCCAGACCCGTTGAAAACTCATCTCTCGGGGTACAGCCTGGGCAGTAGTATTCTTTGAAATCACCCCTGGTGATCCAGATGCACAAGGGGTGAGGTAGATAGGGTGAAAACCACATCTATTGAAAAGGAACCTATAATCACTTTTTTGTAAATGGTCTTTCCCCATTGTAAATGCATTGTTTTATGTAATACATGCATTTGGCAAATATTTTATCATTTTAAGAATACACATTTGGCTTTATTTAGAAATACTAAACACATATATCGCATAATGAACAACACCAGTGTCACTGAAAATCTAAAATAAACCAAACATTTTGGGCGATGTTATACCATGCTATCCTAAAAAACTTAACATTTTATCATGTTACCATTGAGGCTTCATCCAAATACACAGAAATGTTTCCATAGTTGTAACAGTAATATGAATATAATTGTATATTCTTCTTCTTTTCACCTAATAGAATAACACAAGGATTTTTCCTTTCTGATAAATAGACTTTGTATTTATATTTTAACTGTGTAGTGTATGTATTTACTATATTTATTGAACCACTCTGATAAAGTCTGGTATTCATATTTTGATTTTTCATCATTATAGATAATACAGGGATAAATATCTTTCTACATGTGACACTTTGCTACCTTGAACTTTTTCCGTAGAAAAAAATTCATAACTGGCATTATTATTTTGAGAACCAAAAAGAGAGAAGCAAAAGTTCTGAAATATGTAAAAGTCTATAAAAATAAAAGGAGTTATCATTATTATTGACATTAGTAGTCATAGTGGTGGTGCTGTGGTAATAGCAGTAGGTACAAATCAGCACATCCAACACACTTTACAGAATATCCCTATAGCAAGGATTTGTCATTTTTTTCTGGCTGTCATGGTCTACCTTTTTTTTTTTTTTTTTTTTTTTAGTTTTCAGTGTTTTATTTAAATAATGAGATTTTAAAAACCCCTCTTTGAAAATATATATTTATGAAATAATGACCACATTTACCAAGAGTAGTGTAAGAAAACATACCAAATGCTGAAATAGGCATATAGTATACAATTCTTTAAATACTAATTCAGATTTGTTACAAAATTATCAAAACCTTAAAAATTTAATTGCTTCTTAAATCTTGCTGCTATTTCCATAGATACTATGGATTATTTCCATTTGGAAACCATCTTCTTAAATTTTTTAAGAACTTTTATTAAACCTTTACAAATGTTTTTAAGAGTTTAAATAAAAAGTCTTATTTGCTGGTAATCACTACTTGTGGCAATATCTGTGGCAATTTTTCCTCTCTGCTAAATAATAATGACATATTTAGATGTAGAGATCACAATTTCTCTAACCAAAAGCAGAACACATTTTCAAAATGCTCTAGAGTGTACATGTCAAGGCTTTGTAGATGAAGGCTTTCCTTAGAGATTATTATAATTTTTAATCTTTATTTTGCAACAGAGAAGTATCCACACTTATGATTCAAGGAAGTAGCCATTTTGGGATAACATAAAAGCTCTCTATCTAAATATTCTTGAAGAATTAGAAGAAGCGAAGTATAGATACTCTGGGTATATTTTTGTCTTACCATCAAGAAAGCAGTGAAGCACACAAGCTGCTTAAATGTAGTATGAAGATGAAGGTATAGTTTTTAAAATTTTTCTTTAATTTTCAAGAAATCTATTCAACAAACAGGTGTACTCTGCTGGAAAATAGAATAGAACTAACTACAAAGAAAGAAAGAAACCAACAAAAACCAAAAAAAAAAAAAAAAAAAAAAAAAAAACCACAACAAACAAACCTTGTTCTTTCCTGAAGGAATGAAGAGTTTAGGTAAAGAAATAAACACAGAAATCTCTCTGTCTTTTTCTTCTCTCAAATATATATTTATTCAAAGTTTATTATGAACTAGAAAAATGTAAAGCTTTGTTCTTATATTGCTAGTATAACTATAATGCAATATGCTAAGAGGTGTAACAGGTGTATAACAAGGAGACCACTGTAAAACTGAACACGTCAGGGAAAACTAGTCAAATGGTGTAACATTTGATCTGGAATTTGAGAGATGAAAATGAAAATAAAAAGGGCCTCTATGCAGAAGCAAGATGATTAAAAAACCAAGCAAAGACAAGGTGATAATAAAGTAGATGGAAGGTAATGAAGAGTCCTATGTTTCCCCAAAACAAAGAAATATGACTGAAAATATTGTGAGGTTTCCCTATGCTTCCGGCTCCTCCTACCCATGGTCGAACCTGCTGCCTGAGATAAACAGTGAAGAAATTTGAAATTATCTTTCCAAACCATTAAAGACAAAAATCATTTCTTATTTATCACTGTATTTCCAAGACCTAACACAGTCTTTGACACATGATCGGCATTCAAACAATATTTGTTGGTACTAAAAAGATTGTAAAATCATAAAACTTGCACTCAACTTTTAGAAGTAGGTAGTTTGATGCTATGTGTTGGTGTGTTTGTGGACAAAAGGAAAGAATACCACCCGTTTGTGGAGAAAGTGAAAATGAACTCTCCAGTGTATTAGTCCAATGCTAGGAGATAAGGGACATTGGAAAGGAGATGGGTGCAAGATGACAAATTACCTAAGAAGGCTTCCAGATATTTCAAGATGTTGAAATCACCCAAAGAGGGAGAGGTGTATCCCAAATTACTCTGAGTTCTTAAAGTTACTCATTCATGCTTACAGTCATTCAAAGAGGACCCTGAATTTGTATGAAATCTTATAGATGCAGGGAAATTTGGAAATTGCTTATTTCTGAACCATTTACTCTTGAATAGGCACTCTCTGGTGAACGTATTTCATAGTTCTGCACAAAAACTCTATGGTCTGTTGAACCGTGGGGAAAAATGTTTTGTTAAAGCTGTTTTTTTTTTTTTTTGTTTGTTTTGTTTTGTTTTTGCAGCCAAGGTATTTTATGCTTAATCGAATAAAAAGGATAGTCGCTGAGATTTTTAAAAAGGAAATTATTCATTACATGTTTACCAGTTAAATAACCAAAAGGCAGCTGGGATCCTGGAACAAGTTAGTAAGTTGAAGTAGTCCTTTACTGGGAAAAAGGGATTATTTCACACCGGCCAGCAGCACCATGAACTGGCATACTTTCTTTTTCTCATTGTCTCTGTTGCTTTTCAAGAGTAGGAGAGAAGACTGGAAAGCCACCCAAACAAACTTTGGTGTGAGATCTCATGCTTAGGCACCCAGAGATTAAGACAGTCTGTCTGATGGGGAAATGACAGTGGTAGTTTTGCAGTAGGACAGGTTTCTTTTTTTTTTTTTTCTTTTTGAGATGGAGTCTCACTCTGTTGCCCAGGATGGAGTGCAGTGACACGATCTTGGCTCCCTGCAACCTCCACCTCCCAGGTTCAGGTGATTCTCCTGCCTCAGCCTCCTGAGGCAGGCCTGGCTAACTTTTGTACATATATATATATATTTTGAGACGGAGTCTCGCTCTATCGCCCGGGCTGGAGTGCAGTGGCCTAATCTCAGCTCACTGCAAGCTCCGCCTCCCGGGTTTACGCCATTCTCCTGCCTCAGCCTCCCGAGTAGCTGGGACTACAGGCGCCCGCCACCTCGCCCGGCTAGTTTTTTGTATATTTTAGTAGAGACGGGGTTTCACGGTGTTAGCCAGGATGGTCTCGATCTCCTGACCTCGTGATCCACCCGTCTCAGCCTCCCAAAGTGCTGGGATTACAGGCTTGAGCCACCGCGCCCGGCCAACTTTTGTATTTTCAGTAGAGACAGGGTTTCACCATATTGTCCAGGCTGGTCTCAAACTCCTGACCTTGTAATCCGCCTGCCTCAGTCTCCCAAAGTGCTGGGATTACAGGCGTGAGCCACTGCACCTGGCCCAAATTTCTGTATGTAAACAGTATTCTGCACACACTTACAATTCATGATATATGTATATGCATATGTGTGTGTACACAGAAATAGTATAAGTAAATTTTAAAGGATATTTTCCTAATATTAATTTAATCCTTGACATGTTTTATCTGTCTAATTTTTAAAACTACTTTTCAAAACAAAGTTAATGTCTACCTCTTTTGATTCGTTTCTCTTCTTCCTGGTCATTGTTTGTATTGTGCTAAACTCTTATATGGCTGTCTCTTAAATATTAATAATATTGTTATACATGTCTTTGTATGTGTACAAGATAGAATATAAAGCTCATATCAAGAAGACCAATGAAGTATTTTTAAAACTTCATTATACCAGTTTGTTTAGCTGTAATTTTGAACAAATGCTACTTTATGCTAAGAAACCTTTTCTAAATTAATATGCCCAAACACTGATTTTTATCCATAAAATTCAAGAACCTAAGAAATAAGTCATATAGAATGTGTATGCCTTCACCATCTGACCTTTATCATTTACTTTGGTAAGTGTACTTGCATTGCAAACAGGGACAATGGTAATCCTTAATAAAAATGAATGCTTGTAGAGATAAGAGAAAATATCATGGCTTAGTGAGTCTAATAAATATAATTCACTTTTCAATCCCATTGAAATAGTGAAATTTTCTCCTCTATATTTAAAGGACCGATTTTTAATGATAACAATAATAAATTGAAAGATAACTTTTATGAGAATACTAGATTTTTCTAGGAGACTTTATTTCCTCAAGCTTTAGTAAGAGGAAATGGTAATGTGTATTTACAAAAACATATCAAATCTCTATCTTTGTGCTCTGGATTCTGATGTAAATTGTTAACATTCTTTTATCAGCAACAGAAAGGAAATCTTAGGCACTAGAGGCTACTTTGTTCTATTCACGGGAGGGAGGAAGGGGTCCCAAACCAAAGGACTTAGGAGAAGGTAGAGAAGATGGGGAAGGGAGCTATGGCAGTATCTGAGGAAATGCTCTCCACATTCAACAGGGCCAAGAGGATGGGGAGGAGAAAAGAGCAGTAGAAGGGATGCAGCTTGAGTTTTGGAATATGGTGTCTGTGTAGTTATGACTATCAAGGGGATCAGTCTTTTCAGTCTTGTGGTGGTGATGGAGTCAGAGTCAGAAAAAGAGGGTTCCCCCCCACCGTAATCATGTTTTGTTTCCTTTCTTAACACCTATAATTACTCTGAAAACTGTTGGAATTAACTTTAAAATGCTTGGGAGTTTTCAGTTTACTCAAGTCATAGGTTTTTTTTTTTTTTTAATGCCTCTTTTATTATATGTTTCTTAATATTTGTGAGAAAACTAATGTTGAGAAAGAGTGTAAGTCCCTTGCTGGTAGAATTTCTGTTCTTTAATGTGCACTACAGTACCTAATAGTTAAAACGCTTCATCAGTATTCCAACTGGAAGTCTTATCTCATTTTGTTTAATGAGCAGAGTAGGCTGAGTTTCTAGATTATGAATATGCTTAGCTTTGTATCCTTTTACTGTACCCTGTTTTACCTGCAGTGCTAAAACAGTGCCTAGCACATCCTAGGTGCTCAACAAATAATTTGCTGAATTACCTCATGGATATTCTAAAACAGTATTGAAATCTATTAGTGGGCTGCAAAATCAATTTAGTATGCCCCAACTAGTATATTTTTGATCAATGAAATAGAAAAGAAAATGTAAAGAACATCGCATGGCTAGGGTAGTATTTTGTGGAAGCTCTTTCTGTTAGCTTATATACGTGAGTGCTAGGTAATAATCTGTTTTGTGAGTCATTAAAATCATTTCAGTGGGTCATGGCTGTTATTAAAAAACACCAAATAGAATAAGGTAAAATAGAATGGGATAAAAAAAATCAGCAGTTATTACATGTAATAAGTATTTGTTTCATGAAACTTTTTGTTACACATTATAAATATATGTCTAATGGACTGTAATGTAAGTTAATTTCCTATTGTGGGAAGAATTTTAAAAAGTTAAAAATACTGCTTTAGGATCAGGCCTCTGAGTTGCTCAACTCTGCAGGAGACGGTCTATGGAGTTGTTCTCCAGGGAGCATATTTATCAGGCTACGGTGAGAAAGGGGTCCCCGTGGAGTTACACAGCACTGGAGCCCTGCTCTAGTATGTCTGTGATGAATTCTCTCTCTTATACCTGTGCCCATGGGTCTTGGATAGATACTCCGGACTTCCCTGGACTAGCTCCAACCCCGGGAATACCTCAGCAACTCCTTCAGACTTCTGTTGTCTAGTTCCACTTTTAATCTGTAAAAAGGTGAGTTGTTACTTCAAATTTGTAAGTCGTATAAGGCTTAGAAATAATTTTTACTTTACTCTTGGCTTGGCTGGCATTAATGTTATTTGGTAAAAGTTCCTAGAAGGTAAGAATTTTATGATTTGAATTATTTAGTACTACATGCATGAAAAAACTAAATCCATTTTGATGACACCATAGGAGTATTTTTTAGCATTATTTTTTTGACTCAAACATTGCAGAATTAACATTACTCCATAGAATCTGGGTACGTTTTGCAACTGTGTAAATGTTTTTTGGACCACTTGATTTTAGTAATAATAGCTTAGGCATCTTCTAGAGAACTGAAGGATTTCTAGTGGGTTTATAAGTGAGCTCAGTGTATTGTAATGGAATAAAATTCTCCCAGTTTGCACACTGGGACAATTTATTTCTTGAAAGGTACAAAATAGATCACTGAATCAGCAAACATCACCACTCTGAGTTCTGTCATCACCTTTGATTACACAGACTCAACGTCTACAGCTGAACATGTTTTAACTCCTTTTTTTTTTTTTTTAACTCAAGGAAACGTTAAACCTGGAATATGTAAAAAAAATAAGTGGGGTAACCCTGATATTAGGTAGACCTTCTCAAACAACAAGGCATTGACTATATTAAGAATATCTTACAGCAAAGAATAAACGGCTCATTTTGCAAAAATTTACTAAAATAATAGACATGGATTTTTATCACACAACCCAGAATTTAGTATAGTTCTGTTGTTTGGTTAAAAAAACAAGTGCAGAGGACAATTTTTAACCTATAAACTTTGTGCATCAGATGGGGGATAAAATCTAAGCATTTAAAAATTTGAGTGAAAACACGTTCACTGGCAACTCATGTTTATTCAGTCACAGCCATCAAGGAGGCTCTTCCTCTTTCTTCAGTCTACATTAATCTATATAACACTGAATTATTTCTATACAAACCTCTCATCTCCTGAGAAGAATACTTTATAGTGTAATCCACCTCTGAGCATTTTTATCCCTTAATCTTTCTGCCCCTGTAGCTTCATCTAGAAAAAACAGGGTGACAACTCCCTTTATTTTCTTTACTGCTATGTTCCAAGAACAAATGAACAAACAGGACATAAAAACCAAACTCATTACTTTGTAGTCTTTTACCCAAAGAGTTCTTTTGTGGTCTCACTATTTCATTGTCTTATACCTACCATATTAATGGCTGTCCTGAGTTTCAATCAAATGTATTTTGTGCTGAAAGAAAACTTACTTTTGCAGTTAAAAAAATATAAGTATATAAATACTCAAGAACACTTATTTATTTGTAGGCTTATTTATATTCTTGTCATGCATATCTTTAAGAGTTAAGGCAAATAAATGTTTGAATTATTTTCTCTTCCGGCACAAACCCATAGCGTGTCCCCTCAGAGGATTAAATTTTCATGTGTTTAAAAGAGCTGATTAAATGTTTTTTTTACTAGGAAGAAATAAGAGAACATAAAAGTCATTTTAAAGTGAAAAAAGTTATGTTGTGTTGAATGACTTAATGACTTTATCATACTGGAAGAAGGCAGGGCTGCTAATAAGTATGTTGGCAGAATAATCTAAATCTTTTTCCTTCTTTGAAAATTGTGAAAAACTGCAGGGCAAAGGAAAGGATGGGTCATTGTGTGGATACTAACAGGGCTAAGTCCTCTGCAGGGGCTTGGGTTACTGGCATGTGTTTTTGTTATCTGGTAAGTAGGTGTGCAGTAGTCAGAGGACTAAAGAGGCCTGGGCATTTTCAAGTTTGCCAGGCAAGGGCACTTGATTTTGGAGTCTTCCTTAAGCCATAATATTGTAGGACATGTGCTATAGACACTCACATGCTGAAATGCGTCTCTCTTTAAAAATGGAAAGTTGCTTTAAATGTATGCTACTGAAGGATTTCCAGAACATACCTGCATTTGGCAGTCTGAGTGTTTGGACTGAAAATTGGGAACTTTGGGGTTTGGATGCCAGATCCAACAGAGATTTGCTTTACAACTTGAGGAATGTCACCAAGTATCCTACTGATCAGTTTCTAAATCTGTTACATGGAAATATTAAACTTTATCTGTAATTTGATATTGAAAAAGCCAGTGGAAATCTGTAAACTTTAAAATGCAAAGTATTTTGAAGCTTTAGTGGAGAGGCAACTTGAAAACACAAAGTAGAATTAATAAAGCCTTGTATATTCATAAGTTTTAGAAATTCTTCCAAGTATTTAATATCTTTTATCGGATTTTGTTAGTATCTTTGCCTTCAATTCCCATACTTTAGTTGTATGTTTTAAATGTGCTCCACAGAATTCACATATAGGCCTAAAAATCAATATTTGGATTGTTTTGCATAGGAAAACCCTCTTTAAAAGAAGATGTAAAAATAGATTACCAATGGAACTAAGCATTTTTCAGAGCAAGTTATTTCTTATCTTGTTAATGTCTTAATGTAATATTTTTGAACTTTTACTTAGGAGAGTGGAAAAAGGCACTGGATTTAGCAGGAGGTCACCTGAGTTGTGTCTAGGCTCTGTAACCACAGAGTACAGCTGGACCATGTTACCTGCTGGTTTCTTTCATCCTCACTGTGCTACCATGCTTGGAATGACATGATTAGCATCTGCATCTCTTTTAAAGGCCTACTGACACGTCACCTACTAGGAAACCCATTCTAATTTGAGTGAGGTGATAATTCATTAAAAGAAAGGTCACCAAATGTGATTCACTAATAAGGGGCAGTTTTCTTGACATTTTGGGTATTTCTTCTTCTGCACTGACATAAAAATTCTAGTCATTACTTGCTATAATATTGGCAAAAATAGCCGACTTTCATCTGAAGTATATCAATAGTTAACAAATGTGGCTTTTAACATGCATTGATGTGATTTAATTCATTATCTATTGAACATTTTAAAAGATTTTGAAAGGGAACACAATACTTTTGAGCACTAAATGTCTCAGATGAAGAATTTATGCAGCTGGGAGGAAAATGGATTTTAGAATCAGATGAACCTCAGTTCAAATCCTGAGGTTTTGATCCGGAACAGTTACTTTTTTTGAGCCTCAGCCTCCTGATCTGTAAAATTGAACAATAATACTTTATACTTTAGAAAACTGCACAGATTAGAAATAATATAGGGAAATCACCTGGTACATAATAGGTCCTTGATGATAGATAGCTATAGCAACATTTTAAGAATAAAATGTGGTTTTCTTCTAATGTCTTTCTGGTATCATAGGAATACTCAGCAATACTCCTACAGGGATAGTTGTGACTATCATTTACTGTCTCATTCTGAATGCCTACCTTTAAGGCTCAATGGTTATTTGATGAATGAATAAATATCAGTGTAAATAGATATTTAGGCTAGGCAATTACAGTGATGGTACATTCAGTTGACACAGTTCACTACATGGCAAAAAGAAACATGGCATCAGAGACTGCTTCAATATTTAGCTCATCAAAAGAATTACATTCATTAGTAAATCAATCCGTTTTCATAACCAGCTGCACATCAGACCTATGAATGTTAATTAGTACTTAATTTTATTAGGTTTAACACTTAAAAAATTCATACTTAGATATTTATTAAGCACATACTTCCTGTTAGCTTACACTAGTTGGTCATATCCATATCATTACTAGACAGGTATCCTTATCCTTTTTAGCTATTTACATGCTAACACTTTTCTGACACTAATAAATTTTTAACCTATATGCTTTGACATCCCCAGCAGTAACAGTACAGGTCAGATGTTTTACAATGAAACAAACAAACAAAAATGACCAAAACAGTATTAAATAAGTCTAAACTTGACCATCAAAAGAAACAAGAATATAAGTAAATGTTGGTCTTTTCCATTATAGATGAATTAAAGTATATCAATGAAATACATATGCTTTGCACATGAACTTAGACCTGAAATGAAGTAAACTGAGGTAAGGGGTATCAAAATTGTATAATACAATGAGACTAAAAATGTCTCATCAAAATTATTTAAGGTATGCTCAATAAATACGGTGTGTTTTAAATAGTTATGAACTCTGTATAACTTTTCTGCTAAATACATAAAATAAAATTTTCATTTGTGTCGAGTTATCAAAAAAGAAATATGATGAGTGAGTGAAAAGTTGGAAGCCCCCTATGAGATAAGTATACTGTTAGACACATAAAAAATAAAGTTTCATGAGATTCTTTATACTAAGAATATCAAGAAGGCACTAATAATTTCAAATATCTTCTAAACCATATATATATATATATATATATATAATATATATATATTTAACATAAGAGGTCATTGAATAGTTCTTCATTAAATAGTGACATCAAACATAACACATAACACAAGATGTGAAGGATGGCAGGTGTAAGTGGCAACACCAGGAAGGAAAACGCTTTTACTATCAGCAACAAAGACATGTGGGTTAGAATGCTTTTCCAGCATGATGGTATTATACCTACACACTAGCTTATTATTAAAAACCTCAGCAGTTTTCTCATTTCCAGCAGCAATCTGGTTTTTATAGCACACTGTTTTCACGGTGAATAATAACGTCTTTACAATCATCTTTTATTTCCTCCTTGTCATTTCTCACAAATAATTAGTGTTGAATTTTAAATATTTTTTTCTAATGTTTTCATAGTCAAATTTTCTGATGCCTAAGCACCTCTTAGGTGCTTCTGTACAGCTTTTATAACAATTTCTGAGGACCCTATGCACAAAACACAGGTCTTTTTCTAATGTGCCTGCTTTTAAATAATTTTTTTCCTTAATTAATAGTGGATGAAGAGACACAATAGATTTGGGTTCAAAACCTTAATGTCAATGGTAAAAATGGTTTAGTTCTACAAGAAGATCAAAAAGTAATTTCAAGATTAAAAATTCTGGAAATCAGGTTTTCAAGCCTTTTTTTTATTAGAAAACTTAAATTAGTTTTTTTTTTTTAAAAACGGAGTAGCCAATATCCATTTTTGAGTTTTCTCAAACAAATAATAATAAAGGATAGCAAACTAGGATAAGAAAACACATTAGAAGACAGCTTTCTACTTTGTACAACTTCTAGTTACCTTTTCCTATCCATTCACCTACTTCTGTTCAGCAGCAAGAAAAAAAAATCCATTTATTTTTGCCTTTTTGGATTTTCCAAGATAAACTTCATTTACCTGAATACAAACAAAAGCTAGGGAGACGGCTTTTATATTGGCATAGACCAAGGACATGTCTCACGAACCAGGAAACCCTGCCTTGTATGTATGGCTTATTTTGCATTTTGGAGTCCATTGGTTATACAACCAAGTGAAAGTCGAACAATATTCAAAATGACACAGATTGACAACAAATAATGGAAACACATGGAATCCTCTTAGTTGTTAATCCTTCAAATAGACAAATCCCTAGCATTCTGTAAATAACATTATAAATACTAAAGAAATGAAGAGAATTTCACAATGGGGAAAGGATCATTTCTTATCATAATAAATATTTTGGTACAAATTTTTAAAAAAGTAGAAAAGTTTAGTACCTTTGGGTACTTTTTTCTAATAAAACCATACCTGCTTCAGAACTTGTTTGATTATAGCTGCTAACAATGCTGTTTGGTATCACTGGAGTGGAGGACGTTGAAATTCTTGACTGAGGTGGATTGGGATGTAAGGAATTTCCTAAAGCCATGCCCGACTGACTGAGCATCCCACAGTTCCCGCTAGCCTGAATCTGATTTATTAAACCTGCAAGATGGTGGTTGGGGACTGGACTGTTACTGTGAACAAAGTTAGTGTTTGCATTGTGGCAGTGCACGGCTTCCCCTCTTAAAGGTATGTTCTGTGTCAGTGAATTCTGAAGAACACTAGAGTTCATACTGGGATCTGTAAAATGCAGCTGGTTAGCAGAGCAAGGCAAAGCAGTATTTGAGGCCCCACAACCCGGGGTACTATTGCTACTCAAGTGAGAGCTTTGACAACTCATAGACTGTAGTAACTGAGACATTGAACTGATGGGAAATGAACCCTGACCCTGCTTCCTTAGCAAGTCAGGTCCAGGTTTAGGAACTGCAGAACTATCCATTTGAGACTGTCTGAGCAAACTCAACACTGTCGTAGGTGGTTGTTTTCTTTTCCGCAGTGAGTCTTTTTGCTGAGACATCAGCTTATCTCTTAGTGCTGCTCGACCACTTTGCCCTTCACCTGTTGAGAGAAGCATGTTGGCAGTAGGAGGGAACATGGTGTTTAAAGTGCTATGTCCTTCAGTGTTGCCACTGCCGGCAACAGCTCCAGAATTGCTACTGCTGCTACTGTTGTTACCAGCAAGTTTGTTTTGATTTGCTAGCTGTGCTTTGGCTGCTGCTGAGAGTAAACTACTTGCTGGAAAGGAGGCAGCATTGTGCTGGTTCAAGATCTGATTTAAAGGCATTCCCAGCAAACCAGGCTGACTCTTTACAGAACCACTTCCGGCAGATGCAGTAGGAAAAGCTGCACTGCTTGGGGTATTTAGTACATTACTTATTCCAGCAATTAATGGGTTAGGGATATCCTTGTACTGAAGATGTCCATCGGACTTGGTAGAAGGGCTTGATGGCATTGATGGCCTTGGGGACCCTATTGTTGACCTTGGTGACCTGGGTGGAACCTTAATACCACTACAAGTGGCCTGGGGTCCTACAGGTGGCATCATGAAATTTCCATGATCTGATGATGTGGAAGATGAGCGTGATCTTTGGGGCGATGCCTCAATCCTTCCAATTCCAGTCCCCATCATGTGCACCGGGGATGTCACTGGAGAAGGGGACAGGGAGGTTGAAGCTGAATGCTGAACTCTTTGTACATGACTCCCATGATTCATGTGGCCAGGTTTTACAGTTGGCAATGGGAGATTACTTGGCAAAGGAACAACAGCAGGAGGCATGCTTACATTCATCATAGGTACCTGAGAGTGGACATTTGAATGGAAACTGGTTGGATTAATGATAACAGGGTTCTGATTCACTGGTTTACTAGGAATAGGGTCAAGAATGCCAAGTGGATCTTTCTCAGATGTTAATGGCTTTTTCTGAAGAGCACAAGAAGGTGGAGGAGGGGGAGGTGGGCCTTGGGGTGGTTTGTGGTGGAACATTGCTCGTGGTATTTCCATATTAGTTGAAAAATTACACATTGGTTTTTTCATTACTGGACTCTTTGTAGTCAAGGTTGGGGAAAGAGGTATATTAGTCCTTCCAGCCATTGCACAGGATGACTGTACAGGAGAACCATGTAGCATTACTGAAGGTGGAGAAAGAGGAGTCCTATTCAGGTGAATAGGACTAGAATTGGGAGCTCCATGAAAACCAGGATTATTTCTTGTGAAAACATCAGGACTTCCAAGTGGGTCAGTCCTTGGAGAGATTGAACCATCTCCATATATCTGGGAACCTGATGACGCTGGGCTGGGCAGGCCTCCATGGCTGCCACGGAATGGAGATTTCTGTCCATGTTCACTGCTGCCCAATCTCTGTCGGGGGTAGACAGGGTGGAGTTCTTGTTGTTGGCTTCCAGGCAGTTCTTGTACATATAGCCTTCCCACGGCATTGGATGATCCAATCATTAACTTGAAAGGATTCTTACATTCAGGCATTACAGAATTTGTAATTCCTTCATGAGACTTATTTCTTACTGATCTTGGAGTTGCTGCCCGAGAAGGTACAACTGGAGTTGCATCTGATGTGAAAGAGAAAAAAAGAATTCTGTTAACAGTCTCAACTCTTTTGTGGGGGAGGGAGGGAAGGAATGGAGTAAATCAGGACGGGAGAGGGAGGAAGTACATCTGGAAATTTGAATCTGTAAATAAAAGCTGTGATTCTATGCAATTAAAAATAGTTCTATATATTAATACTATTTTAAACTTTGATTTAAAAAATGTACATTATTTTCCCTTTGTTGACCAAAGGTGTTCGGTAACTGCTCATTGTGCTTATTTACTTTTTATGTTGAGAAAGCATGGGCATCTAAAGCAATACATAATGACATTAGCCATTCTAATAATATTTAGAATATGCAAAATCAAGACTGGCAGTCCAGATGGAAATGGTGATATTACTATTTTGTTGGATTTAGAATTTTTAAGAATGCAGTTACAATAGAAAATTGTGATCTGTGTGGCATAATATTTTCTTGGGCGATTTAAATGAATTGCCATTTTCACCACAAAATGTTCACCCTTATAAAAAATGTTTCTGTTATCTTACTGCAACCTTCTCAGAACAGGTATAGTAATATTTCTTTATCCCAACATTGTCACTATGAGAGTAAGACTTAATTTCTGTCTAATGGGATTCCAAATCTCTTATAATGGGAGTAACAAGAAGAATAAATGCAGTGATATTGCAAACTAACCCATGCTTAGTTTCACATCATGTTTCTAACGCTGTGATTTCTTTGCCCTTAATTAGTCATTGTTATAAAAACAGCCACAGCCTTTTACCTCAACTTAGGTAAAAGACTGCAATTCTTTCATTAGATAATTGGGCGTATTCAGGGTGGTATGGCCACAAACTTCAATTCTTTTATTAGGATAAGTTTCTCATGTAAAATTTAGTTGAAGTGCTAAAACCTTCAGTACTGGGTTCCAATTGCATATTCTCTTTTTACATGAGTGCATTTCTCCTTCCCTGGCTTTTTGGAATCCCTTCAGTTTTTCTGGAGATCAGACAGAATACAGGCTACAAAAGCAAGCAGACTCATCATTCAGAATTTTCATTCTATCACATCAGAATTCTAGATTTCAGTTTTTTAGCCCCTTGCGATATCTAACTATTTTATAAAGTTATGCCTTTTAAAATGAAAATGGCAAATAAAATTTGTTTCATATGCCAATTCCCACCAACTGGTGGTAGCTGCTTAGAAAGCTGTGTTGGAAAGGAAGCTGAACTCTAGCTGGGCTCCATGAGAAAATGCCAATGAGTCTGTTACAGGCATAGGAGATGAGAATGGCACCATTCAAACTATACATCTGTCATACCTATTTTGAGACTTATATTAGCAAGTAGAGTTACATTCATCTGCAATCATAGGTACGCTTACTTAAATGGATAATTACACATTTAAGATTAAATATATTTATCCTATCTGCTAGACACTATACAGGTCAAATCATATCATAACAATTTCTGAGATAGTGGTTCTCAACCTGGGGTCCAAATAAATCTACATAGGGCACATTCAACTAGTAAGAGAATGCAGTGAACATATGTTTTTCTTGGAAAACGTGGACTTTCTCATTTTATCATGGTAGAGGTTCTTTGATAGAATGATTTCTGGATATAATATATGAAAAGTTGAGATCCAATGATATGAGAGAATTACAGTAGGTAAATTCAACTGCAGCTTATTTTCTTGTTAAAAAGAGATTTTTAAAGTTTGTAATTAAATGAATAAAATGAAAAATATTAATATTTTGGGCACTATGCTTGGCATATAGTGAGAACACTAATATCATTAGCATTATCCTATGACTGACTATGTTCTCTTTAGTGACAAAACAACCTACTTGTATTTTTTCTTGGGTATCAATGTATTTATATAATTATCTACAGTTCAGTGATTAAAAATACAGACACTGGAATTTTTATATTCGACTAACAGAATTTAGATAATAACTGTGGTTCAGAAAAAATTTCTTCAAAACTTAGGGAAAAATAGTTACTCTCTTAAAAACAATTGAAATACAAAATAAACAAAAGTAAGGCTGATATTTTGTTACAGAGTTGGCAAGTAGAAATGCTAGGTACCCATCAAGTGCTTTCATGTATATTCAAGTAGACCTTCCAAAAGAATAAACAGAAACAGATGCTTATGTATTTAAATAATGGGAGGTGAAAAACTACTAAGTCAGTCTTCTGAACTTTTAATTATTCAAATCTCAACCTTATGATAATATAGTTTAAAATTAGGAAACTAAAATAAATGCTATGTCTGAAGCTGGTAAAAGTAATCAATCCCATAAAGAGTATCATTTTAAAAGGGAATGGAGGTGTACCTATTATTACCTGTGCTAGTTAAATATTTACCTTTAATTTCAATAATTAAACTTGTATATATAGGTATGACAAAGAAGCCAGATCTAGATTCTGCCAGGGTCTTTAGAAAGGCAATAAGCAGACTCTTTAGAAACTGGTAAAACTGTATGATATAATGTGATGTGAGAGCAATCACAGGTAAGATTATGTCCATGGTAGTATGCAAAAAAAAAAAAAAAAAAAAAAAAAGGAAAACATAGTTACACCTGTTCACATGAATTCTAAGTGTGAATCTTTAATTACCTGCATGACATGGCAACTGTTCTTCTTTGTATCCAAAGCAATCAATGATTTGGCCCCAATTTACCTACATCAGTCTAATCTTCTATTCAAGTCAGTTTCTACAACATCCCTTATTATGCTACACTCATTATGCAGAAGGTTTTTCCTATCCCCCTTAGATGTCTAAATCCTACTATTTTCTAAGGCTGGTCCAAATCTGAGTTCTGCCATAAAGCCTTCTCTGATCACTACAGGTTATACTCTTCATCCCTATTTTTCAGAGTTCCATTGGAAAGTATCAATAATCCTTCATAAACAAATGCTTTGGTGTTTAGCCGTATTTTATTCTGAATTAATATTCAAACATTAGATTATAATATTTTGGAGAGCATTCATATTCTATCCCTTACAAAGAGAAGTTCCTCAGTCCCAAAGTATAAAAAGTGTAATTCCACAGAGTACACATTGATCATAAAGGGAAAAGGGTATTTCAATAATGGGAAAATCAAATGGACATAGTTTTAACTAAGCAATCAAACTTAATGTTATCAAAATGGGATCAACTGACATTATGTGTCTACTGATGAGGAGCTAACATCATCTATACAGTATTCCTAGCAAAATGTGTTTAGCCTGAACATAAATATGAGGAAAATCCAAACTGAGGAACATTGTGCAAAGTTGGCCTAGACTCTTCAAAAAATTTAATGTCACGAAAAATTGAAAAAGACTTGTTAATTGATATAAAGACATGTAACAACTAAATGATGTGTACAATCTTTGATTGCATTGTAAATCTTTAAAAAGACTGACTTCTTTTTTTTTTTTTTTTAATCGAGACAGAGTTTTGCCCTATCACCCAGGTTGGAGCACAGTGGTATGATCATGGCTCACTGCAGCCTCCAACTTCTGGGCTCAAGCGATCTCCCATCTCAGCCTTCCAAGTAGCTAAGACTAAAGGTGTGAGCCACCACCATGCCTGGCTAGTTTTTTTTTTTTCCTTTTTAAATTATTTTAGAGACAGGTCTTGCTGTGTTCCCTAGACTGGTCTCAAACTCCTAGCCTCAAGCGATCCTCTCACTTCAGCCTCCCAAAATGCTGAGATTACAGGCATGAGCTACTGCACCTGGTCAAGACTGAATTTCTGTGAAACTATGAGAGACACTGTTAGGACAATTGGAGAAATCTGAATATAGATTGCATGTTAGATAATAATATTATATCAGTGTTAAATTTCCTGAATGTGAGCCTTAAATTGTGTTTACGTAGGAGTGTGCCCTTGTACTCTGAAATATTTAGGGTTGAATTGTCACAATAACTGCAACTTCTGCAACAAAATGTAAGTTTAGATGAAGGATACTCCACGAACTATTCTTGCAACTTTTCTGCAGCTTTGAAATCTCTAAAAAAGAAAGCCCCCATGCATGCGCATATGTGGTGGTGGGGATATAAAAAGTTTTCAGCAAGGTGATTTCTGTTTAGTAGGTGTTTGACAAATAACTAAAAGAATAACACTGCTTTTGGGGACTTGATACCACACATTCCAATCCACCCCCGGGAAAAAGGCTACATTTATTTCTTAAAAACCAAGTGAAGATTTGTTAGCTCAGCTTTACACACTTGCAGAGTATTTGTATGTACTAATTAGTGTTTATTCTGCCTGTTTAACTGAATGCTCTGGGTAAGAAATTTTGGGAAATCACTGTATTTTTTCAGAACTAGTTTGCTATTTGTAATAAAATGATAGAACATACAGAATTTTAAAAGCATTGTGCATGCTTGAAAAGTAGAATGAGAAAATGCTTGGCAAAATGATTTCTAGTAACTCCTTCCCTAGGGAGAGGAGAATTCCTGAACCTTTCACCATATTACATACTTGTTCCTCCTCCAGGACTGGTGAGCACCAGAGAAGGATGTGGGGCTTCCATGCTTTTATGAAGTGTGGCCACTGCAATAATTTTTCTTTTATGTATGCATAGCTTTGTGACATCTTCATCTGCCTTAACATCTTCTGCAGTTCTCTGTTTCACAGCAGCTCCAGGATCAAAATTAAACACCTGGAAAAAGCACAGCCTTTGTTTAGAATATGTCTGTAAAAACATTTAATAAAAAGATCCCTTTGTTTAAAAAAAAAAAAGTTGTGCATAGATTAAGCCATAAATCTGAATAAAACTTTCTCAAGTTTTTAAGAAAGGCAACTTTATATAACTTAGTAAGTACTTCTGCTGAACTCAAGCTTTTGGTGGCAAAGTAAATAATGAATATTATCCTAATTCTAAGACAGCCAAGATAAACATATGATATGAAAAGGTATAATATCTGATAATGTTCTAAATTTTAGATACCTCCTGATGTTCTAACAGTGTAAAAACAGATGAAATACACTTAAAAAAGACAAAACAAAAAGCTATGATATTTCTACATTTAACTTTTTCCTTGGCTTCATTTTATTACTATGTTAATATTATCCTGTCACTGATTTTGAAAATCTATTACTTGTTTTTTTAAAAATTTATTTATTACGTAAATCCTTTTCTTTGAATGTGGTGACACACAAATGAAAAGGAAAAATTGTCTAAACTTTACTTTTAAAATTAGTATTATAATAGACATTCACCAAATAATGACCTATTTCTATAGCAAATAATATTTTACCATTTTACATGATTTTACTTTTCACCTTACAAATTAGTAAAACAGTTTCATATTTTGGCTATGAGGGTTCAGTTTTGTGATTCTGAGAATCTATGTGGCAGATTTATCAATGCCAGTGCTAACAATAACATTGCAGATTTGAGCAGTTACAGTAATGAGAGAAAATATTGCACTATTAAATGCTGAGCAGTATTAGATACAGCTCTAATGAAAAGGTACAAAGGTGGTTTTAATGAAATATTTATAGGAATATAGATTTGACATCTTTGAAAATGACTCTCAGACATGAATTATTTTCCACAATTTTTAAGTATTCCAAAATGCATGCAAAATATGATAATTGATAAAGAATTAAAATGTATGATTGGAGAAGTAATAAAAAATAAAATGCGAAATGAGAAAGACAAATGTATAAAACACCTAAAAAATAAGATACTGCTGTAGATCTATTGTGAAATGGTTACCTTGGGAAGAATAAGAGGACATTCCAAGCCACACTTGCATGTTCCATCGGTAAGCAGGTATGTTTTAACCTGCTCCAAGCAAGATAACAAAGACCCACTGGGACTGTAAAAATAGTTTAAAAAACATCAGGAAATAATTTTGACTACACATATTATATGAAAAAAGGCATAATTTATAGTCTTACTGTCCTTTATGGGATATTTTCCCACTAGGGAAAAGCATTTTCTTTGTCAATATTATGTTAGCTACTAAATTATAGCCTTTAACACTATTGTGTTTTCTTTTGAACCAAAATATTTCTCAGAAAAATACAGATCTCCACAGAAAATTAAATAAAAGTATTTTGAAAACCAAGAGTAGACTAAAGGTGGTAAAAATGCTATCCTTAAGGACAGAAGCAGGCAAGAAAGGAACAAACAAGAAAACTACATAATAGCAACGACTCTCATTTTAAACTAGAATGTCTACTTTTAAAGCTCTTTGAGGAAAAACTGAAATTTAGAAAATATTGAGGTTCGAGCCAGAAAGTTGGCAAGTCCACAAAAGTTGGAGTGAACAAGTCCCTGTTTATCTTGGAATCTAGAACCAAGTTGTCCCTATGTAAAAATAGGTTTCTTTTTTCTCCCCCTCACCCGTGTGTTTCTTTAAAGATATAATAGATCAGTTATATCTGAAGATACACTGAAGAGTCAAACTCTATAGAGAGAGAGGGAGAGAGAGAGAGAGCGAGAAATCAAGCAGAGTTGACAAAAGATAGGAAACTTTTGAGGAAATAGGGTTTTAGGCAGCAGAAAGATGCCTTGCAGGTCTTTGGGCTAGTAATTGTGTAGGTGCTTCAATGTAACTAAGTTTCAGATCACAAAAGTCAGTAAGATATGTGAATACTCATCAATACAGACTAGGTACTAATTCAAATGACAAGAGATGTCTCTGATTTTTATTTACAATGGGAGTTATATTTTATGTGAGATGGACAATCTGCATTTTAGGACTATGTTAATATGTCAATGTTTTAAATTAAATACATATTATGCTTTGAAATTATATACTTTTCACTTGAGAATACCTTTCATTTATGACTATTTACCAAACCTTCACTTAAGCCCTCTGATCAAGTTCATCCAAAAACAATAATCTCCATTTCATATAAAAAACATTACAATACTGTACACAGATTATTCTATCTCTACAAAAACACAAGTAATATTTTTTAAAATCTATAAGCGAACCAGCTTTAAAATGCAATTCATATTTTATTTATGGACAGTTATGAAAGTAATTTCGGCATGTAGAAAATCAAAACAAAAAACCTCAACTTTGTCAAATTACTCATTTACTTAGGCTAATTTTTTTCAGGTGATATGCGGATAATTCTCATTTTAGTGACGAGTTCAACCACAGCAGGGAAGGGCAAAAAGATATTTTTGCAGGTCTGGTGATTTCAATAAAATTAAATCAGGCCGAGCACAGTGGCTCACGCCTGCTACTCCAGCACTTTGGGAGGCTGAGGCAGGCGGATCCCTTGAGGTCAGGAATTTGAGACCAGCTTGGCCAACATGGTGAAAACCCATCTCTACTAAAAATACAAGCATTAGCCAGGCATGGTAGTGCGTGCTTGTAATTCCAGCTACTGGGGAGGCTGAGGCACGAGAAATGTTTGAACCCAGGAGGCGGAGGTTGTAGTGAGCCAAGATGCGCCACTACACTCCAGCCTGGGCGACAGTGTGAGACTTTGTCTCAAAAACAACAAGAAAACAAGTGTAATATCTTGTTGATTTTTCATGTGAAGCATTCATGAATTTGGTGAAAAGGAACTGCCCGACATTTTAACTTAGAAGAAAGTATATGGACTGAATCCTAGAGGAATTTAATTGTAAAATTAAACCTGAAGACAAGAATTCCTTAATTCTATTAAAGTACTCCAGACGCTTTAAAAACATTTCCTCTCAATAAGTCAGTTGGGTTCTTTCTTTCAGTTGTATCTCTTTAATTAATTTCTCAGAGTAATAATCAATGGAAAAAAATAGTTAAAAAACTTACAGCATAGATAAAGCTTAGAAGATTGGAAGTAGGTGGAGAATTTAATGTGTAGCCTCAATGCTACGCTGAGGCAGGAGCAGCTGGAGACTAACCTAAAAATTATGAACAAACTGCACATTGAGCAGGGAGCTATAGAAGGAGCTATACATGTTCAAGTAGTAATTTAGTTATATACAAACAAATTAAATCTATACTGGTTAATTTAATTTGAGAGTGTTTTACCTAATCTAGGAAAGCTTGTTTCCAAAATAATTATCAGTATACAGATTTGAAGTTGGAGAACCACTAACAAGGATATCAGATGGTATAAAGTCTAGTCAGACTTGGAAAATCATGAACATGATAACCAACAGTTTCTTAGACTTTAACTTGGTTTTTGACTCCCAGACTTAATTTGGTTTTTGCTTGCAGAAATTGAAAAACCTCATTTATCTTTCATAGGAATAAAAATGAAGTGAAAAAAAATTATCCAGATTTTAGAGTCTTTTGTTCTATGCTGAATATACATTTGCTCTTTACAAACTAGAACAAACATAAGTATAAATTTATAACACAGATAACTTGCTATATTATATTTATAACAAAGTATTTCTGGTAGTTTGTTAATAGCACTGACAATAGAAACTCTGAAGAAGTTATCTCATGTGTGCTTGTTCATCTTATCTACCATGGGATGAGCTTCATATTCTCTGCTTTCTTATCCCTTCACCCCAATAAATATGGGTCACATCTTTAATATTACTGAAGTAAAATTTATGTGACAAAATGCTTTTAATTGGTAACTAGATTTACCTCAAGAAATGCCTTACACACAACAAGCAAACAAACTCAAGACTAATCTGAACTGACTTTCTGAGTTATTATGCCATAAAATAGTCTGTGTTTACATAACCAAAAAATATCTCATTTCTATAAATACATTCTTGCTGGACTGGCAAATTCTGTTGAAGCTGGGATATAAATAGTCACACTGAAAGTAATAGCATCCATTTAATAATGGAATGTGATACCTTTTAAACAGTTATAGTCTGTTTCTAAAAGTTTTTCATTACATCACAAAGAAAGATTTATGGTATCTTCTTTCATATACTTACAGAAAAACTATGAAGTAGGGAACTTAGATGTCAACTATTTAATAAGTAAGACTAAAACTTCTTTTTAACAGTTTAATCATTCCATTCAACTTGTTCTACAAGAGATGTATAGCACTGACATTGAAAAGAGTAGGCATTTTATTTGTATGACTATTTACTTGTAAGATGCAGAGCCTTCTCCATGACTTTTTCACTTTTACTATTACATGCAAGGAAATAGATTAAAGACTATACAGAAAAAAAGAAACGTATTTTTCGTTAACAGAAGGCATTAAGAAGTCTAATAACTGAAACTTTCTATAGATAAAAACTCAATTTTATCAAAAAAGCCAGCTGACATACTCTGAAGGACAGAGTAATTCAAGTCAAGTGATATTTCAAGTATTTTACATTCTCCTGTGAATGTGGTAATGATGATTGCATGTTTCTTTTAGAAATCATCATATTTTTCTTTATTCTTGTTACAGAGATAAGCAGAACGACAAACAAGTAATGCACAAAACTTCTCTGGAAATCTAAGGTAATTAAAAATTCTCATATGTTTCTAGCACAAAGGTCACTTATTCACATTTATATGAGGAGCCATCAGTCACCTTGTTTGGTTCTCTCCTTAGTCTTTGGAGTGCAACTTTGCAGGTACCACAGGTGATAATAAGAACTTACCTGACATAAAGCACTCCATTTTGATCCACACGACGCTGCCAACCCACAGGAACTTGTATAGCTGGAAGACCTCCTTCCTTGTCCCCTCCGTCACACTCTTTGCCTCCATTCATTTTCTGTGTCTGCTGGGGACTCTCCAAAGATATCAGCAATAAGATGATATCCTTATATTACAGAGCATGATGGCCTTCAAAAGTCGGCCAGTGCAGCACAGCTTTTCCCAGACTGTACAAAACTCATTGGGAAGCTTCAGCTCAGTTTGGAACCAAGTCCTTGAAATCTGCCATTGTGAAAAAAATCAGCTTCCCATTATAATCTACATTAAATAACCAATATTTAATTCCTAAGGATGGTCTACATGGGTAAAAATGAGTGCTTCTGAATAAGGAAAATCATAATTCACCAATGCTGGTACCTGTGTGAACGGGGGTGGGGAGTGTAAAGTTTTTAGTTCAACATTTGTCTTGAACCTTGATGTTGTACTAAAACAATCTCTATTGTTTAGAAACTGGTCTCATTTTTACAGTGTGAGTCGGTTAATATTTCCAGGTACCCGCCTTTATAGGCCACATTCTTTAAACTTTCTCTTTATCTTCCAATCTGAATCCAAGGTGTTGCAGGTTGGTTCATCTGATGTTTTCATGACTTCAAAATTCCAATAATGTAGCCTGAAACATATGTAAATATGTGAACTTGTATATTTAATGTTGAAAACTGAGACACTTTACAATTTTAAAATAGAATAAACTATGAAGTGTACCCAATGACGTTGATGTCCTTTGCTATCAAAATCATATGTCAAATTCAAGTTGTTTCCTTCTTCCAACTTAGTCCACTTACTCCAATTAAACCAATTTACTTGCTCTTCAGCATATTCAACTTTCTAATTACTGGAGACAGACCCATAATTATGGCATTACATATACACGTACACTCAAACATACAAACGTACACATAAGGCTTCCTTCTAACTTGATATAAAAATATATCCATCACTTCTTATGACCTGTAAACTACAGAGTTGTGTGTTAATCCAATCATATTCTAATAACTTCTTAATATTATATAACCCTTTGATTCAGTTTTCTTTTTTAATCATTATACAGTTTTAGTCTAGAGAAGAAAATGTTTATTTTTTTTAAATAAAAAGTTAGAAGGAAATAAATTTATAGTACTTTTCCAAATATAAGAGGCGGTTTCCCTCCAATATTACTGAATATAAGTGGAATTTGCTTTATAGTCAAGAGTTTACGAAATTCCTTATATTATAGGGTGCTCTTTTAATTCCCTTATTCAGTTACGAGGTGCTATTTAAGGAGGACATACTAGCTTGAAACTGCCATAATCAATGATTAGTGTGGAATGCTTATAAAGGTTATCTTGATTGAGCTATTAAATAAAAAATCATGGCGAGTAAATTTTTAGAAGATTTAGCATCCAGTCCTGTGGAGAATGCAACTTCACAGTTGTTAGTATTATTTGTTTTTGTAAAGAAGCCTTTTTATGACCAATTTCATATCCCATATATAGTTACATTGTGGGATTCATGAAACTACACTAAAGAATGGATGAAAAACAATTATCATAGTGTTGAATGAATGGGACTTGTGGTTTGTGATAAATATTTCAGTGGCAGCATTGTCCACAGATTCAAAAGGTACTATATTTCAAACAATTTAAATGGAAGTGAAGATGATACACTCTGAAAAACTGTGTTAAATGACTTAAGATTCATATGAAAGTATTAAATTAAAATCATTTTAAAACATGTAAGTGAAAAAACTAATGTATTATTTTAGACAACATGCATTTCAAATACGCATGTACAACTTAATCAAGTAACAAATTAAGCACTGTAAATAGACACATAACTACTTAACTACATTCCTAAAAGTCTGTATATTTAAGTTGGCCCAAACCCTTGTTTTGGATTTCTCCTTAGGAAAGCAGGAGACCATCTTGTGGTAAAGGCCATCATATATTCAGGTATATTGATATATAAAAGGCATCATATATTCAGGTATATGCCTTCTTTATAGCCTTGGCTCTGAGGCAGGTTAAGGGTGTCATAATGAAGCATTTACTCGCAGCTGAAAGCAAGGAACTGTGGGTATGGACGTGGCAAACACTGGCAGGCAATGGGGAAAATATCAAACATTTACTGGGAAAAATTTTGGAGTATAAAGAAAAGTACCAAGTCGTAGCAGTCCCAATAGGGTCTCAAGCTGGTAATTTGCATCACTGGCCCCAGTTCACTGTGCTATGCTTCTCACAGAAATGTCCTACCTGCAAGCATAACATCTTCCACTCACTATACCTTTGCCCATGACTCCTGCTGTTCATGTCTGTGTTTATTCACATTTCATTCAACAGTTAGTGAGTAGCTACTATATGTGCTAGGTACTATGCTAGGTGCTGGGAGTACAAAGATGGTAAGTACTGTGGTCTGAATGTCTGTATTCCCCCCAGAATCCACACGTTGAAATCCTAACCCCCAAGGTGATGGTATTAGGAGACAGAGCCTTTGGGAGATGATTAGGTCTTGGGGGCAGAGCCATCATGAATGGCATTAGGCCATAAAGAGCTCTCTTCCAACATGTGAGTTTACAGCAAAAAGACCATATGCACCAGAAAGTAGTCCCTTACCAGACACTGGATCTGCCAGTGCCTTAATCTTGCCAGCCTCCAGAATTATCATACAAAAGTTTATGTTGTTTATAAGCCATCTAGTTTATGGTGTTTCGTTATAGCAGCCTGAATTAAGACACCAAAATACTATTTATCCAAAGCCCAGTGCAATATTTGGCTCTAATGAGCTACTCAATGTGGAAGAACAGAAAGGAAAGAGGACGGGAGGGATGAGGATGGGTCAATCCTTGTTCACAAGGAGTTTGTGGCCTCATGGAATTTCTAGTGCTTGTGAAAGTGGTATGAACTTTGTGCCATCCTGGACCCCTAGTTTTGTCAAATAGCAACAGACTCTGATGACCAAACTTGTTTTTTTATAGTCCCTTTTCATGCCTGTTTTATTACCTCGCTTTTCCAAAGAAATCTCTTCAGTGGTCTCATCATTACACTGGGCCCATTCCCATTTTCCCTACTTTCCAGCTTTCTGTTTGATACCTTTTTTTTCTTCCTGCCTCCTCTTAAATGTGGCTCTAACTTCCCTGAGACTGGCTGGCTCACTCCATTAAGTAATTTGTGGATCTGCCATCTAATAACATTGCAGTGATTGCTGCCAAATGCTTCCCTCATATTTCAGTAATCAAAAATACCAATATATGATGGCTGGGTTTTGCTTAAACCAGCAGTTCTCTAACATAGTTCTGGGACAAACATCATTATTGCCTGTAACACCGGGGAACTTGTCAAAAATGCAAATTCACAGGCCCAATCTCAGACTTAATGAATCAGAAACTAGTGGGACAATCTATTTTTTAGTAAACCCTCTAGGTTCTTGTTCTGATGTCTGTTCGAAGTTTGATGCCTGATCAAGACTGACACCCTAATCCGTCTGCCTCTCTTCCCAAGAAAAGGCTGGTTTCACAGCTTTACATCTTGCAGGCAGCCAGCCCTTTAATTTCTTTTGTTCAGGGTTTGGGGATGGGGTATGGGAGGATCAGCCCTTTTTTGCTGCTACTTCAGCCTTCCAGAGGCAGCACAATTGTAAGGGTCTTAGGAAGCCCTCATAGCGAAAATCCAATATAGTTATCATTTATCTGTTAAGTGGCATTTTTTTTCTCAACATTCATCTTGTGAATTTGGAAAATACAGAGAAGTTTGAAGATGAAAATAAATACTGAACTGTAATCTCACTGCTGAATAATAACCATGGAAAATACAAAAAAACTATAAAACTCTAATTAAAGAAATAGAAGAGGATACAAAAAAATGGAAAGCTATTCCATGCTCATAGATTAGAAGAATTAATATTGCTAAAATGGCAATGCTACCCTAAGCAATCTACAGATTCAGTGCAATCTGTATCAAATACCAATGGCATTCTTCACAGAAACAAAAAAAATCCTAAATGTCTGTGGAACCATTGATATGCTTTTTTTCAATCATTTGTTTTTAGAAAGTTTTAAAAGCTTACATAAAAAGCGAGTTTAGTAAACAACAACGTCCACTACTCTAAATTTACAATGCAAACATTTTGTCATTTTTGCTTATTTTAAAACATAAGATGAAAACATTACAGATGAAGTTAAATACTACCCCCACACCCCCATGCCATTTTCCTTTTCAGCCCAATCCCCTCCCTTCCACCCCAGAAGCAACCAGTATTATGATTCTTGTCTGTATCCTTTCAGGTCATGTTTTAATATGTTTGTTTCCTATATATGTATACATAAACCATATTTTACTGTTATATGTATTTTGAAATTTTATATAAATACTGGTATATGGTGCATATAATTCTGTAACTTGCTTTTCTAAAATTCAACATGTTTTGAGAGCCATCTCTATTGAGGTATATAGATTTATCTCTGTTGCAGATACAGGATTTCAATTCATGAATTTTTAACCTCAAAATTGTATTCTATCATATGATTATACAACTATTCATCTATTGGTAAATAATCATGCTAACAGATCTGCACATTTTCAACTTTACAGATACTGCCAAATTGTTCTCTGAAGCAGTACTGATTCCAAATATTTTCTATCTGTAAATGTGTGTCTTTTAAATATTGAATCATTACCACTTTTTTTTCTTCCTGGGCATTTTACTATGACATTAAACACTTTTCCAAAACATGATCTTTAATTGTTGGGTATAACTTTGTCATAAATGTATATATAATTTCTTTACTAATTTTCCTTTGGTGGACATAGATTTTTCTCCCAAATTTTCACAATGACAAATAAATCTGATAAAAATATTCCTGTACATATATCTATGCCCATCTTGATAACTCATTTAAAATTATTTGATAACATAGAATTGCATAATTCTAGGGTCCTTACATTTCTTTAAGTGCTAGGAGGGTAGAACTAGGAAAGCATTTGAGGCCATGTTTCTTAAACTTTTGAAACTGAAGCATACCTTCTTTTGCTAAATATTAAAATCGATTCTACTTGCTTTCATGATTCTGATAACTTCACCTTCTATATAGACTCATCCAAGATGTAGTCAGGCTTTACTTTTATAATTTTATAATTATAATATTATGAAAACTAAAGCTTCTCCTGTTTTCCAAATTTAACACTTTAATATTACTATGCTTTTAGAAGTACCTATTTCACAGCATCTTGCCTCACCTCTCCAAAGACCCACCTTACTTATATGGTTTCATTTAAGCCCAATAAGCATAGGTCAAAACATAAAAGATTTTGTGATATGAAGGTACCTCCATCTTACTAAGACTCAGGATCCACAATAGGTCTTATACTTAGGACTTAATTTATATTTATTTCACAAACAGTTCTGTAGCAATAATAACGAGATGCAAAATTGTGTGCGTGTGTGTGTGTGTGCATGTGTGTATGTTCTGAGGCACGTACCTGCCACGATTCCAATGTTTTCAGTTTCCTGATTCCTTTAAATACGCAAATTAGTCTCTGGAAATGGCTTTTGGTGGATTGAATTTTAGCAACTGGATTTTCTTCTTTACATTGGCTTCTCCTAACCATTCAGCATTCAAATTAGACATCATCTCCTCAAAAAGACCGTAATGTAAACTCTAGGGGTACTCTCTCACACTTCGTTAATTCACTGATACTTTTATTATCTGATGAGGATTATTATTGCTTATCATTTATTTGTGTGTTTATTGACTAGCTCTCCCCACTGGAATGTAAACAGTCTAACAGCAGGACCTTGTCATATTCCCAGTTCCTGGTATAATCCCTAGCACACAGTAGGTGCTTAAATACTTCCGAAAGACTGTGCATATTCTAATTAGTCAATATAATTTTACATTCTGATTTTTTACCATGTAGGCTTATAAAATTTTAGCAACACATGTGTCTGAAATGAAAGAGGTTTTTAAAAGAAGCCAATGACTATGCATGTTGATAAAACAGCAAAAGAGCCTTTTGCTCTAGATTTTTCCCTGATGATCTCACAATCTCTGATCATTTCTGTGTTGAAAAAGTGTGATAGGGCATCTAAGAAAATTAATATGCTAACTTTAAATTTTATTTATAAAGTTAATCACAGTTTTATTTACTAAGTGGTTTACAGACACATTTTAATTGGATTAATAAAGGAACCCCTAAGATAAATAAATGCAGAAAAATAAAAAATTAAACTTATGTTAAAACAGGATGCTAATTAATGGAACAGACCTTTTTTTTTTTTTTTTTTCTCATTTTGCTTTACTGACATTATTGTTAACCTAAGAATAAACTCACTACTTTATGAAGTGTTGAATGGGTATTTTATTTTGCTTTAATTTTTTGGAGACAAGGTCTCACTCTGTTGCCCAGGCTGCAGGGCAATTGCACAATTATGGCTCACTGCAGCTTTGACTTCCTGGGCTCAAGCTATCCTCCTCCCTCAGCCTCCTGTATAGGTGGGATCACAGGCGCCCAAACCAGGCCTGGCTAATTTTTTGATTTTTTTCGTGGAGATGGGAGTCTCCTTTTGTTGCCCAGGCTGGTCTTGAACTCCTGAGCTCAAAAACTCAAGCTCTTGCCTTGGCCTTCCAAAGTGCTAGGATTACAAGTGCAAGCCACCGTGCTTGGCTTAAATGTGTATTTTTTTTTTTTTTATGAGATGGAGTCTCACTCTGTCGCCCAGGCTGGAGGGTAGTGGCGTAATCTCGGCTCACTGCAAGCTCTGACTCCCGGGTTCACACCATTCTCCTGCCTCAGCCTCCCGAGTAGCTGGGACTACAGGCGCCCGCCACCACACCCAGGTAATTTTTTGTATTTTTAGTAGAGACGGGGTTTCACCATGTTAGCCAGGATGGTCTCGATTTCCTGACCTCGTGATCCGTCCGTCTCGGCCTCCCAAAGTGCTGGGATGAGCCACCGCACCTGGCCAAATGTGAATTTCTGAAGTTATACTCAAAACAACATGAAGTGACACCATGAAAATAAGTAAATAGCTATTCTTCATAAACCTTGCTGAATAACATCAAATGCCAAATTCTTCTGATTAAATGATTAATGATAAAAATAATGAATTGGTTTTTGAGTCATGTGATATTATAAGTAAATTCTATTAAAATATTTATAATGACATCACATGTTCATCTTGTGCTTAGTGGATGCGACTACTGGGAGACACAGTGGGACAGAATTAGCACCCAATTAATTATTGATTTATCAAGATGAGACTATGTACATTAGGTAAAACATAGATATTTGATATATCTAAATCATGGCTTATACTTTTAATACTATGATTATAAATTTAGGTCATGAAATATTTAAAGGTAATTAAGAAGTCCACTCTATTCCTATATTTGCAAGAGTGAACACCTCATATTCTCCAATTGAGAACAAGTCCTACATAAAACCCGCCTTTATATTTATATTCCAAAACAATATATACATGTAACAACAGATATGATTGGATTAAAAATAATAACATTACTATTTTGGAGAGGGAAGTCTGAGTGGCTACAACATAATTATCATTTTATTGGATAATAAATGAACATATTCATAATCTTTCCATCGTTAGTGGCTGAATTATGCTTGTTACAGTAACCCTAAATGACATTTCCCCATTCTAATATCTTTCACCATCATGTCAATTATTCAAACGTTCCTTCACAGTACCTAGTCAATCCCTCAGTCAACCTTCCCCCATCTGTTTCACCTTTCACCTATTTATTGAAGACATTCATTTTTATTTATGAGCACACTTATCTTGCAGTTACATCTTTTTCATATTTTTAAACTGTGCAATAGATTAGCCCCATTTTTAGCCTAGTTATTTTTCCATTGCTTATCTTCACTGTGCAGTCACTTCTTCTAAAATATACCTCTCAGATACATCCTTTGTAAGTGACCCAATACCTCTGCCAGGCTCCACTTATTCACTCAAACTACCCCTAGCACATTTACATTTGTTTTATATAGTTGGACAAGGATACCCTAGAAAGGCAAATCTCTCTTGCCCCTGCTACTCACTAGAGAGAAATTCTCTAGCTTCAGATGTCCTTGACCGTTCAGTGCAGAAAAGTGTAAAAGTTCACAACCTGAGATGAGGGATCATAATAATGTAGGAAAGTTATATTTTTCATTGGCTCTCAAGGTACAGAGACAGGCTCCTGAGAGTGAGGCCAGTCCTCAGAGTCAAGGTAGCAGGCGTGCTTGTCTGTGCCCATCTTTGGTCAATATTTATTTATACCAGGCCATATTTTGCTACGAAAATTCAGGAACTTGTACACTCTAGTCACATAGAAGTCTTCATTGAACCAAATGCTAAGTGTGGTAGGTTGCCACAAAATTGCAGTTCCTTCCATCAGAAAATGAATTTATCACTCCACACGTTGAATCTTGGCAGGCCTTGTGATTTGTTTTGACCAGTGGAATTTGATGCATATGATACTGTTCAAATTTTACACCTAAAACTCAAAAGGCCTTATAACTTTTGCTCTTGTTTCTTGAAATGCCATCATCATGTGAACAATCTGAGCTAGCCCCATCGAGGATGAGAGATTACGTGAAGAGAGAAGTCTAGCTGTCCAGCCAGTCCAGCTGAGGCCCTAGACTTGTAAGTAAATATAGCCAGCACCATGTGGAACAGGGATGAGCTGCTAGAGCTGGGCCCAGTCTTAACTGCCAACTCACAGAATGAAAAATATTATTTCAAATAGCCAAAAACTATACTAAAAACAATTAAAAAGCCTAAAATAAGGTTTAACTTAAACCAATCATAGTATTGACAGGCTACGTAGCCTTAATGGTTAACAGCAGAAGCTAGAAGCTGACTGGGTTTGAACCTTGGCTCTACCCTTTATTAACTTGTGACCTTGAACAAGTTTTAAAATTTCTTATAAAATGGGGATTATAACCATATAGGATTGTTCTGGGAAAAAAGTAAGTTAATGTAGATGTGCCTAGCACATAGTAAGTATCCAAATTGTTATTAGTCATATATAGCTATGAAAGTCATATTACAGAAATTTTAATAGCACTGAGAAAAAGACCATGATTTTGTTAGGTGAAAAAACATACTATAAAATTATACATATAATTATCATCTTAATTAACAAAATGCTACTATTTATATAGACCTAGGAATAGAACACCACTATACTCTATATGAGCTCTGGTAGTGGATAAACATACTTTCTCATTGCCTTTCTGGATTTTCAAATTTTTCTATAATAAACATATATTAGCTCTGTAATCAGGAAAAATACTATCTTCAAAAAATTAAGTGTTGTATCTGTAGAAGAGGTAATTAATGTTTCCCTAATCCTTAGAAGTATTAGGGAAGCTTTTTATTGGAAAGCTTCATGCCCAGTAATATGCTATTATTTCTCTTTCTGTTTTATTCAAAACGAGAAAAAGATATGGAGAGTCGGAAAGAATATTGCATTAACCTATTATGATCTACATACTGCAAGTAAAAATTAAGGCTGTCCTTTAGATTGGTTCTAAAATGCCTCCAGGTGTCATGCTCACTTTTCTACTTGGAATATTGTCTCCCATCTCACCCTCTTGTTCTTCACTGAATAGTGCCCATTTATCTCAGTTTAAATGTCACTTTCTCAGATAAGTCTTCCCTCGTCTCTCTAATCTTTACTTAACTTTCCGAGTCTTTAAACTAGGTTCCCCTTGTAATTCTCCCATATAATATACAGTTCTTTTGCTTCACAGAAGTTATTACAAATAACTGAGCTTTCTCTTCACCCTTGACATCCTACAATATTGCAAAAGAAAAAGCAGTTGAGACAAAGAAGTTCAGGTTAAAGTTTCACTTTGTGCCTTTGAAAATATATAATGAGATGGGAAGTGAAGGTCTGTATGCATATGTGGAAAATACTTACTATGAAACACTTCCTTTCATTAAAGCCAAAAAGTGAACAATTACCAGATCTCAAATACATATCTTTAAAAAAAATTTATTTTTTATATTTTCTGCAAATCCACCTAGGAATGTACTTAAGAAATGTAAGGAATTGTTTTAAAGAATAGTAACAAGTTATACCAGAACATCTATGAACAAAATGATAAGCTCACTATAATTCTCAAGGAAAAATTATTTATGATTTATTCCTGTATGTTAGCTGTCAGCACAGCGGTTATTTTTTGCTTTTCTGTAATATGGTGATTTCTCATAAGGAATACTGATAAAAAAAACTTGGCTGCATTTACATAATCTATTTAAGAGTACACCAACAAGATTTGGGGGGTAATTTTCACATCTTATCTGTGCATTACTACTATTTTGTCTACTCAGGATGCAGCTTAATATATGAAGGTCAAATCTTTGCTGAAAAATGGTGTATATCAATTTTGTTTATTCCCAAACCTGTATGATGAGAATACAATAATGTAAATTATGTCTATTTGAGGGTTTGCAATACACCAAATGGTGTATTCATATACACACTAATATTTATATACACTTTTACTATAAAAATATTTAGTACGCTTCAATTCATTTAGCAGTGGCTGCCAAGTTCCTACTTGGATTAATCAATACCAAACAGAGGTAAAGTAATTTATTCTTTATATAAAGTATATAAAGAAACATAAATAAATCAATACCAAACAGAGGTAAAGTAATAGCCTACTAGTCCCCTAGTAACCTTGAAAATCAGGTTACTCAAAGGAAAAATAAGACAACTCCTCACCCACTGAAGAAACATACCCAAAGACACTGTGTCTGAATATGTATCTAGGAACACCCAAGTCCAATAAGTCTCTCCAGCAAATATTATTAAATGTTCAAGATAACTACAGTCTAGTAAAGTATCTGGTAAGGTCTTTTCAATAAACAAGAGAAGGAAGATTATTTCTGTGCAGATTTTAGAAAAGGGAGCCCAAAGAGCATATAATCTCTAAGTCCCATGAAATAAGTGATCTTTTAATGTGTTTATGTAGCTCACATATCAGGACTGAAACAACTAGTAAAACCCATGGATGTTTAAAGCCTCATATGAAAAGTATCTCAAGGAGACTCCATTCAGTACTTAACTGACTGTTCATTGGAATGATGAGGATGGCAGAGAAAATGTAGTGGCCACAGAAAACTTATGCACAAAGTACGCAGGTTGGAGAGGGAGGGAGTTTCAATATAACCAAATGAGGCATAGAGTGTTTTAGAGGATGCTCTGAAAAAAGCAAAAACTGTAAAAGTCTCTAATTTAACAAACAGACAAACAAAATATAAGAGCAGCCATACACAGGAGGACTTTGGGTCAAACCCCACCTACAGAAGTGTTTGGCTTGCACATGGTTTAAGAATAAAAATATAAGTAAAGTAATTGACAATATTTAAATCAAAAGATTTCACATAACAATTCTATTTCCTGCTTTACCTGAGAAACTGGACAATATGGTAACACTAGGCCAACATTCCTGCCTTACAACAATTATCTGGAACGGAGCAGTGGCTGCTCCTCCAGAAACAACTTGGCTCTCCAGTTCACTGCAATAGCTTCCTGCTTCATTCCCATCAGCCTGGCCTCTATAGGCATTTGGGTTTCCAACTTCTGGAATAGAAAGTACCTTGAGATAAGGCTGAAGGTTTCACTATAGCCCTTAACAAGAGGTACAACTTATTTTGCTAAATAGCCATTTATCCTACATTTCATAGTTTCTTCAAAAGGGTAAATGATGAATTCTTAGTAGATCACTATGCACTACCAATGTGTGTAGGAGGGCCAGTAAGCCAGCTAAAACCATAAGCACACAGGTAACTTTCCTAAGGAAATTGAGACTGTGGTGATTATTGACTTAGAGGAAGTAAAGGGTACAGAGAACCATCGAATTTCAATCCTCTACTTTCCTTCCTTCCCTTCCCTCCCTCCCTCCCTTCCTTTCTTCCTTCCATTCTTTCTTTCTCTTTCTTTCTTTCCACCATCATTGGCAATATCACATTATCATTATCTCAGGAACTCATCTTGGGAATGAAATAATTATGGAATCGAATTGTACAATTACTTATTTTAGGATATATAAAACGCCACTGAATTTTTTCTGGATTAAAAAATTGTTTTCTTTTAGCAAATAAAAAAATTCATCAGGTCTTCCAAAGGTATACTTGAGATCTTACAACCTGTTTACTTTCTCTTAGTCATCAGGAAGATATTACTATATTCTGTGTGACAAGGCTCTTCCTCAGCCTGGATAAAATAATCCTTGGAACAGTCTAACTTATTTTGTTCTATTTCCATAGCCACCACTGGATAACCTTCTGATTATTTGATGGATTTCATAGGTGCTCTGATATAATTAAGTTACTTACTCAGATAGCAAGCTCAAGTACTTCAGTCACACACACACACACACACACACACACACACACACACACAAATAAATAAATACATTAAATACATACAAACGTACATACATAGGCAATCTGGTATACAAATTAATTTCTTGCAAATATTGATGGTCTGTGTTAGATCCCACAGGCCAGGCTCATCACTCTTGAGAAAAAGAACAAAATCAAGTTTTTAATCCGGAAGAGCTACCCTGGACCACAGTTACTCCATAGGGTACTCCCACCATTGAGGTCTTCCCTTCATATCCAGACTATTGTTGTGTGTGTTTGTTTGTTTTTGGATACCACCTTCCTCTAACTACATCATTACTAGAAAAACTAGGGAATGATTTTGAACCAGAGCAGGACAGGGGAAGTGTAGGACAGGGTGTGGCAACGTGCTTGGGTGGTGCTATTTCTCAGAAAGCAGCCAAGAGAGACAAAGGAGCAACCAGGGATGTGGAAACAAGGTCAACTGGCATTTCTATTATATAATCCTGATATAATAAATGCCTCCAGGCATTATAATTAATGTTGCAAGTATTGGACATCCACTCTACGTGAGGCACTGTGATGGATGCTGGTAATCCAAACATGAAGAGAACGTAGTCCTCACCTTAAGGAGCTTACTGTCTGGGGAGCGGAGGGGTGGGGAGTGGGGCAGGACACTGAACGATAGTTGTTATGATAGGGCTAAGTATGGTGTGCTAATTAAGCTCAAAGAGAGAGTTAATCTAGTTTTCAAGAATTGGTAGGTGTGGGCAGGAGACATCTAGGGCTGCATGGAGCTTAGATGGGCAAAGAAAAGGTTAGTAGGAGACCTGAAACTTCACCTAATCTTTGCAAATGATCTCATTTCTGGAAGATTAATACTGAAGATTTTATATTTCTGTCTGTTAATAACATTTCTAATATCGTATTCATTTTTAGCTGGTAAACAAACATAGAAGTCTCATTTTGTTAGACTTTTTAACCTTGAGATGTAAGTGATGAAGCAGTAATAAATATTTTCCAAAGGAAGATGTGGATCCCTGCCTGATGCCTGAAATAGAAAATGATGACCAGACATTTAGATAAGAAAATGCTGTTTTTTTGACAAAGTATTATGAAAGAATGATGATTTGCTTCAATAAAAAAGGAATATTAGATGTGAGTGCATCTGCTTCAGAAGACAAAAGGAGCAACACATGGGTGAGAAAGTATTAGCCTTAGATAAAGTAGTTTAAAACCACTGAAAAGTGCATCCTTTAATAAAAGAAGTCTATAACTTATGAGAAGAAGATGGCTATGGTGCTAAAGTTATTTTAGCCAAATGAATAAATAATATTTCCATTTATCTTATCCACTTCCAGGAACTGCACTGAACACTTTATATATACACAAATTAGCTCATTTAATCCTTTATATTTGTTTTTAATTTTTGTGAGTACACAGTAGGTATATATATGTATGAGTTACATGAGATATTTTCATATAGGCATGCAATACATAATAATCACATTAGGATAAGTGGGGTATCCATCATGTCAAGCATTTATCCTTTGTGTTATGAACAATCCAATTATACTCTTTCAGTTATTTTAAAATGTACAATTAAATTATTTTTGACAATAGTCACCCTGTTGTGCTAGCAAATACTCTGTCTTATTCATTCTTTCTTTTTTTTGTATTCATTAGCCATCCCCACTTCTCCCCAAAACCCCCCACTACCCTTCCCAGCCTCTGGTAACCATCCTTCTACTTTCTATTTCTATGAGTTCAATTATTTTAGTTTTTAGCTCCCACAAATAAGTGAGAACATGTGAAGTTTGTCTTTGTGCACTTGGCTTATTTCATTTCACATAATGATCTCCAATTCCAACCATGCTGTTTCAAATGATAGGATCTCACTCTTCTTTTGGCTGAATAGTACTCCATTGTGTATATACTACATTTTCTTTATCCATTTATCTGTTGATGGACACATAGGTTGCTTCCAAATCTTGGCTATTGTGAATGGTGCTGCAATAAACATGAGAGTGCAGATATCTGATATAGATTTCCATTCTTTTGGGTATCTACCTAGGAGTGGGACTGCTGGATCGTATGGTAGCTCCATTTTTAGTTTTTTGAGGAACCTCCAAACTGTTCTCTCTTTACATTCCCAATTTACATTTCCACCAACAATGTACAAAGGTTCCCTTTTCTCCACATCATCACCAGCATTCATTGCCTGATTTTTGGATAAAAGCCATTTTAACTGGGGTGAGATGGTATCTCACTGTGGTTTTGTTTGCATTTCTCTGATGATCAGTGATGTTGAGCACCTTTTCATATGCCTGTTTGCCATTTATATGACTTCTTTTGAGAAATGTCTGTTCAGATATTTTGTCCATTATTAAATCAGATTATTAGATTTTTTTCCTATAGAGCTGTTTGAGCTCCTTGTATATTCTGGTTATTGATCCCTGTCAGATAGGTAGTTTGTAAATATTTTCTCCCATTCCGTGGGTTGTCTCTTCACTTTGTTGATTGTTTTCTTGGTTGTATAGAAGCTTTTCAACTTGATGTGGTCCTGTTTGTCCATTTTTGCTTTTGTTGCCTGTGCTTGTATTACTCAAGAAATTTTTGCCCACTCCAACGTCCTGGAGAGTTTCTCCAACGTTTTCTTGTGGTAGTTTCATAGTTTGAGGTCTTAGATATCTGAGTCTTTGATCCGTTTTGATTTGATTTTTGTATATTGCAAGAGATAGGGGTCTAGTTTCAATCTTTTATATATGGATATCCAAGCTCATTTAATCCTTATCGCAATTGTATAAGGCGATGCTTTTATTTTTTCTGTTCTAGAGTTGTGGAAATGGGATGAAAAATTATGTAAATTTACTATCTTTCTTTCTCTCGTAATTATCATTTTTTCTACTTTCATTTCTCCTTAGTATTTATTACTATCTAACATAGTCTATTTTTTAAAAATTTATCTTATTATTGTCTGTCTCCTCTGACAAGAATGTAAGCTCTGTGAGCGCATGGGATATAGCAGTCATCATAGCAGACAAAAATTCCTGCTAATTTTTGTTTTGGGTTCACTAGTTCCTTGAGGCTTGGCTTTGTATCACTTCTTCCCCCATAGCACAAAGTACAGGCCTTGCACGTACTGGAACCAAAAATATTTGCCGAGTGAATGATGAACACTATTCATTAGTAGGCATATACCAAGCCCTCAGCACTGAACTAGTCGCCGTAAGATAAGGAAGTACAAAATAGTCTCTGATTTAAAATAACACTTAGGAATAGAGCTAGGGATGAAGGACGAAATAGAAACATGAGGAATACCAAGGGCATAAAAGAAGTCCTCACATGTCATTAATTCCATTCTCAATCATCTAACAATGTCTAAAAATGCCTACTCACAGCTCCTTCCAAGATACCATTGTATTCTGTTGCGCTCAACTTTCTTGTAAATGCCTGAACAACGTGTTTACAACTCTGAGCCTTCGCATATGTTGCTCTCTGGGCATAGAAAAACTTCCCCCCAGTTTCTTTAAAGTAACCTTTTATTATCCTGCCTAGAGTTATCTGCTTATTCCTCTTTCATCCTACATGTGTTACATGTATGTTACAGCACTTGCCAAACTCTGTTTTAATATACACACATTACTTGTCTTATTTACCTTTGTGTTCCTGGTTTCCAAACAAATTGTCAGGTACATAGTATGCAAACAATGTGCTTCAAGTTTAATTACTCATTTTTCTCTCCTTTCAAAATACTAAAAAACTTTCTTTTTTACTCTCCTAAAATAGAACCATAGATAGAAAAGTTCTTCTTAATAATATATTAAAATCACCCAGTGGTAAATACATACACACAGATAGATGCTAACTGCAGGTATATATTCAATCAAAACTGAGTGGAGGCTGAATCTACTTTTCTTATTTTATTTTCAGCACAATTCCACCTTCAGGGGATATCACCAGTGCCTAGAAGAGTGCCTGGCACACAGAAAACGACTTGTTGAATAAATAAATGAATGCTTGCATAAAAACCATGTCATTAAATGCTAAACAGCATTTCATAAACTAGATGTATTATAGGAACACAGAAATAAAGTAACAAATCAGAAAAACAGTGAACTAAGGAGTAGAAAGTTTGGTATCTGCCATTTTCTAGTTTTATAGCTTTGAGCAAGAAACATTTAAACTGATCTTTAACTTCTTAATTTGTAAAAATAATAGATTAGACTAGTTTTCAAATTATTTTACCAGTAGTCTCCATTGTTGAATGAAATGTAAATGGAACCGCCATTAAATAAAACAGAAAAGATTCATTAGTAAAAATTCATAAGATCAAGTTATGATACTACTTATTTAAATTCATTATTAAGAATGGGCCGGGTGCGGTGGCTCACTCCTGTAATCGTAGCACTTTGGGATGCCAAGGTGGGAGGACTGCTTGAGGCCAGGAGCTTGAGACCAGCCTGGGCAACATAGCAGAACCCTGTCTCTACAAAAAGTTTTACATATTAGTTGGGCATGGTGGTGCATGCCTGTAGTCCCAGCTACCTGGGAGACTGAGGCAGGAGGACTGCTTGAGGTCAGAAGTTTGAGGCTGCAATAAACTATGATTATGCCACTGCACTTCAGTTTGGGCAACAGGGCTAAAGTGCATCTCTTAAAAAAAAAAAAAAAAAGAATGAACATAGGTGACAACTGCAATTTTAAATTATCCTCATCAGCAATGTCATTTTCTGTATTTTGTTTTGGTTTTACAATGTTGATACAATTCTGATTACCACAAATACGCTATTACAAATGGTAACAGTTATTAAAAAATTACTTTAGCAATATTAAGATTTCTGTAATTAAAATGGTCCAGTGGCTTGAATGAGGAGTGTAGAAAATTTTGTTTTCAAAACTGAAGGACTATAATCATTATTCATATTTCTGGTCACAAATGTAAAAAATGGACAAGAACCACCCAAAACTTAAATTAAGCAAGAACATTTTCTTTAATGTAGTATTATCATATTAACTTATCATTGCAAACTACTTTAAAGCGCCAAAGTACACATGGCAGAAAGATACCCCTACTTCTGTTTGTACTAAATGTGCCATCCTAGTGCCAATCATAACCTCGAAAGACACAATCCTGAACACTCTAATCCTGAATGCTGAAATCCCAGAAGATCTAAATCCTTAAAGTCTAAAATCTTGAAAATCAGAATCCCAAAAACTTAAAATTTCAAATGCTGAAATCCTGAAAGCCAAATTTTGAGGAAGGGATTAGTGATTTTCACTTGTACACGAGACAGTTGGATCATGTTAGGTGGAACGATTACTTTGTTCTTGTCTTTATTTGTAAATTAAGTGTGGTTTAAGGGGATGTGTTTGGTTGTCAGGTTGATAAGAGGTGGACTGGTGGGCTTAAGTTTAGGTGTTAACTGGACTAGGTTAAGTAATACCTAGTAAAACATTATTTTTAGTGTATCTGTGATGGTGTTTCCAGGAGTGTGAGTCTGAGTGAACTAGCTGGGAAAGTTCTTCTCTCAATGTTGGCAGGCACCATCCAATCTGATGGGGGCCTAGAGAGAAGTAATACAGAAGGCAAACTGGTCTCTTTGAGAACTTGGACACACATTTCTTTTGCTGATTTGGAAATCAGAACTACAGGTTGCTGGGCTTTGGACTCCAGGACTTACACCAGTGGCATCCCAGGGTCTCCAGCTTGCAGACGGCCTGCAATGGGACTTTTCAGCCATCATAATAGCATGAGCCAAGTCCCCTAATAAATCTCCCCTCATATATCTATATACATATTCTCTTGGTTCTCTCTTTCTAGTCAACTCTGTCTAATATAGATTTGGTATCAAGAAGCCAAATATCCTTCCTTCTTACTGTATTCCTCACAACACTATGGAAGAGATCTGTGAAATTGTTCTGTTGCAAAAGAGCTGTGATCAGGTAAGTGTACAAGACTGCTTAATAATGACAGATACAAAGTTTAAAAGCTAATTATTATTGTTGTGTGACAGCAGAAAATTGCTTAATTTAAATGTGTGGGCAGTAATCAGACTTTCAAGTGACACCATTTACTTACAAAATGTGTAGACCACTACGACTTTCCAAATACAAGTGCAGTGAGTGTTTTGAAGATCACAGAAGTGAAAAGGCAGACGAAAAATACAAAAAATATCTCCTACCAAATTATCAGTTGTGTATGACTTTGTAGCTTCACATATAGCACCAGTATGATACACTATGTATTTCATCTTTGCATCATTTCCAATACTGGATGTACAAAATGTGTAAGATTTTTAAAGAGTTCTAATTCGTTTAATGCATTTATTGCAAATTTGACTTCACGAAAGTATCTTATCACAAGCTGACTTTGTGTGAAAGCATTGTGGGTGTACATAAAATGTTGAAACTTCCTCAATAAATCAAGAGAGGTCCTTTTCGTGTATCTGCATTTCTAAAAGATAAAAACCAAAATTCTCGTGATCTTGGCTCTTTGGGCATATGTGGTGGTGACCCATTAAGGCTTTTGATTAATCTCATCAAAAAACTTAGGTTGTCTGTCATGGTATTGCAGATGATTATAATCATAAAGCTGGGTGCAAACAATTACCAACTGTAGTAACATGTGCTTATATATTTCACTTTTTGGCCTATTTCTTCATGAATATGGTTCATCTGCTCATAACTGTTTCACCTATGTGACTGTCTTTAGTATACCTGCTTCTGCTTGCAAAAATATGAATGTTATTATTTCCTATTTCATTGTGTAAAGTGGCCTGTGAAGTGTTGTGACATGTTTTTATGTTTATCAAATAGATTTTCTTTTCAAAGTGTAAATAAAAGTCTTTAAAGAGTTTTTAAAATTACTTTTTCCAGAATAACATTTTTGAGATTTTGATCTTTTGAGATAGTAAGTTTCAAGATTTTAGACATTAGGGAATTTGATGTTTCAGGATTTCAATATTTGGGATTATAGCTTCAGGATTGTGGCTTTTGGGATTATGGCCCAAATCTACGGCATACATATGCTGCAGCAGTGGTCTTGCTTGTATAATTTGATTTGGATATGTAATATTGCACCCGAGATTTAAAAAGGCCAGTTATAAACTTAAAAATAAAAACATGCCAGGCGAGGTGGCTCACGCCTGTATTCCCAGCACTTTGGGAGGCTGAGGCGGGCGGATCACGAGGTCAGGAGATCGAGACCATCCTGGCTAACATGGTGAAACCCCGTCTCTACTAAAAATACAAAAAATTAGCTGGGCGTGGTGGTGCGTGCCTGTAGTCCCAGCTACTCGGAGGCTGAGGCAGGAGAATGGCGTGAACCCGGGAGGCAGAGCTTGCAGTGAGCTGAGATGGTGCCACTGCACTCCAGCCTGGGCGACAAAGCGAGACTCCGTCTCAAAAAAAATAAAAAAATAAAAAATAAATAAATAAAAACGTATGGGCTGGGCGTGGTGGCTCATGCCTGTCATCTCAGCACTTTGGGAGGCTGAGGCGGGTGGATGACAAGGTCAGGAGAGCGAGACCATCCTGGCTAATATGGTGAAACCCTGTCTCTACTGAAAATACAAAACATTAGCCAGGCGCGGTGGCATGTGTCTACAGTCCCAGCTACTCGGGAGGCTAAGGCAGGAGAATAGCTTGAACCCAGGAGGTGGAGGTTGCAATGAGCCAAGATCGCACCACTGCACTCCAGCCTGGGTGACAGAGCGAACATATAAAAAATAAATAAAAACATATATTCATAGGAAGTTCAAATACCTACATAAAAATTAGTAGGGAAGCTTTAATTGGCAGTCCATAAAAATATAAACTAATAGCGCAGCTTAGTTTTATTTTGTGATCCCTAATGTGTTACACTTTGGTACAACACATCTGAGTGTGCATGTTATTTTTATTATAGTCTTAAAATATTTAATACGTTTAAAATATTTAAATGTTGCAGCCAACATTTGGAAAACCTTGAAGAACCTCCTGTGAACTGGATATTCTTTCTAGTCCTTTCAATTCTATCATTTCTACATAATCTAGAAAAGCAAGGGCCAGACGTGGTGGCTCATGCCTGTAATCTCAGCACTTTGGGAGGCTGAGACAGGCGGATCACCTGAGGTCGGGAGTTCAAGACCAGCCTGACCAACATGGAGAAACCCCGTCTCTACTAAAAATACAAAATTAGCCTAGTGTGGTAGTGCATGCCTGTAGTCTCAGCTACTTGGGAGGCTGAGGCAAGAGAATCACTTGAACTCAGGAGGTGGAGGTTGCAGTGAGCCAAGATCATACCACTGCATTCCAGCCTGGGCAACAGAGCAAGACTATGTCTCCAAAAAACAAAAACAAAAACAAAAAAAAAAAACAAGAAATAATTTATAAAGATTTTTTTGATTTCTTCAAATAAATCTTGTACACATTTACTGAGACTAGACACTCATGGGAGAAGAAAGAGGCTGATCAGACAGAAGTAGAGAACTTGTGTTAGGGAGTATCAAGAAATATTACATTTAAGAAAACATGTCAATCTTCCTAAAGCAGGCAGATTTCCTACACAGATAAGCTAAAAACAGCTTGGTATCATAAATCCATGACACCTTATAAACAGGAATATTGCTGGTTTATAGGTATCTTAACTTACAAATGCAATTTCATTCCTATGTAGCTATTTTTTGATAACATCTGTCAGATGTAGAATATCTTTTCACTGAATTTGCCTTCATTTACTTGAAGAATATATTCTGATTTGAACTATAGAGGAAACTCTCTTAACTGACTTCTATTTAAACAAATCACTGAATTAATCAAAATTGCATTTCCTTTTGGACACAGACAGAATGGAAAGAGACGGGAAGAAAGCAAGCAACCTGGAAAACATATTTGAGGATATTGTCTATGAAAACTTTCCCAATCTCACTAGAGAGGCCAACATTCAAATTCAAGAAATGCAGAGAACCACTGCAAGATATTACATGAGAAGACCATTCCTAAGACATAATCATCAGATTTTTCAAGGTTGAAATCAAAGAAAAAAATGTTAAAGGCAGCTAGAGAGAAGGGGCAGGTCACCTACAAAGGAAATCTCTTCAGGCTAATAGCAGACCTTTCAGCAGAAACCCTACAAGCCCGAAGAGACGGGGGCCCCATATTCAGCATTCTTGAAGAAAAAAATGTCCACCCAAGCATTTCATATCCAGGCAAACTACACTTCACAAGTGAAGGAGAAATAAGATCCTTTTCAGACAAGCAAATGCTAAGAGAATTCATTACTACCAGATCTGCCTTATAAGAGTTCCCACCATATGGAAAGGAAAGACTGTTACCAGTCACTCCAGAAAAAGTGCACAGATGAGTGACACTATAAAGCAACCACACAAACAAATCTGCAAAACCAGCTAACCAAACAATGACATTATTGATATGTACAGATTTGATCCTAACTATGAATGTAAGTAGATGAAATGCCCCAATTAAAAGGCACAGAAGGGGGCGGAGCAAGATGGCCGAATAGGAACAGCTCCAGTCTCCAACTCCCAGCACGAGCGACACAGAAGACCAGTGATTTCTGCATTTTCAACTGAGGTACTGGGGTCATCTCACTAGGGAGTGCCAGACAATCGGTGCTGGTCAGCTGCTGCAGCCCAACCAGCGAGAGCTAAAGCAGGGCGAGGCATCGCCTCACCTGGGAAGTGCAAGGGGGAAGGGAATCCCTTTTCCTAGCCAGGGGAACTGAGACACACAACACCTGGAAAATCGGGTAACTCCCACCCCAATACTGCGCTGTAAGCAAACGGGCACACCAGGAGAATATATCCCACACCTGGCCGGGAGGGTCACACGCCCACGGAGCCTCCCTCCTTGCTAACACAGCAGTCTGCGGTGATCTAACCGCAAGGCAGCAGCGAGGCTGGGGGAGGGGCGCCCGCCATTGCTGAGGCTTAAGTAGGTAAACAAAGCTGCTGGGAAGCTCCAACTGGGTGGAGGTCACAGCAGCTCAAGGAAGCCTGCCTGTCTCTGTAGACTCCACCTCTGGGGACAGGGCACAGCTAAACAACAACAACAACAACAAAAAGCAGCAGAAACCTCTGCAGATGCAAATGACTCTGTCTGACAGCTTTGAAGAGAGCAGTGGATCTCCCAACACGGAGGTTGAGATCTGAGAAGGGGCAGGCTGCCTGCTCAAGTGGGTCCCTGACCCCTGAGTAGCCTAACTGGAAGACATCCCCCACTAGGGGCAGTCTGACACCCCACACCTCACAGGGTGGAGTACACCCCTGAGAGGAAGCTTCCAAAGTAAGAATCAGACAGCTACACTCTCTGTTCAGCAATATTCTATCTTTTGCAACCTCTGCTGCTGATACTCAGGCAAACAGTGTCTGGAGTGGACCTCAAGCGATCTCCAACAGACCTACAGCTGAGGGTCCTGACTGTTAGAAGGAAAACTATCAAACAGGAAGGACACCTATACCAAAATCCCATCAGTACATCACCATCTTCAAAGACCAGAGGCAGATAAAACCACAAAGATGGGGAAAAAGCAGGGCAGAAAAGCTGGAAATTCAAAAAATAAGAGTGCATCTCCCCCTGCAAAGGAGCGCAGCTCATCGCCAGCAACGGATCAAAGCTGGTCACAGAATGACTTTGACGAGATGAGAGAAGAAGGCTTCAGTCCATCAAACTTCTCAGAGCTAAAGGAGGAATTACATACCCAGCGCAAAGAAACTAAAAATCTTGAAAAAAGAGTGGAAGAATTGACAGCTAGAATAATGAATGTAGAGAAGGTCATAAACAAAATGACAGAGATGAAAACCATGACACGAGAAATACGTGACAAATGCACAAGCTTCAGTAACTGACTCCATCAACTGGAAGAAAGAGTATCAGCGATGGAGGATCAAATGAATGAAATGAAGCGAGAAGAGAAACCAAAAGAAAAAAGAAGAAAAAGAAATGAACAAAGCCTGCAAGAAGTATGGGATTATGTCAAAAGACCAAATCTATGTCTGATTGGGGTGCCTGAAAGTGAGGGGGAGAATGGAAACAAGTTGGAAAACACTCTTCAGAATATCATCCAGGAGAACTTCCCCAACCTAGTAGGGCATGCCTACATTCAAATTCAGGAAATACAGAGAACGCCACAAAGATACTCCTCC
>NC_045444.1:34116659-34132143 GCF_002776525.5 Piliocolobus tephrosceles | reverse complement strand
GGACATGGATGCAGCTGGAAACCATCATTCTTAGCAAACTATCACAAGAAGAGAAAACCAAACACCGCATGTTCTCACTCATAGGTGGGAACTGAACAATGAGCTCACTTGGACTCGGGAAGGGGAACATCACACACTGGGGCCTATCATGGGGAGTGGGGAGGGGGGAGGGATTGCATTGGGGAGTTATACATGATATAAATGATGAATTGATGGGTGCTGACGAGTTGATGGGTGCAGCACACCAACATGGCACAAGTATACATATGTAACAAACCTGCACGTTATGCACATGTACCCTAGAACTTAAAGTATAAAAAAAAAAAAAAAAAAAAAAGGCACAGAATAGCAAGCTAGATAAAGAAGCAAGACTCAAAGGTGTGCTGTCTTCAAGTGATCCATCTCACATTCAATGACACCCATGGGCTCAAAGTAAAGGGATGGAGAAAACTCTACCAAGAAAATAGAAAAAAGCAGAGGTTGCTACTCTAATTTCAGACAAACATATTTTAAAACAATAATGATCAAAAAAGACAATGATGACCACATGTAATGCTTACCATTATGTAAATGACAAAGGATTCAATTCAATAAGAAGACCTAACTATCTAAATATATATGCACCCAACAGAGGAGCACCCAGATGCATAAAACAAGTTCTTAGAGACCTATGAAGAGGTGTAGATTCCCACACAATAATAGTGGGAGACTTCAACACCGTACTGACAGTGTTAGACAGATCATCAAGGCAGAAAACTAAAAATGCTATTCAGGACTTGAACTGGACTCTTGACCAAACGGACATAATAGACATCTACAGAATTCTCTACCCCAAAACACCAGAATATACATTCTTCTCATCACCACATGACACATACTCTAAAATGGATCACACATTTGAACATAAAACAATCCTTCACAAATGCAAAGCACCAAAATCAACCAACTCCACTCCTGGACCACAGCACAATAAAAACAGAAATCAACAGTAAGATAATCACTCAAAACCATACAAGTACATGGAAATTAAACAACCTGCTCCTGAATGACTTTTAGGTAAATAATGAAATTAAGACGGAAATCCAGAAACTCATTGAAACTAATGAGAAAAAAGCTACAACATACCTTAGCTCTTGGACATAGCTAAGGCAGTATTAAAAGCAAAGTTTATAGCATTAAATAATCAAATCAAAAAGTGGGAAAACTCTCACATTAACAACCTGACATTACCCTAGAAGTAGTAGAAAAGAAGACAAAAGTAACCCCAAAGCTAGCAAAAGACAAGAAATAACAAAAATCAGAGCTGAACTGAGGGAAATTGAGCCAGGAAAACCCACACAAAATATGAACGAATCCAGAATTCATTTCTTTGAAAAAGTTAATAGGACAGACCAGTTGCTAGACAAATAAAGAAAAAAGAAGACCTGAATGAACACAATTAGAAATGACAAAGGGTAAGTTCCTACTGACAGTGCAAAAAAACAAAAATCCATCGGCCACCACTGTGAACACAAAGTAGAAAATCTAGAAGAAATATATAAACTCTGGAAAAATATAACCTCTCAAGACTGAACCAGGATGAAACTGAATCCCTGAACAGATCAATAATGAGTTCTGAAATTGAATCAGTAATAAAAAGCCTACCAACCAGGAAAAAACCCAGGACCAGATGGATTCACAGCTGAATTCTACCATTCTACCAGGTGTATAAAGAAGATTTGGTACCATTTCTACTGAAACTATTAAAAAAAAAAGAAAGAAAAGAAAACAAACAAACAACAACACAAATGGGGAGGAGGGACTCCTCCCTAACTCATTCTATGAAACCAGCATCATCCTGATAACAAAGTTGGCAGACACACAACAAAAAAAGAAAACTTCAGGCCAATCTCCTTGATGAATATCAGTGGAAAAATCCTCAACAAAATACTAGCAAATTGAATACAGAAGCACACAAAAAGCTAATCCACCACGATCAAGTAAGCTCCATCCCTGGGATGCCAGGTTGGTTCCACATATGCAAGTCAATAAATGTGAGTCATCACATAAACAGAACTAAATACAAAAACTACATGATCATCTCAATAGATGCAGAAAAGGCTTTTAATAAAATTCAACTTCTCTTCATGTTAAAAACCATCTATAAACTAGGCATTCAAGGAACATACTTCAAAGTAATAAGAGCCATCTATGAGAAACCCACAGCCAACATCATACTGACTTGGCAAATGCTGAGAGAATTCCCCTTGAAAACCAGCACAAGACAAGGATGCCCTCTCTTACCACTCCTATTCAACATAGTACTGGAAGTCCTGGCCAGGGCAATCAGTAAAGAGAAAGAAATAAAAGGCATCCAAATAGAGGGGAAGTCAAACTACCCTTGTTTGCAGATGACATGATTTTATATCTAGAAAACCTCATAGTCCCTTCCTTTAATCTGATAAAAATTAAGCTAAGTTTCAGAATACAAAATCGAAGAACAAAAATCAGTAGCATTCCCATACACCAATAATATCAAAGCCGAGGTCAAATCAGGAACACAGTCCCATTTACAACTGCCACAAAAAGAATAAAATACCTACGAATATAGCTAACCAGGGATGTGAAAGATCTCTACAACAAGAATTACAAAACACTGCTCAGAGAAATCAGAGACAATACAGACAAATAAAAAAACATTCCATGCTCATGGATAGGAAGACTCAATATCGTTAAAATGGCCATACTACTGAAAACAATTTACAGATTCAATGCTATTCCTATCAAACTACCAATGACATTCTTCACAGAATTAGAAAACCTATTTTAAAATTCATATGAAACCAAAACAGCACCCAAATAGTCAAAGCACTCCTAAGGAAAAAGAACAAAGGCGAAAGCATCACATTATCCAACTTCAAACTATACTACGAGGCTACAGTAACCAAAAGAGCATGGTACTGGTACCAAGACAGACACATAGACCAATGGAATAGAATAGAGAGCCCAGAAATAAAGCTGCACACCTACAACCATCTGATCTCCAACAAAGTTGACAAAAACAAGCAATGGAGAAAGAATTCCCCATTCAATAAATGTTGATGGGATAATTGTCTAGCCATGTGCAGAAGATTGAAACTGGACCCCTATCTTACACCACACACAAAAATCAACTCAAGATGGATGAAAGACTTAAATGTAAAACCTAAAACTATAAAATTCCTGAAAGATAACCTAGGGAATACTATTCTGGATATAGGACTTGGCAAGGATTTCATGATGAACACAACAGAAGCCATTGCAACAAAAAACCAAAATTGACAAATGGGATCTAATTAAACTAACGAGCTCCTGCACAGAAAAAGTAACTATCTACAGAGCAAAGACACAATCTACAGAATGGGAGAAAGTATTTGCAAACTATGCATCTGACAAGCGTCTAATATCCAGAATTTACAAGAAACTTAAACAAATGAACAAGAAACAAACAACCCCATTAAAAGTGGGCAAATGACATTAAGGGACACTTTGCAGAAGAAGACATACATGCAGCCAACAACCATATGAAAAAAATGCTTAACATCACTAATCATCAGAGAAATGCAAATCAAAACCACAAGGAGATACCATCTGACACCAATCAGAATGGCTACTATTAAAAAGTAAAAAAAAAAAAAAAAAAAAAAAAAAAAAAAAAAAACAGATGCTGGTGAGGTTCTGGAGAAAAGTGAGTGTTTAACGGGAGTGTAAGTTGGTTCAGCCATGGTGGAAAGCAGTTTGGTGATTTCTCAAAGAGCTTAAAACAGAATTACCATTCGACCCAGCAATTCCATTTTGGGGTATATACCCAAAGGAATATAAATCATTCTATCATAAAGACACATGCATGTGTATGTCCACTGCAGTGCTATTCAAAAAAGGATATACATGGAATTAACCTAAATGTCCATCAATGGTAGACTGGATAAAGAAAATGTGGCACATATACACCATAGAATACTATGAAGCCATAGAAAAGAATAAGATCGTGTCCTTTGAAGAGACATGGATGGAGCTGCAGGCCATTATCCTAAACAAACACAGAAACAGAAAACCAAATGCCGCATGTTCTCACTTATAAGTGCAAGCTAAACAACGAGAACACATGGATAACAGACTGAGAACAACAGACACTGGGGCCTACTTGAGAGTGGAGGTTGGGGGAGAGAGAGGATCAGAAAAAATACCTATCAGGTAGTATGCTTATTACCTGGGTGATGAAATTGTCTGTACACCAAACCCCTGTGACACGCAGTTTACCCATATAACAAACCTGCACATGTACACCAAACCTAAAATAAATGTTAAAACCCAGACAGAATGTTACTTCTGCTCTTACTGGTTGTATGGTTTCCAACATGAGTTGTGTTGTTTCCAAAGTGTTATGAGCCAATAATATTTATTGGTCTAATTTGGAAATTTAATAAAATATTTTGTAAACTGATGAAATATAAATATAAAAAGTGAATGTTTCTATGAAAAATAAGTTGAAAGCAAAGTTTTAACACCAGTCTCTTAAAAAATAAGGTTGAATGAAATGAGAGAGAGGAGAATTATAGGGAAAGGAATCCTAAAAATCTGGAATAATTCTGTACTCAGATCACCTTGCAAGTAGCTTTCAGTTATTGTTTCTCTCCAAAGTGGGGGAGGAAAAAGGAAAGTGTTTTATGTTACATTATGTGTAAAGACAGACTGTACTCCAATCAGTAAACTCATAAAAAGCCAGTATAAATTTATTCAAGATAAAACAAAATGTTTAATTATAAGTAATTTTAGATAATTATCTGTTTAAACAAATCTTTTCAATTAACCAACTATTGGTTCAGATTGTGTTGGGTAAGAGGCTTTTCTTACTGTTGCAAAAGTAATACTTAATTGTGAGAATCTGAATTTCATGTTGAGATGAAGTTGTTTAGAGTTTAAGGTTGATTTTTTATTTTATTCTCTTATTATTTTGAAAAACATATAGATAAAGAACATAGTGTGTAATATTAAGTGGAAATATCTATTAGATATAAAATCTCTGAAAATAAATATACCTAACAATAGCCAAAAAACAACTGCATTTGTAAATGAGAGAATTACAATGAGAAGTTGATTAACAGACAGTCAGCAAACATTTCTCAAAAATGCATAAATAAAATAGGCAATAAATTAATGAAGATATACAAGATCTAAACTATAATAAACCAGTGTGCTCAATCTATTGGAAACACCCAGGGAATGACATAAATTTATAGAAATTATAGATACATGTTTTTTTATAAACAACATATGAAATTGAAAAAATTAGCACAGTATGTTGGTTAAGAGCATAATTTCTGGATCCAGACTGCTAGGATTACATCTTAGTCTGCTACTTGCTGTGAGATTTAGTGACAGTTACTTCCCTATCCCTTAGTTTCCTTATCTGCCAAATGAAGATAATAGGTTGTACAGAAAATGGAATAAAGGAAGATTTGCAAAGGGCTTAGTGCCTGGCACTAAGTAAGCATTAAATAGTAAGCACTAAATTCATTAAGTGTAAATAAATAGTTGGCCACAAGGGAAATCTCAATGACTCCAGACAACTACAATCACACAGAATGTATCCTCTGATCAAATTCTCATAGAAATAAAATGCCATAAGAAAATGTTATTGCCAAAAACCGATATGTTTGCAAATTTTAAAAATAGTCATCAATATACAGGCAGTATTTTTTAAAATTATACTTTAAGTTCTGGGGCACATGTGCAGAATGTGCAGGTTTGTTACATAGGTATACATGTGCCATGGTGGTTTGCTGCACCCATCAACCTGTCATCTCCATCAGGTATTCCTCTTAATGCTATCCCTCCCCTAACCCCCTACCCTGCAAGAGGCCCTGGTGTGTGATGTTCCCCTCCCTCTGACCATGTGTTTTCATTGTTTAACTCCCACTTACGAGTGAGAACCTGTGGTGTTTGGTTTTCTGTTCTTATGTTAGTTTGCTGAGAATGATGGTTTCCAGCTTCATCTATATCCCTGTAAAGGACATGAACTCATCATTTTCATGGCTGCATAGTATTCCATGGTGTATAGGTGCCAAATTTTCTTTATCCAGTCTATCATTGATGAACATATGGGTTGGTTCCAAGTCTTTGCTATTGTGACCAGTATTGCAATAAACACATCTGTGCATGTGTCTTTTTAGTAGAATTATTTATAATTCTTTAGGTATATATCCAGTAATGGGATTGCTGGGTCAAATGGTAGTTCTAGTTCTAGATCCTTGAGGAATTGCCACATTCTCTTCCACAATGGTTGAACTAATTTACACTCCCACCAACAGTATAAAAGCATTCCTATTTTTCCACATCCTCCCCAGCATCTGTGGTTTCCTGAATTGTTAATGATCACTATTCTAACTGGCATGAGATGTTATCTCATTGTGGTTTTGATTTGCATTTCTCTAATGACCAGTGATGATGTTTTATGTTATGATGTTTTATGATGTTTATGACCTTTTTTTTCATATGTTTGTTGGCTGCATAAATGTCTTCTTTTGAGAAGTGTCTGTTCATATTCTGCTCTCATTTTTTGATGGGATTGTTTCTTTATTTCTTGTAAATTTGTTTAACTTTTTTGTAGATTCTGGATATTAGCCCTTTGTCAGATGGATAGATTGCAAAAATTTTCTCCCATTCTGTAGGTGGCCTGCACTTTGATGATAGTTTCTTTTGCTGTGCAGAAGTTTTTTAGTTTAATTGGATCCCATTTGTCAATTTTGGCTTTTGTTGTTATAGCTTTTGGTGTTTTGGTCATGAAGGCTTTGCCCATGCTTATGTCTTGAGTGGTATTGCCCAGGTTTTCTTCTAAGGTTTTTATGGTTTTAGGTTTTACATTTAAGTCTTTCATTCATCCTGAGTTCATTTTTGCATAAGGTGTGAGGAAAGGGGTACAGTGTCTGTTTTCTGCATATGGCTAGCTAGTTTTCCCAACACCATTTATTAAATAGGGAATCCTTTCACCATTGCTTGTTTTTGTCAGGTTTGTCAAAGATCAGATGGTTATAGATGTGTGGTGTTATTTCTGAGGTCTCTGTTCTGTTCCATTGGTCTATATCTCTGTTTTGGTACCAGTACCATGCTGTTTTGGTTACTATAGCCTTGTAGTATAGTTTGAAGTCAGGTAGTGTGATGCCTGCAGATTTGCTCTTTTTCCTTAGGATTGTCTTGGTTATATGGACTCTTTTTTGGTTCCACATGAAATTTAAGGTAGTTTTTCTAGTTCTTTGAATAAACTCAATGGTAGCTTGATGGGGATAGCATTGAATCTATAAATTACTTTGGGCAGTATGGCCATTTTCATGATACTGATTCTTCCGATCTATGAGCATGGAATGTTTTTCCATTTCTTTGCATCCTCTCTTATTTCCTTGAGCAGTGGTTTGTAGTTCTCCTTGAAGAGGTCCTTCACTTCCTTTGTAAGTTGTATTCCTAAGTATTTTATCCTCTTTGTAGCAATTGTGAATGGGAGTTCACTCATGATCTGGCTCTCTGTCTGTTATTGGTGTATAGGAATGCTTGTGATTTTTGCACATTGATTTTGTATCCTGAGACTTTGCTGAAGTTGCTTATCTGCTTACGGAGATTTTGGGCTGAGATGATGGGGTTTTCTAAATATACAATCATGTCATCTGCAAACAGAGACAATCTGACTTCCTCTCTTCCTATTTGAATACTCTTTATTTCTTTCTCTTGCTTAATGTCCCTGGCTAACACTTCCAATACTATGTTGAATTGGAGTAGTGAGAGAGGGCATCCTTATCTTGTGCTGGTTTTCAAAGGGAATGCTTCCAGTTTTTGCACATTCAGTATGATATTGGCTGTGAATCTGTCATATACAACTCTTATTATTTTGAGATACACTCAATCAATACTTAGTTCATGGATAGTTTTTAGCATGAAGGGGTGTTGAATTTTATCAAAGGTCTTTTCTGCCTCTATTGAGATAATCATGTGGTTTTTGTCACTTGCTCTGTTTATGTAATGGAGTTTGTTTACTGAATTGCATATGTTGAACCAGCTTTGCATCCCTGTGATGAAGCTGACTTGATCATGGTGGATAAGCGTTTTGATGTGGTGCTGGATTTGGTTTGCCAGTATTTTATTGAGGATTTTTGCATTAATGTTCATCAGAGATTGGCCTGAAATTTTCCTTTTTTGTTGTGTTTCTGCTAGGTTTTGGTATCAGGATGATGCTGGCTTCATAAAATGAGTTAGGGAGGATTTCCTCTTTTTCTATTGTTTGGAATAGTTTCAGAAAGAATGGTACCAACTCCTCCTTGTACCTCTCATAGAATTTGGCTGTGAATCTGTCTGGTCCTGGACTTTTTTTTTGGTAAGCTATTAATTACTGCCTCAATTTCAGAAGTTGGTATTGGTCTATTCAGGGATTCGACTTCTCCCTGGTTTAGACTTGGAAGGGTGTATGTGCCCAGGAATTTATTCATTTCTTCTAGATTTTCTAGCTTATTTGCTTAGAGGTGTTTATAGTATTCTCTGATGGTGGTTTGTATATCTGTGGGATCAGTGGTGATATTCTCTTTATCATTTTTTTATTGCGTCCAGGTGATTTCTCTCTCTTTTCTTTATTAGTCTGGCTAGCAGTCTATCTATTTTGTTGATCTTTTCAATAAACCAGCTCCTGGATTCATTGATTTTTAGAATTTCAAAAGCTAGCAGAAGACAAGAAATAACTAAGATCAGAGTTCTCCTCCTTTCTTGTCTTCTGCTAGCTTTTGAAATTCTTTGCTCTTGCTTCTCTAGTTTTTTAAAAATGTGATGTTAGGGTGTTGATTTTAGATCTTTCCCACTTTCTCTTGTGGGAATTTAGTGCTATAAATTTCCCTCTCAACACTGCTTTAAATGTGTCCCAGAGATTCTGTTACATTGTGTCTTTGTTCTCATTGGTTTCAAAGAACATATTTGTTTCTGCCTTAATGTCGTTATGTACCCAGTATTCATTTAGGAGCAGGTTGTTCAGTTTTCATGTAGTGTATGGCTTTGAGTGAGTTTCTTAATCCTGAGTTCCAATTTGATTGCACTGTGGTCTGAGAGACTGTAATGATTTCTGTTCTTTTGCATTTGCTGAGGAGTGTTTTATTTCCAATTATGTCGTTAATTTTAGAATAAGTGTGATGCGATGGTGAGAAGAATATATATTCTGTTGATTTGGGGTGGAGAGTTCTGTAGATGTCTATAAGGTCTGCTTGGTCCAGAGCTGAGTTCAAGTCCTGAATATCCTTGTTAAATTTCTGTCTCATTGGTCTGTCTAGTGTTGACAGTGAGGTTTTAAAGTCTCCCAGTATTATTGTGTGGGAGTCTAAGTCTCTTTGTAGGTTCCTAAGAACTTGCTTTACAAATCTGGGTGCTCCTGTATTGGATGCGTATATATTTAGGACAGTTAGCTTTTCTTGTTGCATTGATCCCTTAACCATTACGTAATGCCCTTCTTTGTCTCTTTTGATCTTTGTTGGTTTAAATTCTGTTTTATCAGAGACTAGGACTACAATCCCTGCTTTTTATTGCTTTCCAATTGCTTGGTAAGTATTGCCCTATCCCTTTATTTTGAACCTATGTATGTCCTTGCACACAAGCTGGGTCTCTGAATACAGCACACTGATGGATCTTGACTCTTTATCCAATTTGCCAGTCTGTGTCTTTTAATTGGGGCATTTAGCCTGTTTACATTTAAGGGTAATATTGTTATGTCTGAAATTGATCCTGTCATTATGATGCTAGCTGATTAGTTTGCCCATTAGTTGATGCAATTTCTTCATACTGTCGATGGTCTTTACAATTTGGTATGTATTTGCAGTGGCTGGTATCGGTTCTTCATTTCTATGTTTAGTGCTTCCTTCAGGAGCTCTTGTAAGGCAGGCCTAGTGGTGACAAACTCTCTTAGCATTTGATTGTCTGTAAAGGATTTTATTTCTCCTTCGCTTATGAAGCTTCAGCTGGATATGAACTTCTGGGTGGAAAATTCTTTAAGAATGTTGAATATTGGTTTCCACTTTCTTCTGGCCAGCAGGGTTTCTGCAGAGAGATCTGCTGTTAGTCTGATGAGCTTCCCTTTGTGGGTAACCTGACCCTTCTCTCTGGTTGCCCTTAACATTTTTTCCATCATTTCAACCTTAGTGAATCTCACAATTATATGTCTTGGGGTTGCTCTTCTCAAGGAGTACCTTTTTGGTGTTCTCTGTATTTCCTGAATTTGAATGTTGGCCTGTCTTGCTAGGTTGGGGAAGTTCTCCTGGATAATAACCTAAAGAGTGTTTTCCAGCTTGGTTCCATTCTCCCCGTCACTTTCAGGTACACTAATCAAATGTAGATTTGGTCTTTTCACATAGTCCCATATTTCTTGGAGGCCTTGTTTCTTTTCATTCTTTTTTCTCTAATCTTGTCTTCTCACTTTATTTCATTAAATTGATCTTCAGTCTCTGATATCCTTTCTTCCACTTGATCATTTCACCTATTGATACTTTTGTATGCTTCACGAAGTTCTCGTAGTGTGTTTTTCAGCTCCATCAGGTCATTTATGTTCTTTAAAGTGGTTATTCTAGTTAGCCATTTGTCTAACCTTTTTTTCAAGGTTCTTAGCTTCCTTGCATTGGATTAGAACATGCTCTGTTAGCTCGGAGGAGTTTGTTATTACCCACCTTCTGAAGCCTACTTCTGTCAATTTGTCAAATTCATTCTCTGTCCAGTTTTCTTCCCTTGCTGGTGAGGAATTGTGATCCTTTGGAGGATAAGAGGCATTCTGGGTTTTGGAATTTTCAGCCTTTTTGCACTGGTTTCTCCCCATTTTTGTGGATTTATCTACCTTTGGTCTTTGATGTTGGTGACCACTGGATGGGGTCTCTGAGTGGACATCCTTTTTGTTGATGTTGATACCATTCCTTTCTGTTTGTTAGTTTTCCTTGTAACAGGCCCCTTTGCTGCAGGTCTGCTGGATCTTGCTAGAGGTCCACTCCAGATCCTGTTTGCTGGGTATCACCAGTAGAGGCTTCAGAACAGCAAAGATTGCTGCCTGTTCCCTCCTCTGGAAGCTTCTTCCCAGAGGGGCACTTGTCAGATGCCTGCCAGAGCTCCTCTGTATGAGGTGTCTGTTGGCCCCTACTGAAAGGTGTCTCTCAGTCAGGATACAGGGGTTCAGGGACCCACATGAGGAGGCAGTCTGACCCTTATCAGAGCTCAAATGCTGTGCTGGGAGATACACTGCTCTCTTCAGAGCTGTCAGGCAGGAATCTTTAAGTCTGCTGAAGCTGCACCCACAACTGCCCCTTCCCCCTGGGACATCACAACTGTCCCAGGGTGATGGGATTTTTATCTATAAGCCCCTGACTGGGGCCACTGCCTTTCTTTCAGAGATGCCCTGCCCAGAGAGAAGGAATCTAGAGACGTAGTCTGGCCGCAGCAGCCTTGCTGAGCTGCAGTGGGCTCCACCCAGTTCCAACTTCCTGGCAGCTTTGTTTACACTATGAGGGTAAAACTGCCTACTCAAGCGTCAACAATGGTGAATGCCCCTCCCCCACCAAGCTCCAGTGTCCCAGGTGGACCGCAGACTGCTGTGCTGGTTGTGAGAATTTCAAGCCAGTGGATCTTAGCTTGCTGGGCTCCCTGGGGGTGGGATCCACTGAGCTAGACCACTTGGCTCCCTGGCTTCAGCCCCCTTTCCAAGGGAGTGAACAATTCTGTCTCACTGGCCTTTCAGGCGCCACTGGGGTATGAAAAAAAACTCCTGCAGCTAGCTTGGTGTCTGTCCAAAGGACCGCCCAGTTTTGTGCTTGAAACCCAGGACCCTGTTGGTGTAGCACTGAGGGAATCTCCTGGTCTGCGGGTTGCAAAGACTGTGGGAAAAGCGCAATATCTGGGCCAGAGGTCACCTTTCCTCATGGCACAGCCCCTCACAAGGCGTCCCTTGGTTAGGGGAGGGAAATCGTGACCGGTGGTGCTTTCCTGGTGAGGTGATGCCCCACCCTGCTTTGGCTCGCCCTCCATGGGCTGCACCCACTGTCCAACTAGTCCCAATGAGATGAACCAGGTAGCTCTGTTGGAAATGCAGAAATCCCTCGCCTTCTGCGTCGATCTCGCTGGGAGCTGCAGACGGGAGGTGTTCCTATTCAGCCATCTTGAGCTTAAACCTCTCACAGGCAGTATTAACAGGCAATTTGAGGATAATGATCACAAATTTGTAGCAAGATTCAAAGTGTGACTTTGTCTAGCAGAACATCACTTTTCATGGGTGTGGTGGCTCATGCCCGTAATCCCAGCATTTTGGGAGGCCAAGACAGGTGGATCACTTGAGCCCAGGAGTTCAAGACCAGCCTCGGTAAAACAGCAAAACTCTGTCACTACCAAAATACAAAAACGTTAGCTGGGTGTGGTGGTGTGTTCCTGTGGTCACAGCTACTTGGGAGGCTAAGGTGGGGGATCGCTTGAGCCTGGGAGGCAGGAGGTTGCAGTGAGCAGAGATAGCACCACCATACTCCCAGCCTGAGCAACAGAGTGAGACCTTGTCACAAAACAAAACAAAACATGACTTATCATTCAAGAGGGTAATACGGGTAGAGCTGGACCTGGTTTGTTAAGTATAGTGACAGAAAAAGCAAAAACAAAACAGATCATGTGATGCTTGCAATACAGTATCAAACTGTTCTAAAAACATAAACACAAATACACAGAGGTGAGGCAGAGAAGAACAATAAAGAAAATGTGGGAAAATGTTAATAATTGCTGAATTTGTGTTGAACTCTGAATTACTGCAACTTCTCTGTCATTGTTAAATTATTTCAAAAATAAAGTTTTTAAAATATAAGAAAAACACAAAAATGAAATAGATTGGTTTTGAAGTTGGGGGACAAAAGACAGAGGGGTAATAAAGTTTGAGATATGCTAACTGTGTTACTGAAAATATGGAAAATAGACTCTAAGCCATAATAAATGTTTACATGAAGTTAAAGAAGTTGCCGTATGGGTATAAGGGAAGAAGGAAAGTAATTTTGGACACATAACAAGCAAGATGAACAGTCTGGCAGGAAAGAGACAAAATGCTGGGGAGACAAACACAGACTCATGAAAAGTATAACAAAAAAGTCATAAAATGCTCATATGAAGGGGAAAAACAATTCAAAACAATTCTATATGAGGTCAGAAAAGGGGATATTTCACTTTTGAATCTCTTCCTTACCTCCCTCAGGCTTACATATGGCTTAGAATAACTCAAGCTTGATAGAAATGAGTTCCTCCACAGGTGTTAATCTGGAATTAGATTGATCTTAAATGTTTGGGAAAATACATAACTCTTATATGGAGTATGATTAATAGAAATAAAGAGATAAAATTGTCAGTAGTTGAAGTCTATAGGATCAGTTACCTAGAAAACCCAAACTGAAAAATTATGAGAACCAATGAGAAAGGTAGGTAGGGTGGATGGGTATAGTACTAACATATAAAAAGCAAGGTAAATTACCTTACCAAATAGTAAAATGTACTTTAAAAGCTATAGTATTGGTGCAGGAATAGGCAAATAGTGTAACAAAAGAGTGGCCACAAACTCACATAATATGCAAATTTAGTTATGACACTGGTGGCATTTTAAACCACTGAAAAAAGGCTGGCTAATTCAATACATGATATTGGAGCAACTGAATACCCATTTGAAAAAAAGTAAGTTATTTTCAAAACTCATAAAATTCACAAAAATGCATTCCAGATGACTCAGGACTTAAAAACTAAACCAAAGTAAAATATATGTGTTTTTTAAGAAGTATAGAAGAATTTGTGTATTTGTGCCATATTTATGATGGCCTTCTAAAAGATATAAAAAGCAAATGCCTAGGTCTATGTCCAACAGAGTTTTTCCTAGGGTTTCTTCTGAAATTTGTATGGTTATCAGGTCTTAAGAGTTAAGTCTTTAATCCATCTTCAGTTCATTTTTGCATATGGCAAGAGATAGGGATCCAGTTTCATTCTTCTGCATGTGGCTATCCAATTTTCCCAGCACCATTTATTGAATTGGGTGTCCTTTCCCCAAGTCATATTACTGTACTCTTTCTAGAAAATCAATTGGTTGTAAGTACTTGGTTTTAATTCTGGGTTCTCTGTTCTGTTCCATTGGTCTGTGTATCTACTTTTATACCTGTACCATGCTGTTTTGGTTACTATAGCCTTGTATAATAGCATAATCTGAAGTCAGGTAATGTGATGCCTCCAGATTTGTTCTTTTTGGTTAGAATTGCTTTGGTTATTCTGGCTCTTTTTTAGTTCCATATGAATTTCAGAACTTTTTTTTCCTAATTCTATAAAGAATGATATTGGTATTTTGATAACAGTTGCATTAAATCTGTAGACTGTTTGGGGCACTATGGTCATTTTCATGATATTGTTTTTTCCAATCCATGAACATGGGATATATTTCCATTTGTTTGTGTCATCTATAATTTCTTTCAGCAGTGTTTTACAGTTCTCCTTGTAGACATCTTTCACCTTCTTGGATAAGTATATGCCTAAATATTTTATCTTTTTTTTGTAGCTATTGTAAAAGGGACTGAATTCTCAATTTGATCCTCAGCTTGGTTGTTTTTGGTTTATACCAATGCTACTGATTTGTATATATTGATTTTGTAACCTGAGACTTTACTAAATACATTTTTTAAATCTAGGAGTCTTTCAGAGGACTCTTTAGCATTGTTTGGACGAACAGAGGCAAGATGGTGCACTTCCGGGTTCTTCTTCACCACCAACTCTTCCCGCGTGTGCGAAACTGCAGCCGGCGACCCAGGAAGGTGCAGACCAACTGGGCATGCGCCAGGGGACATCAATCCGGAGAGACCAAGATTTACCTGGTCGCACCTGCGGAACACCCTGGACACGCCCGTGCCCCGCCTATTGCCCTCCCACTCCTAGAAAAGCCACTCTCAGCCAGCGTCCCACGCGGCCTTCTCACAGCCCCACTCCTGTTGGGATGTTAGGACTGTGGGAACTCCGTCCGAGAGCCCCACGGGGGGGACTCTGCCGGCCTTCTTTGCCGGAGGCCGATAGACATCTCCCCCACACCTTAAGTGACCAAAAATAAATGTGCAGTTTTGCTCCTACACTTGCCTACCCGCTGGTTCTTTTGCGCCCGCTGGGCTGGTCTTAGAAAAACAAATCAGTTGGTGCCGAAGACCCGGGAGGAGACCCCTCCTCAGGCCTTTAAGGATTGAGGAACCTCCTCCTGCTTCCACGCCCAGACGGACCAGGACCTGAGACCCGCTTCCCTCACTCTCATGGCCTCTCTGGGGTAAGTGCCCTTGTCGCCTCTTTACCTCCCTCGACCAAAATCCTGTGCAGGTCCGAGGTCCATTTTGAGCCACCAAGTGGCTCGGGAGACCCGCTCAGGATGGAAACGTCCGCCTGAAGGTAATCTCCACTTTGGCTCCATGAGCCTCCAGTCTGTCTC
>NC_045444.1:34103636-34116649 GCF_002776525.5 Piliocolobus tephrosceles | reverse complement strand
ACTTCCATTTCCATTGTGTCCATTGTGTAAGTAAAGAGGAAACAAACGGGAAACCCCCCAGTCCAAATTTCCAAAGAGCACCCCCTTAGGGTGCCTCCTAGGCAATTTAAAAACCTTACAGCTTGAACAAGACCTTAGGAGGAAGCGGTTAATTTTCCTTTCCACTGTGGCGTGATCGACCTCAGCAATTTCTGCCAGCGGCTAGGCAAGTGGTCCGAAATTAATTATGTACAAGGCTTTTGGGCCTTAAGCTCTCGTCCCTATACTCCTCCTTCTCTCCATCCCCTCCCTTCCTGCCCAGACGCCTTCTCCTCCCCCCATCCAGACTCCTTCTTCCTCCTCCTTATCTACTAGTAATCCACTCGGTCCCATGCCTCCTTCGGGGCCCCAAACTGGCTGTCTTGAGTCCCCTATCTCTGCCCACACCCTCCTACAGTGTTAACACCTTTGCGAGAGGTGGCTGGGGCAGAGGGGGTAGTCAGAGTACATGTCCCTTTTTCATTGGCCGATCTTTCCAAAATTGAGAAGCATTTAGGTGATTTCTCAGTTAATCCTACCATATACATAAAGGAATTTAGATACCTTTGTCAGTCCTATGACTTAACTTGGCATGACCTCCAGGTTATCCTAACTTCTACCCTAAACTGACTGAGGTTCTAACCCAATATACCCAGTTAGATCCAGCGTCCCCCACAGGGGCCTCCACTTATTTCATTTTTCAATCAGCTCCTGACATTCGTAAAAAACTTCAAAAGGTAGAGGATGGTCCTCAGACACCAATACAAGACCTAGTTAAATTAGCCTTTAAGGTCTATAACTCCAGAGAGGAGACGGCAAGCTCGCCTTGAACAGAAGGTTCAGCTCCTAGCAGCAGCTTTACAGCCCAGTCATAACCCCAGGCCAGAGAGCACACACCCCACAGACTCCAAGGCTGCAAAAAGAGCCTGCTATAAATGCAGCAAGGCAGGACACTATGCCAACAGGTGTCCGCAAGGTCCCCGAGCCCCAACGCAGCCTTGCTATAAGTGCAAGGCATCAGGACATTAGGCCAGTGAATGTCCTAACCCTCGTCCACCAGCAACCCCCTGCCCTGCTTGCCAGCAGGGAGGACACTGGAAGTCTGATTGCCCCACCCTGAGAACAGGTGCTGCGTCTCCACGTGACCCCCTTTCCCAGGATCCTGGGAGCTCCTTCCAGCTCCGACATCTGGACGACGACGACAACTGAAGGTGCCGAGACTCGGGGACCCCCATCACCCTCGCCAAGCCATGGGTAACTCTCCTGGTAGCGGGTAAGACAATTTTTTAATCAACAGCGAGGCTACCTATTCTGTTTTGCCGTCCTTCTCTGGACCTAGCCTTCCATCCAATATCTCTGTAGCAGGAGTAAGTGGAAAGCCATCCACTCCACGAAAATCTCCACTCCTTAATTGCTGCCTGGCCAACAACTACTTTGCACACTCGTTCCTCATTCCCAGCTAAAAAGGGCCCCTACCAAAAGCAATCAGTGGAAATCAGTTTGGCTTTCCCCCACTCGCCTCAAACTTACTGAATTTTCTTAACTACCTCATACTCCCCAACCTTGCCAGGACCATCCTTCTGGGTTTTGTCCATATTCCAACAAATGCTTCCATTCCTCATTCCTATACTAATACTGTGCCTTATTTTATTTTTCATCCGTGCGTCCAAATACCAACCATAGGCCCCGACCTTAACAACGCCCCTTAACAGCAGGAAGTAGCCAGACAGACCACGGCGCCCCTTTATCACTATCATCAATAAAAGGTTGGACTGTTTGGACGAATGGAGGCAAGATGGTGCACTTCCGGGTTCTTCTTCACCACCAACTCTTCCCGCGCAGGCGAAACTGCAGCCGGCGACCCGGGAAGGTGCAGACCAACTGGGCATGCGCCAGGTGACATCAATCCGGAGAGACCAAGATTTACCTGATCGCACCTGCGGAACACCCCAGACACGCCCGTGCCCCGCCTATTGCCCTCCCACTCCTAGAAAAGCCACTCTCAGCCAGCGTCCCACATGGCCTTCTCACAGCCCCACTCCTGTCGGGATGTTAGGACTGTGGGAACTCCGTCCGAGAGCCCCACAGTGGGGGATTCTGCTGGCCTTCTTTGCTGGAGGCCGACAGACATCTCCCCCACACCTTAAGTGACCAAAAATAAATGTGCAGTTTTGCTCCTACACTTGCCTACCCGCTGGTTCTTTTGTGCCCGCTCGGCTGGTCTTAGAAAAACAAATCAAGCATTTTCTAGGTATCAGATCAGATCACATCATTGGCAAACAGAGATAGTTTAACTTCCTCTTTTTCATTTTGAATACCCTTTATTTCTTTCTCTTTCTTGATTTCTCTGGCAAAGAATTTATGATGAAAACCCCAAAAGCAAATGCAACAAAACAAAAAATAAATAACTGGGGCCTAGTTAAACTAAAACACTTCTGCACAGCAAAAGAAATAATCATCAGAGTAAACAGACAACCCACAGAATAGGAGAAAATATTTGCAAACTATGCATCTGAAAAAGGACTAATATTCAGACTCTACAAGGAACTCAAAGAAGCAAGAAAAATAACAAATAAGGCTGGGCATGGTGGCTCACACCTGTAATCCTAGCACTGTGGGAGGCTAAGATGGGGGTATTGCTTGAGCTCAGGAGTTCAACTAGCCTGGGCAATATGGTGAAACCTCGTCTCCACAGAAAATAAAGAAATTATTTGCACATGGTGGTGGGCACCTGTATTCTCAGCTACTCGTGAGGCTGAGGTGGGAGGATCGCTTGAGCTCAGGAGACGGAGGTTGCAGTGAGCCAAGATCGCTCCACTGTATTCCAGAATGGGTAACAGTGTGAGGCCCTGTCTCCAAACAAACAAACAAACAAACAAAAAACAACCCCCCCACAAGAAAAATCCAACCCATTAAAAAGTGGGCAAATGGCTTGAATAAATGTTTCTCAAAAGAAGATATACAAATGGCCAAAAAACATATGAAAAAATACTCAACAAAATACCACATGTTCTCACTTTTAAATAGGAGCTAAGCTATTGGTATGCAAAGGCATACAGTGTGGTATAAAGAACATTGGATACTCAGATGAGGGAGGGTGGGGGACTATGAGGGATGAAAAACTAGCTACTGGAGTACAATGTATACTACTTGGGTTATGGGTACACTAATATCCTAGACTTCACCACCATACAATTCATCCATGTAACAAAAAACAACTTGTGTCCCTAGAGCTATTGATATAAAAAAATTTAAATATATAAAAAACTAAAAAGCAAATGTCCTAAAACAAAAGACTGGTTAATTTGACTACATAAATATTTATAGTACCTGTGCAAACACATGCACAGATGCTGGCAATCCCACTCCCACAAGTGCCTGGCCCCAGATGATATGTGTGCAACCTGCTGCCTGCCATGGTTGCTGGCATGTGTGTGAGCATGGATTCTGCAGCCACTGCCCTAATGAACTGCTTTGGCTGGCACCATCCATTGGAGCACTGTGGCCAGTGGATTTGGTACACCCTGGCCCTTCTGGCGCAGCAGGTTTCTAACCTTAAGGAGCCAGAGAACAAAGCTGGGGGCCCAGTACTCTTAAAGTTACAGCATGCAACCCGTAGGTGCTGGGCTGAGCCTTGGCCCCCTAGAATCTTCCAGAAACAAAGTCAATCAACTGAACCCACCTTAGACCACAATCAAATGCAAAAGCATGAAAGAAGATAAAAGCAAAGCAGCCCTATCCAGAGGATAGTAACTTCAAGGATTGAAGGAACACCAAGCCACATTGATAAGCCAGTGCAAGAACTTTGATAACTCAAAAAAAAAAAAAAAAAAAAAACAAAACAAACAAACAAACAAACAAAAAAAACACCAGAGCATCTTCTTACTTCCAAATGATGGCACTTGTTCCCTAACACTGGTTTTTAACCAGGCTTGAATGGCTGAAATGACAGAAATAGAGATCAGAATATGACCCAGAACAAATACCATTGAGATTCAGGAGAAGTTGAGATGCAATCTAAGGAATCTAAGGAATTAAATAAAATGATACAAGAGCTGAAAGATGTAATGATCATTTTTTTAAAGAACCAAACTGATCTGATAGAGTTGAAAAACACACTATAAGAATTTTATAATACCAGCACAAGTATTAACATCAGAATAGAACAAGCTGATGAAGGAATCTCAGAGCTTGCAGACTGGTTTTGTTAAATAACTCAGTCAGATAAAAATAAAAAGGAATAATAAAGAATAGGCAAAACGTCCAAGAAATATGGAATTGTGTAAAGAGATCAAATCTATGACTCATTAGCATCCCTGAATGAGAAGGAGAGAAAGTAAGCAACCTGGAAAACATGTTTGGTAATATCAGCCATGAAAATTTCCCAAACCTCGCTAGCGAGGCCAACATTCAAATTCAGGAAATGCCAAGAACCCCTGCAAGACACTATACAAGATGAACATCCTCAACACACAGTCTCAGATTCTCCAGGGTTTAAATGAGAGAAGAAATGTTAAAGGCAGCAAGAGAGAAGAGGCAGGTCACCTACAAAGGGAACCCCAACAGGCTAACAGTGGACCTTTCAGCAGAAACCCTAAAGGCCAGAAGAGACTGGGGACTTACATTCAGGATCCTTAAAAAAAAGAAATTCCAAGAAAGAATTTCAGATCCAGCTAAACTAAGCTTGATAAATATAGAAGTAATAAGACCTTTTTTAGATAAGTGAATGCTACGGGAATTCACTACCATCTCATCTGCCTTACAAGAGGTCCTAAATATGGAAAGGTATGACTGTTACTGGCCACCACAAAAACACACTCAAGTAGATAGACCATTGACACTATAAAGCAACTACACAATCAAATCTGCATAATAACCAGCTAACAATATAACGGGATCCAATTCTCACATATCAATACTGACCTTGAATATAAATGGGTTAAATCCCCCAATTAAAAGGCACAGAGTGGCAAGTTCAATAAAGAAACAAGACCCAAAAGTATGCTGTCTTCAAAAGACCCATCTCACAAACAATGACATCCACAGGCTCAAAGTAAAGGGATGGAAAAAAAAATCTACCAATGATCAAAAAAGACAAAGAAGAGCATTACATAGTGGTAAGGGGTTCCATTAAACAAGAAGACCAAATTATCCTAAAAACATATGCACCAATAGAGGAGTACCCAGATTCATAAAACAAGTTCTTAGAGATGTACAGAGAGATGTAGATTCCCACAGTATAATGGTGGGAGACTTCAACATCCCACTAACAGTACTGAAAGATCACCAAAGAGGAAACTAATAAAGATATCTGGGACTGAACTGGATGCTTGACAAAATGGACTTAAGAGAAATCTACAGAACTCTCCACTGAAAACAACAGAATATACATTCTTCTCATATGCACATGGCACAAACTCTAAAACTGAGTACACATTTGGCTGCAAGAGAATTCTCAGTGACTTCAAAAAAACTGAAATCATATCAACACACTCTTGGACCACAGCGCAATAAAAATTGAAATCAATATTAAGAAAATCACTCAAAATCATAAAATTTCATGGAGATTAATTGCTTCTGGATGACTTTTGGGTAAATAATGAAATTAAGGCCAAAATCCAGAAACTATTTGAAATTAATGAGAACAAACATACAACATACTAGAATCTCTGGGGCACAACTAAAGCAGTGTATACAGAAATGTTTATAGCACTAAATGCCCACAGCAAAAAGTTAGAAAGATCTCAAATTAACAGCATATCACACTTAGAAGAACTAGAAAAACAACAGCAAACCAACTCCAATGCCAGCAGAAGACAAATAACCAAAATCAAATGAAATAAATTAAGAGGCAAAAAGCCAGACCAAAGATCAACAAACCCTAAGGTTGCTTTTTTTGGGAAAATAAATAAGATTGATATGCCACTAGCTAGACTAATAAAAAAAGAAAAAAAGATTCAAATAAACACAAACAGAAATGACACAGAGGACATTACCACCAACTCCACAGAAATTCAAAAACTCTCAGATATTACTATGAATACCTCTATGCACATAACTAGAAAACCTAGAAGAAATTGATAAATTCCTTGAAACATACAACCTCCCAAGACTAAATCAGGAAGAAACTGAATCCCTGAACAGATCAATAATGAGTTCTGAAATTGAATCAGTAATAAAAATCCTACCAACCAGAAAAAACCAGGACCAGATGGATTCACAGCTGAATTCTACCAGGTGTATAAAGAATACCTGGTACCATCTCTACTGAAATTACTCCAAAAAAAAAAAAAAAAAAAAAAAAGTGGGCGAGGAGGGACTCTTCCCTAATTCATTCTATGAAGCTGGCATTATCTTGATACCAAAAGCTGGCAAACACAACAAAAAAAGAATACTTCAGGCCAATCTCCTTGATGAACGTCAATGCAAAAATCCTCAACAAAATCTTAGCAAACTGAATCCAGACGCACAACAAAAAGCTAATCCACCATGATAAATTAAGATTTATTTCTTCCTGGCCTATAAGATTACTTCAACATATGCAAATTAATAAATGCGATTTATCATATGAACAGAACTATAAACAAATCTCACATGATCATGTTAATAGATGCAGAACAGGCTTCTGATAAAATTTAACATCCTTTATGTTAAAAACCCTCAATGAACTAGGCATTGAAGGGACATACCAAACCTCAAAATAGTAAGAACCATCTATGACAAATGCACAGCTAACATCACACTTCATGAGCAAAATCTGGAAGCCTCATCCTTGAAAACCAGAATAAGACATGGATGTCTATTCTCACCACTCCTGTTCATCACAGTACTGGAAGCTCTGGCTAGAGCAATCAGGTAAGAGAAAGAAATAAGTCATTGAAACAGAAAGAGAGGAAGCCAAACTATCTGTTTGCAGATGATATGATTCTATATCTAGAAAAGTCCATAATCTCTCCCCAAGACCTCCTAGATCTCATTAAAAACAAACAAACAAAAAAAAAAAACTTTAGCAAAGTTTCAGGACACAAAATCAATGTACAAAAGTCAGTAGCATTCCTAAACATCAATATCTAAGCTGAGGCCAAATCAGGAACACAATTCCATTCACATTTGCCACAAAAAGAATAAAATACCTAGGAAGACAGCTAACTAGGGAGGTGAAAGATCTCTACAAGGAAAACTACAAAACACTACTCAAAGAGATCAGATATGACACAACATATGGAAGAAACTTCCATGCCCATGGATAGGAAAAATCAATATCATTAAGATGGCCATACTACTAAAAACAGTTTACAGATTCAATGCTATTCTTATAAAACTACCAATGACAGTCTTCACAGAATTAGAAAAGACTATTTTAAAATTCATACGAAACCAAAAAAGCACCCAAACAGCCAAAGCAATCCTAAGTAAAATGAACAAAGGTGGAAACATCACTTTATCCAACTCTCTCTATCTCTCTCTATATTCTCTCTCTCTTTCTACACACACACACACACACACACACACACACACACACACACACACACACAACTATACTATAAGGCTACAGTAACCGAAACAGTATGGTACTGGTACCAAGACAGACACATAGACCAATGGAATAGAATAGACAGCCCAGAAATAAAGCTGCACACCTACAACCATCCGATCTTCAACAAAGTCAACACAAACAAGCAATAAGGAGAGGATTCCGCATTCAATAAATGTTGATGGGATAACTGGCTAGTCATATGGATAAAACTGATATTGAGTCCCTTCTTTATACCATATAGAAAAACAAACTCAAGATAAATGAAAGATTTACATGTAAAACTTACAACTATAAAAACCCTGGAAGATAACCAATAACCTAGAAAATATCGTTCTAGACAAAGGTCCTGGGAACTATTTCATGATGAAGATGCCAAAAGTAATTGTAACAAAAGCAAAAAGTGAGAAATGGAACTCAATATTAAACAGCTTTTGAAAAGTAACAGAAACTATCAAGAGTAAACAGACAACCTACAGAATGCAAGAGAATATTTGCAAACTATTCATCTGAAAAAGTTCTAATATCCAGAATCTATAAGGAACTTAAACAAATGAACAAGAAACAAACACCCCATTAAAAAGTGGGCAAAGCACATTAAGAGACATTTTGCAAAAGAAGACATCCAAGCATTAAAAAAATGCTTAACATCACTAATTATCAGAGAAATGCAAATCAAAACCACAAGGAGATACCATCTGATATCAGTCAGAATGGCAATTCCTACAAAGAAAAAAAAAAAAAAAAAAGAACAGATGCTGGTGAGTTCCGGGAGAAAAGTGAATGCTTATACACTGCTGGTGGCACTGCAAACTGGTTCAGTCATTGTGGAAAGCAGTTTGGTGGCTTCTCAAAGAACATAAAGCAGAACTGCCACTCGACCCAGCGATCCCATTTTTGGGTATATATCCAAAGGAATATAAATCATTCTATCATAAAGACACATGCACACATATGACCATTGCAGAATTAGGGCATGGAATCAACCTAAATACCCATCAATACTAGCCTGGATTAAGAAAATGTGGCATACATACACAATGGAATACTATGACACCACAAGAAAGAACAAGAGCATGTCATTGCAGCAACATGGGTAGAGCTTAAGGCCATTATCTTAAGCAAATTAATGCAGGAACAGAAAGTCAAATATTGCATGTTCTTACTTATAAGTGAGAGCTAAACATTGAGTACACAGGGACACAAAGAAGGGAACAACAGACACTAGGACCCACTTAAGTGTGGAGGGTGGGAGGAAGGTGAAGGTCAAAAAAACTACCTCTTGGTTACTATGCGTATTACCTGGCTGATGAAATAATCTGTACACCAACTCCCTGTAACATGCAATTTGCCTGTATAACAAACCTGCACATGTACCCCTGAATCTAAAATAAAAGTTAAAAAAACGAGAACTTCTCTTCTGCAAAAGAACTGTAAAAAAAAAAAACCCTTACAGTTCAACTGATAGCCTGGGGAAAATATTTGCGACATATTCAAGAGTCGAAATATTAATATCCTGGCCGGGTGCAGTGGCTCATGTCTGTAACCCCAGCACTGCCTGTAATACCAGCACTTTCCTGAGACGAGGCAGATGAATCACTTGGAGTTCAGGAGTTCAAGACCAGCCTGGGCAATGTGGAAAAATTCCGTCACTACAAAAAATACCAAAGTTAGCTAGGTGTGGTGGTGCATGCCTGTAGTACTATCCGCTCAGTGGGAATGAGGCAGGAAGACTGCTTGAGCCAGAGTGGTCCAGGCTATGGTGAGCTGAGATCACACCACTGCACTCCAGCCTGGGTGACAGAGTGAGACCCTTTCTCTCTCTCTCTCTCAAAAAAAAAAAAAAAAAAAAAAAAAATAATAATAATAATAATAATATCCAGAATGTATGAAGAACACCTACAAACCAATAAGAAAAAGATAGAGAGCCCCAAAGTAAAATGGACAGTACATATGAACAGACTGAGAAGAGAAATTGCAAAAGGCCAGTAAGCATAATAAATGATGCTCAATCTTAGAAGTAATCACAAAATGCAAAATACAGTAATAAAGAAGTATTGCTTTTTACTCACAAAATTTGTAAACATTTTAAAATGATTGCTAATATAAGTTTCATCAAAGATACGGGAAAGTAGTGTTATAAACAACTAGTAAAAGGACAAACTGTTATATTCTTCTGGGAAGGTAATGTATCATTATCTACAAGAATTTTAAATGTGCATATTCTTTGGAAGAACAATTGTTCTTCTTCAACAGGTCTGAAGAAATAATCAAACATGTGTACAAGTTACATAAAATGATATTCTTGGTAGCATTGAACATTACAGTAAAAAATACAAAAAACCTTAAATTCCTATTAATTGGGGAATGAATGATCTATAAAACATTCATACTATAGGAAGAATATAACACTTAAAAAAGCTAGTTCTATAGTGATATGGAAAGACTTCCCATATATACTGTCAAGTGAAGAAAAGTGAGTAAAAGAACATGTTGAGTGTAAAAATATTGACATTTAAATATCACACATATAGTATTTGAGTATCTACAGATGATGAAATTGGGTTCCTTTAACACAAAATATCTTGAGATTTCAACCTTTTCTTTCCTGGTTGGCCTTAGTAAAACTATTCCTCGTATCTTCATTTTTAGACACTAAAATTAAATGTTAGTGCATAAAACATGTAGGAGCATCTACTTATATATATGTCTAGGTGTTCAAAAGAGAAATAATACATGATATGTTCCCTCAAAATCTGTGGAATAGCTTTTAGAAACCACTTCAGAGCTACACTTAAGTAGCATGAAGCAATCACAGTACTTAGAACAAAATCAATCCTTCCTCCCTTCCTCCCTTCCTCCTTCCCTGCTTCCTTGCCTCCCTCCCTCCCTCCATCCCTCCCTCCCTCTCTCTCTCTCTTTTTTTCTTTTTGAGACAGGTCTTGCTCTGTCATCAGACTAGAGTGCAGTGGCATGATCATGTCTTACCACATCCTCTACCTCCTGGGCTCAAGTGATTCTCCCACCTCAGCTTCCCGAGTAGCTAGGGCTACAGGCACATACCGTGATGCCTGGTTAATTTTTTTTTTTTTTTTGTAGAGACAGGGTCTCACTATGTTTCCCAGATTGGTCTCAAACTTCTGGGCTCAAGTGATCCACCCATTTCAACCTCCCCAAGTGCTAGGATTATAGGCATGAGTCACCACACCCAGCCAAAATTATGTTTATTTTAGACAATATACACAAATTGAATACAATCATCCCTTAGTATCCATGGGGGACTGGTTTTGGAACCTCCCATGAATAACAAAATCCATGGCCGCTCAAGTCCCTGATATAAAATGACATAGTATTTGCCTATAAGCTATGTCCATGCTCCTAAATCCTTTAAATCATCTCTAGATTATTTATAATATCTAATACAATGTAAATGCTATGTGACTGATTGCTATACTGCATTGTTTATGGAATAACGACAAGAGGAAAAAAAAAAGCCTGTACTTGTTCAGTACAGATGTAATTTTCTTTTCCAAATATTTTTGATCCATGGTTAGTTAATTCCATGGATGTAGAATCCTCAGAAACAGACAGCCAATTATATTTCCTTTCAATCACAAATTTTACCACATAAATAGGAGTGTATGAAGCCCAATTACCCAAATTACATACTATTTTTTATGTTCATTAACATGGATTTTAATATTTTACAGCAGAAAAGGCTGGAACATTAAACAGAAGCCTTTATACAAGCATTTGACTTTCTTTATACTTACTATGTAAATGTCCTTGGAATTCTACAGATTATAATCCAAGATTTTTATTTGATGACACAAAATGTTTAAAATGATTTTTCCATCCATACAGAATGAAAACATGACAGCAACATTGATGCTAACATTGAAGACATCAATGTGCTGTGTTTGAGTTTCAAAAATACTCAGCATGGCAGAAACTCTTGGGAATCTGGAACGACCTGGAGGTTAAAACACTGAAGATGGCTTAGGAGGCTTCAGGAACATTAAAAGATGAAATGGTGCAAGCAATTTTATCTCCAGGCAAATCAATCTAATGTTAATGAAAAAATTTCCATGGCAACCTGATACAGAAGCAAAGGTGCAGAATAAAATATAAAGATTTCTTTATTTTGAACTGAAGGTACCATTTGAAGATTTTATTCTTTATTGCAGCTTTTTCTTTTTTAACATCAATTGGGATGCTTTAAAATTTTTATTTTTATGATTCTCAAGATGGACACTGATGAGTCTGACTAACCAATCAGCTAATAAACTATCCTCTAATGATCTACACAGTCAGTCTCTGAAATAGGTTATGTAATGTTTGGGAGCATGTATTAATTCTAGCTCATGGCTAAGCAGTATTACCAGCTATTGATTGGCTATTTTTGGCAAAAAAATATACAAAATGGAATCAGAAAACAGATGTTGACATATAAGTCATCTATTAAACACAGCGGGCAACCTGGAAAAGTAACTATGAATTTTTACACTAAAAACAAGAGGGTCAAATGAAAGGATTCCAACAAATGTATAGGAAAACAGCTCTGAAACCCTCTAATAAACTTTAAATTTAGACCATCCACTCATTTCCTACTCAGATTAAACAATTGAATCTATAGATGTGTTTGCAATGATAATTCTAGTGTTTCAGGCATGAACACTTCAACAAGATAATATTATTTTTGAGAAAAAAATCCAGGATATTGTAATATGAGTGCTATAATTTAACAGTATTAAGTGACTGATGCTGAATGACAGAGATAAAACCCCATGCTGATTCGTATTTTCAACCATAGTTTTACATCAGGCATTGCCAAACATCTTACTACTATATAAATTACGTTTTTCGAAGAAATTTCTGGCAGCCTCAATCTACTTCAAGGATACATACATACAGACACACACACACACACACACACACACACACATACATGCACGCACACACATGTTCAGAAGGCCACTGGGAAATTCCACATTATCAAGTCTTCATTAGTCTTACAAAGTACAAGTGGAATATTTGTCATAGACAGCTAAAAATGAAATAATATTTAGTAAAAACGCATGTTATGAGACTAACATTTATGTTCATCTTTTTCATCTTGTTCAACAATAGATTCATAAGAGTTATTGGGTCATACTGAATCAGTAATATTTGGATAATAAGGATTTTACAACACCTAAATGTCCTTTTTCCCTTACTGGACTTTATGTATCAGACATAATGCTAGGCACTGGGGATTCTGTAAAGAAGAACAGAGATCTGGACCCTGCTCTCCTGAAGTTTACATTGTAATGGTGCATACAGATCAAAAACCAATAACCAACTACATATGTAAAATAATTGCAGGTGATGTTATGAAAGAAATAAGGGTTCAAGAGAGCATATGGGTAGGAAAGACTGGCTTTAGATAAATGGGAAGTCTCTTCTAAGAGGGTGGCATTTC
>NC_045444.1:34013146-34103236 GCF_002776525.5 Piliocolobus tephrosceles | reverse complement strand
TTTTTATTTTAATTGCAATGAGAAGCCATTGTAAGAATATAAAAGCAGAGGAGTGACAAAACCTTATTTGTACTTTAGGAAGGTATCTCTTATTGCTATGTTGAGAATTGACTGGAAGAAGCAATCTGCTGGAAGTCTTTGTGATAAAAGCTGATAATCTGATGAAATTTTGGATGCCTTGTTTATAGCTGTCTCTTCAAGCTGCTTCTCTGTAGTTAACTCTGACCGATAATAATAGGCATAATGGGAATAATGGGTCATGTTTTCTTGGAGATTATAACGGCCTAAGAAGTGTACAATGAGAGTGTTACAGTTATTTTAGACATTGGAAAACTATATTTCAAAGTATTGAAAGCCAGAAAAAAGTACATGGTCAGCAATTATGTTTGTTGTTGTTCTTATTGAGACAGGGTTTCACTCTGTTGCCCACGCTGGAGAGCAGTGGCACAATCTTGGATTACTGCAACCTCTGCCTCATGGCTCAAGTGATGTCCCACCTCAGCCTCTAGAGTAGCTGGGATTACAGGAATGCACCACCACCCCTGGCTAATTTTTATTTTTTATTTATTTATTTATTTAAATTAACTTAGTATATAACCAGCACACTAAACAAAACTACCCTGGCTAATTTTTGTATTTTCTATAGAGATTGGGTTTCACTATGCTGCCCAGGCTGGTCTCAAACTCCTGGGCTCAAGTGATCCACCTGCCTCAGTATCCCAAAGTGCTGAGATTACAGGCAGGAGCCACTGTGCCCAGCTACCAGCAACTGTTATGTGGAAGACAAAGAAGGTCTTGAAGTTATTAATTTACTTTTTTTTTTTTTTTTTTAAAAAGGACTCTGAATATACAAGCCTAAAGAGAGAGCTGTACAGGCTCAAATGGTTGTACAGGGATTTTTCTAAGTGGCTCAGGTATAATGAAGCCATATTTCAAGAGTAAAAGGCAAGGTGAATCTAAGATTCAGTCCTTTAGCGCTTATGTGCTTTGACTTCTGAATACTTTCCTGACCTCATTTTGTAGCACTCCTTCTTCCTGGATGACCCTCCAGTCATGCTGTTCCTCTTTCTGTTCCTTGAACATGTCAAACTTATTCTTGACTTTGGGCTTCAGCAGGTGCTGTTCCATTTTTCTGGAATGCTCTTCCAGTTCTTCTGATAAGTGCTCTTGCTCATCACTTCATAATTCATGGGGCATAGGGTGGAATACGCAGAAGTATCTTACTTAGTTGTGGGAAGTAAGCAGACTTATTCTAAACACTGGTGTGGTACTTGCTACTATTTTAGCTTAAATATCACCTTGAAAAGCACGTTATTTTCTACATAGCACATATTCTGAACTAAAATAATTTTATTTATGTGTTTATTTCCTTTCTCCCATCACTAGAATTTAAGCAAGAGATCAAGGATTTTTTCTATCCTTTTCATGACATTATTTCCAGTGCTTAGCATGGCATCTAGAACATTATACATGCTCAAAAATATATTTATTGAATAGAAAGAAGGAATAAAGGTAGAAAAAAAAGGGAGAAGAAATGAAAAGCTATGTGAGAAAAATATCAAAAAGTTTATCAAGTCCAGAATAAACTAAAAGCCTAAAGATACAGAAAGAAATCTTTAAAGTTATGTTCAGAACAACAAGAATAGTATGGAAAAGACTTTTACTTGGATGAATAATGCAATAATAAAATAAAAATAAAATTATATTTCAATTTTCAACCTTATGTCAAAGTGATAAAATAAATTAGATAAAAAATAAGTAATAAACTGTAAAATAATAAGTAATGACTCTGGCTTCAAATCAACGTGGAGAAATAAGGGTCAGATTTGCCCTCCTGCCTGAAACAACCAAAAATAAAACAGGCAAAATATATGAAACAATGGTTTTTAAGACAATGGACAGCAGGCAATGAAGGAGCAATCCCTCAGAAATAGTAAACAAACGAAATGATCCCTAGAACTTCCCTAGCTTATTGTCTTGAGAGAGTTTCCAGGCTGCATGCAAAGAGGTTAAACCTAGCTGGAGCTCAGCAGAAATCCTAAGTAGAGGAAGCTTATCTGAAGAGTCAAGGGAGACCAATGCAGTGTGAGTTTACAGAACAGAATGCTGGAGAAGAGAGAAACACACTGGGAGAGAAATGCAGGGATCTTTTGAAGGTTCCTTTTGAGTATTCAGCATGTGAGGGGATATCTGAGGCTGAGAAAATAATTGCCTGAAAGAAAGATAGTCACACAGGGCTCAGAACTAAAATACTTCGTAACTCATAGGTATAAGGTAGAATACTCAGAAGTATCCTGCTCAGCAGTGGAGAATAAGAGGACTTAGACTGATACCGTTGTAGTAACATCTAATGAGTATTAAAGGCAAAACCTAAAAAGATCAAATGGTTTTTTCCAAGTAATTTAACTGCATCCTGGAACATAGCTGAAGAATATTTAAAGGCATAAACAAATACCCAGGACCCAAGAAGAAAAAAAAAAAAAAAAACCAAAAACCCACAATGCTAGCACCCAATAAAAATGATCAGGCATGCACAGAAGCAGGAAAACATAACACATAATGAGGAGAAAAATTAATCAATCTTGGATGAACCTCCAGGCAATTATGTTGAATGAAAAAGCCAATACCCAAAGTTTATATACTCTATAATTTCACTTATATAACATTTTTGAAATGACAAACTTTTAGAAATGGGGAACAAATTAGTTGTTGCAGGGGTTAGGAACGGGGGTGAGGGCTGGGACAAGAGAGAGGTGGGTATGGTTATAAAAAGGCAACATAAGTGATCTTTTTGGTCATGGCACAAATCTGTACCTTGCCTGTGAAGGTAGATCCATGAATCTGCACATGGGACAGAATTGTATTGAACTAAATACACGCACATACAGATAGAGTGCAGGTAGAATTGGGAAAATCTGAACAAGATCAGTGTATTGTATCCATATATTCTGGTTGTGACTTTTTACTACAATTTTACCAGATGTTGCCATTGAAGGAGATTTGACAAAGGGCACACAGGATTTCTCTGTATTATCTCTTAAAATTGCATGCAAATATACAATTAAATCCATTAAATTTTTAGTTAGAAGTCAATGGAAACATCAGAACTGACACAGATTTTTAGAATTAGCAACAAGAACATTAATACAGTTATTATGGCTGGGCTTGGTGGTTCACTCCTATAATCCCAGCACTTTGGGAGACCAAGGAGGGTGGATCACATGAGGTCAGGAACTTGAGACCAGCCTGGCCAACATGGTGAAACCCTGTCTCTACTAAAAGCACAAAAATTAGCTGAGTGTGGTGGTGCGTGCTTGTAATCCCAGCTATTCAGGAGGCTGAGACACAAGAATCGCTTGAACCTGGGGGGTGGAGGTTGCAGTGAGCTGAGATCATGCCACTGCACTCCAGCCTGGGTGAGAGTGAGACCCTGTCTCAAAAAAAGAAGAACATTAATATAGTTATTATAATTATATTCCATATGTTTAAAGAGATAAAGAGATATAAAAGCTATTTTTAAAAAGAGCCAAATTGAACTTCTAGAGATAAAAACTATGTCTGAGATAAAAAATACACTAGATGAGATTAATAGCAGATTAGACATTGCAGAAGAAAAGATTAGTGAACTTGAAGATATTAACAATAGAAACTATCCAAAATGAAACAGAGGGAGAGATGAAACTGAAAATAAAATGGACAGAATTATCAGTGGCCTGATAACTCTACTACCTGATTCTATCTCCAGCACCCAGACTTAAGAAAAAAAAAAAAAAACAACACAACTATCTGATAACTTCTGTTAACACTAATCAAAAGAAAGCCAGAATAGCCATTTGTGATAATCAAAACAAAAAACACCCAAATATCCACCAAGAAGTCAATAAACTAGTTGTAGTATATCCATATAGTGGAACATAACTCAGAAAAAAGAATTATTGATTTATGTAATAGCAAGAATAAATATAAAAATAATTATCCCAAGTGAAAGATACCAATTGACAAAAGAGTATATACTGCATTATTCCATTTATATACAATTCCAGAAAATGTAAACTAATCTATAGTGATAGAAAGCAGTACAGTGTTTGGGGACAGCATGGAAGATGGGGAGAAGTAGGAGGGAGGAATTAGAAGGAAATACAAGAAAACTTTTGGTGGTTGTATTTTCATTATCTTGATTGTGATGTTTTAGGTGTGTTAAAACAGCAAAATGTACTCTTTAAATATGTGTTGTTTTATTGTCAATTATATCTCAAAAGGCTGTTAAAAATAAATAAAAGAAGAAACAGCTCTTCTTTACCGAAGAATTTCACTTAATAAAAGTAGAAGGAACGAAGGAAATAAAAAAAAAAAAACTCTATTATAATGACCACCTTAGTAATAATTACAGCAGGCATGATCCATCACAATTAATGCTAAAAATAGTAAGGGAAAGTTTAAGAAGACAGAGGATATTCGTATAGTCTCAAAGTATCTCTTTCCACATAGTTATTAGTTACAAAGAGGGAAAATAGCAACTTTACAGTGCAGAAGCCTGATGTAAACCTCTAAACCAAGCAATAAGGTTAGTCTCATCAATAATAAGATGTAATCAACATCATGTGACCCTAATATGAAGCACTGAGAAGGGCATATCACTTTCAAGTATTTGTCCTCAAAATGCATAATCTTAATCTACTAAGGAGGAAATATTAGAAGAACCCAAATTGAGGGGCACTCTACAAAATGCCTGAATAGTACTGGAAGTGTCAAGGTCATGAAAGATAAGGAGAGACTGAAGAATTCTAACAGATTGGAGGAGATGATGGAGACATGAAAACTAAATGTAATATGGGATCCTGGATTGGATCCTGAAAAAGATAAAGTACATTAATGGAATAACTGGTGAAATGAGAAGAAAGCCTTTTAGCTAACAATACCGTACCAATGTTAGTGTCTTAGTTTTAATAATTACATTATGGTTAGGCAGGATATTAACATTAGAGGGTTTAGTTAAAGGGTATATGGGAATGTTCTGCACAATTTTTTAATGCTTCCTGAACTCTAAAATAATTTCAAAATAATTTTTTTAAAAAACAGAATAAATCATAAGCTCAGACAGATGAAGAAATAGTAGCAGATCTTTCACCTGCTTTAAATTAGGGCAAGCATTCTGACCCACACGATTTCCTGGAAGAAATGAATACAAGAAACTGGAGATGAAATGACTGGATTGCTGATGGTAATCTTTGAAGCACTATAAAGATAAAAGTCATGCTGGAAGACTAGAAATAAAACTGTTTCCATTTTTTTTTTAAAGGAAAAGAATGTGGAGGCCTCAAATTATTAACCAGCCAGGCTTTAAGCCATGCTGCTGAACTCTGCAAAATTTCTTGAAGGAATTAATGAACAGATAGTTTTATACATGTTTAGAAAGGAAGGCAGTGAAAGCAAGCTTGGCTTCATCAAGAACAAGACATGTCAGACTAATCTTAATCATTTTCTGAAAGTATTACTTGGTTGGCAGATATGAAAAATGCTCTAGACATAGTTAATTTGATTTTAAGAAGGTATTTGGCAAAGCCATTCAAAATCTCCTTATGGACCAGATGGCAAAACAAGAGCTAGATGATGTCTCAAAAGTCAGATATATTTATTATTGACTAAACAACCATCCACAGATTTATGACTCAATTTCCTCTTAGAGAGTTCTCTATTAGTAGATCAAAAGGCTTTCTCTGCAGTTCTATTCAAATAAACACTATTTCCCATTAACTAGGATGAACACAATATCAACAAGAATGAATGCAGAACAGAAGTAGAATCCAAATATCCATAAAAAGGTAAAAAATCACCTTAAATATAAGATCAAATGGAAGAGATATAATTTATAGTATATGACATAAAAAAGACATTTGACTAACCGCAAGTTTGATAGGTCTACTCATACAATATAGTTAGTAATAGGGTTAATAGGATCATACTTATCAGAAAGTGATATTCAGAGCTTATGTTACAATGGGGAACTCTTCTGATTTACTGAAAGGTTTTCCATATTTCATTCATCAAGTTTCTTTAATTCCTATATAAAAAAAGAATAAATCAATCTTCATGCCAGACGGAGATTCCAAATACCTTTGAAACAAGAATCTTTCTTGAAAAATCATCCTGACAGTGGAGGCAGGGGAGCGGAGCAAGATGGCCGAATAGGAACAGCTCCAGTCTCCAACTCCCAGCGTGAGAGACACAGAAGACCGGTGATTTCTGCATTTTCAACTGAGGTACTGGGGTCATCTCACTCGGGAGTGCCGGACAATCGGTGCTGGTCAGCTGCTGCAGCCCGACCAGCGAGAGCTGAAGCAGGGCGAGGCATCGCCTCACCTGGGAAGCGCGAGGGAGAAGGGAGTCCCTTTTCCTAGCCAGGGGAACTGAGACACACAACACCTGGAAAATCGGGTAACTCCCACCCCAATACTGCGCTGTAACACCGGCACACCGGAGATTATATCCCACACCTGGCCGGGAGGGGCCCATGCCCACGGAGCTTCCCTCATTGCTAGCATAGCAGTCTGCGATCTAACCGCAAGGCAGCAGCGAGGCTGGGGGAGGGGCGCCCGCCATTGCTGAGGCTTAAGTAGGTAAACAAAGCTGCTGGGAAGCTCCAACTGGGTGGAGGTCACAGCAGCTCAAGGAAGCCTGCCTGTCTCTGTAGACTCCACCTCTGGGGACAGGGCACAGCTAAACAACAAACAACAACAAAAAGCAGCAGAAACCTCTGCAGATGCAAATGACTCTGTCTGACAGCTTTGAAGAGAGCAGTGGATCTCCCAACACGGAGGTTGAGATCTGAGAAGGGACAGACTGCCTGCTCAAGTGGGTTCCTGACCCCCGAGTAGCCTAACTGGGAGACATCCCCCACCAGGGGCAGTCTGACACCCCACACCTCACAGGGTGGAGTACACCCCTGAGAGGAAGCTTCCAAAGTAAGAATCAGACAGGTACACTCGCTGTTCAGCAATATTCTATCTTCTGCAACCTCTGCTGCTGATACCCAGGCAAACAGGGTCTGGAGTGGACCTCAAGCAATCTCCAACAGACCTACAGCTGAGGGTCCTGACTGTTAGAAGGAAAACTATCAAACAGGAAGGACACCTATACCAAAATCCCATCAGTACATCACCATCTTCAAAGACCAGAGGCAGATAAAACCACAAAGATGGGGAAAAAGCAGGGCAGAAAAGCTGGAAATTCAAAAAATAAGAGTGCATCACCCCCTGCAAAGGAGCACAGCTCATCGCCAGCAACGGATCAAAGCTGGTCAGAGAATGACTTTGACGAGATGACAGAAGAAGGCTTCAGTCCATCAAACTTCTCAGAGCTAAAGGAGGAATTACATACCCAGCGTAAAGAAACTAAAAATCTTGAAAAAAGAGTGGAAGAATTGACAGCTAGAATTAATGTAGAGAAGGTCATAAACAAAATGACAGAGATGAAAACCATGACACGAGAAATACGTGACAAATGCACAAGCTTCAGTAACTGACTCCATCAACTGGAAGAAAGAGTATCAGCGATTGAGGATCAAATGAATGAAATGAAGCGAGAAGAGAAACCAAAAGAAAAAAGAAGAAAAAGAAATGAACAAAGTCTGCAAGAAGTATGGGATTATGTAAAAAGACCAAATCTATGTCTGATTGGGGTGCCTGAAAGTGAGGGGGAAAAAGGAACCAAGTTGGAAAACACTCTTCAGGATATCATCCAGGAGAACTTCCCCAACCTAGTAGGACAGGCCAACATTCAAATTCAGGAAATACAGAGAACGCCACAAAGATACTCCTCCAGAAGAGCAACTCCAAGACACATAATTGCCAGATTCACCAAAGTTGAAATGAAGGAAAAAATCTTAAGGGCAGCCAGAGAGAAAGGTCGGGTTACCCACAAAGGGAAGCCCATCAGACTAACAGCAGATCTCTCGGCAGAAACTCTACAAGCCAGAAGAGAGTGGGGGCCAACATTCAACATTCTTAAAGAAAAGAATTTTAAACCCAGAATTTCATATCCAGCCAAACTACGTTTCATAAGTGAAGGAGAAATAAAATCCTTTACAGATAAGCAAATGCTTAGAGATTTTGTCACCACCAGGACTGTCTTACAAGAGACCCTGAAGGAAGCCCTAAACATGGAAAGGAACAACCGGTACCAGCCATTGCAAAAACATGCCAAAATGTAAAGACCATCGAGGCAAGGAAGAAACTGCATCAACTAACGAGCAAAATAACCAGTTAATATCATAATGGCAGGATCAAGTTCACACATAACAATATTAACCTTAAATGTAAATGGACTAAATGCTCCAATTAAAAGACACAGACTGGCAAACTGGATAAAGAGTCAAGACCCATCAGTCTGCTGTCTTCAGGAGACCCATCTCACATGCAGAGACATACATAGGCTCAAAATAAAGGGATGGAGGAAGATCTACCAAGCAAATGGAGAACAAAAAAAAGCAGGGGTTGCAATCCTAGTCTCTGATAAAACAGACTTTAAACCATCAAAGATCAAAAGAGACAAAGAAGGCCATTACATAATGGTAAAGGGATCAATTCAACAGGAAGAGCTAACTATCCTAAATATATATGCACCCAATACAGGAGCACCCAGATTCATAAAGCAAGTCCTTAGAGACTTACAAAGAGACTTAGACTCCCATACAATAATAATGGGAGACTTCAACACTCCACTGTCAACATTAGACAGATCAACGAGACAGAAAGTTAACAAGGATATCCAGGAATTGAACTCATCTCTGCACCAAGCGGACCTAATAGACATCTATAGAACTCTCCACACCAAATCAACAGAATATACATTCTTCTCAGCACCACATCGCACTTATTCCAAAATTGACCACATAATTGGAAGTAAAGCACTCCTCAGCAAATGTAAAAGAACAGAAATTATAACAAACTGTCTCTCAGACCACAGTGCAATCAAACTAGAACTCAGGACTAAGAAACTCAATCAAAACCGCTCAACTACATGGAAACTGAACAACCTGCTCCTGAATGACTACTGGGTACATAACAAAATGAAGGCAGAAATAAAGATGTTCTTTGAAACCAATGAGAACAAAGATACAACATACCAGAATCTCTGGGACACATTTAAAGCAGTGTGTAGAGGGAAACTTTTAGCACTAAATGCCCACAAGAGAAAGCAGGAAAGATCTAAAATGGACACCCTAACATCACAATTAAAAGAACTAGAGAGGCAAGAGCAAACACATTCAAAAGCTAGCAGAAGGCAAGATATAACTAAGATCAGAGCTGAACGGAAGGAGATAGAGACACAAAAAACACTCCAAAAAATCAATGAATCCAGGAGTTGGTTTTTTGAAAAGGTCAACAAAATTGACAGACCGCTAGCAAGACTAATAAAGAAGAAAAGAGAGAGGATTCAAATAGACGCAATAAAAAATGATAAAGGGGATATCACCACTGACCCCACAGAAATACAATCTACCATCAGAGAATACTATAAACACCTGTACGCAAATCAACTAGAAAATCTAGAAGAAATGGATAATTTCCTGGACACTTACACTCTTCCAAGACTAAACCAGGAAGAAGTTGAATCCCTGAATAGACCAATAGCAGCCTCTGAAATTGAGGCAATAATTAATAGCCTACCAACCAAAAAAAGTCCAGGACCATATGGATTCACAGCTGAATTCTACCAGAGGTACAAGGAGGAGCTGGTACCATTCCTTCTGAAACTATTCCAATCAATAGAAAAAGAGGGAATCCTCCCTAACTCATTTTATGAGGCCAACATCATCCTGATACCAAAGCCTGGCAGAGACACAACAAAAAAAGAGAATTTTAGACCAATATCCCTGATGAACATCGATGCAAAGATCCTCAATAAAATACTGGCAAACCGGATTCAGCAGCACATCAAAAAGCTTATCCACCATGATCAAGTGGGCTTCATCCCTGGGATGCAAGGCTGGTTCAACAATCGCAAATCAATCAACATAATCCAGCATATAAACAGAACCAAAGATAAGAACCACATGATTATCTCAATAGATGCAGAAAAGGCTTTTGACAAAATTCAACAGCCCTTCATGCTAAAAACGCTCAATAAATTCGGTATTGATGGAACGTACCTCAAAATAATAAGAGCAATTTATGACAAACCCACAGCTAATATCATACTGAATGGGCAAAAACTGGAAAAATTCCATTTGAAAACTGGCACAAGACAGGGATGCCCTCTCTCACCACTCCTATTCAACATGGTGTTGGAAGTTCTGGCTAGGGCAATCAGGCAAGAGAAAGAAATCAAGGGTATTCAGTTAGGAAAAGAAGAAGTCAAATTGTCCCTGTTTGCAGATGACATGATTGTATATTTAGAAAATCCCATTGTCTCAGCCCAAAATCTCCTTAAGCTGATAAGCAACTTCAGCAAAGTCTCAGGATACAAAATTAATGTGCAAAAATCACAAGCATTCTTATACACCAGTAACAGACAGAGAGCCAAATAAGTAATGAACTTCCATTCACAATTGCTTCAAAGAGAATAAAATACCTAGGAATCCAACTTACAAGGGATGTAAAGGACCTCTTCAAGGAGAACTATAAACCACTGCTCAGTGAAATAAAAGAGGACACAAACAAATGGAAGAACATACCATGCTCATGGATAGGAAGAATCAATATCGTGAAAATGGCCATACTGCCCAAGGTTATTTATAGATTCAATGCCATCCCCATCAAGCTACCAATGAGTTTCTTCACAGAATTGGAAAAAACTGCTCTAAAGTTCATATGGAACCAAAAAAGAGCCCGCATTGCCAAGACAATCCTAAGTCAAAAGGACAAAGCTGGAGGCATCACGCTACCTGACTTCAAACTATACTACAAGGCTACAGTAACCAAAACAGCATGGTACTGGTACCGAAACAGAGATATAGACCAATGGAACAGAACAGAGTCCTCAGAAATAATACCACACATCTACAGCCATGTAATCTTTGACAAACCTGAGAGAAACAAGAAATGGGGAAAGGATTCCCCATTTAATAAATGGTGCTGGGAAAATTGGCTAGCTATAAGTAGAAAGCTGAAACTGGATCCTTTCCTTACTCCTTATATGAAGATTAATTCAAGATGGATTAGAGACTTAAATGCTAGACCTAATACCATAAAAACCCTAGAAGAAAATCTAGGTAGTACCATTCAGGAAATAGGCATGGGCAAGGACTTCATGTCTAAAACACCAAAAGCAACGGCAGCAAAAGCCAAAATTGACAAATGGGATCTCATTAAACTAAAGAGCTTCTGCACAGCAAAAGAAACTACCATCAGAGTGAACAGGCAACCTACAGAATGGGAGAAAATTTTTGCAATCTACCCATCTGACAAAGGGCTAATATCCAGAATCTACAAAGAACTCAATCAAATTTACAAGAAAAAAACAAACAACCGCATCAAAAAGTGGGCAAAGGATATGAACAGACATTTCTCAAAAGAAGACATTCATACAGCCAACAGACACATGAAAAAATGCTCATCATCACTGGCCATCAGAGAAATGCAAATCAAAACCACAATGAGATACCATCTCACACCAGTTAGAATGGCAATCATTAAAAAATCAGGAAACAATAGGTGTTGGAGAGGATGTGGAGAAATAGGAACACTTTTACACTGTTGGTGGGATTGTAAACTACTTCAACCATTATGGAAAACAGTATGGCAATTCCTCAAGGATCTAGAACTAGATGTACCATATGACCCAGCCATCCCACTACTGGGTATATACCCAAAGGATTATAAATTATGCTACTACAAAGACACATGCACACGTATGTTTATTGCGGCACTATTCACAATAGCAAAGACTTGGAATCAACCCAAATGTCCATTAGTGACAGACTGGATTAAGAAAATGTGGCACATATACACCATGGAATACTATGCAGCTATAAAAAAGGATGAGTTTGCGTCCTTTGTAGGGACATGGATGCAGCTGGAAACCATCATTCTTAGCAAACTATCACAAGAACGGAAAACCAAACACTGCATGTTCTCACTCATAAGTGGGAACTGAACGATGAGGTCACTTGGACTCAAGAAGCGGAACATCACACACCGGGGCCTATCATGGGGAGGGGGGAGGGGGGAGGGGGGAGGGATTGCATTTGGAGTTATACCTGATGTAAATGACGAATTGATGTGTGCTGACGAGTTGATGGGTGCAGCACACCAACATGGCACAAGTATACATATGTAACAAACCTGCACGTTGTGCACATGTACCCTAGAACTTAAAGTATAATAATAAAAAATTAAAAAAAAAAAAAAACCATCCTGCCCAGATGGAATAGGAGTTAGGATCCCACCAGTTTCTGATTATGTCAGTGAATATGAGTTTCAGCCCAGGGCCAGGATGGCAATAGAGTTAGAGTTGAAGAAAATAACTGGGAGAAGACAAATACTTAACAAGTACTGGTAATAAAGAAGTAACATTCCTGCTATGTCTTAGGTGCTAACCCTGCTTTAGCTAGAACCAGCTCCACTTTAATTTATTTTTTATATTAGGGTTCTTTCTGTGGAATACCATATTACTGAAAACAAAACAAACAAACAAACAAACAAACAAAAAAAGAATTTAAAAAAACTAAAAAAGAAAAAGTTAAAAAAAGGATTCTGTCAACATTCCATTAGATAAAAGCATTCTATGTTTATAAATAAACCGAAACTGAAACAATTCAATGATCTTTTAAAATATAAGGATCAGAAGACAGAAACACTGGGGCCACAAGATGCACATTCATGTATTAGCTAGAGAATAATAAAGCCAAATATAATCAAGTTGATCATATAAGCAGTTTGCTGAGGGTTGACAATTTTTACTACACAGTTTACCTTAATCAAGCCTTTTCTATCTCACACTTAAAACAATTTCATAGAGATGTATTGAAACCCTCTAGGATTTTAAGAGTGAAAAGAGAGAAAAGGTATATACTTGAATAATATTTGGCATCTGAAATCAGCAAGTCTTCGTAATTATATGACTGTGTGGGGCCTGAGGACAATGTAAGGAGTTTAGGAAAGGTGTGATAAATAAATTATAACATATGAGTTATAACTCATTTGTTATATGAGTTAGGGTCCTGGTGGAAAACAAGACAGTACACTCAAAAGTGTAATTTGCAGAAAAATTTATCTACAAAGACATGGGTAAGATTTAGGGGAACTACACAGGCAATATTGGAGACCCATTATCATATCTAAGTCAGAAAAGGGCACTTCCTGGGTGTTGACAGGAGTTGTGCCCTTCAGTAAATGGATGTAGCTATCTTGTGGCAATCTTGTAAGAATACCCCAATCTCACTCCCTTCCCACCTTCGGATCTTTTCCAAATACCTTCCATTGGGGCACACCCAACTGGAAGCCAGAAGGCAAGAAAGCTCTTTGATATAGTCATAAAGATGACTGCACAAAGAGCAAGGTGGAGAATAAGTCTAGGTTGGAATCTACAGAAGTGGAGAGTACACAGAATAAAAAGAGTAGTAGGGGAGCATGGAATCTACAAAAGGGAAAAAAGAAAGAATATCCAGAGGTTATGAGCAGCACTGTGGAAGTGTAGATTTCATGGAAATCAAGGGAGTAGAAAATTTGTGGAAGAAAGCTGCCATGAATGTTAGATATTGAAAACAGGGCAGTGGAATTGTGTTTGTAGCCGCTGCTGTGCATGGTCACCATGCTGCCATTGCTCTCTAACACCAGCTCTGGCTCTAGCTCAGTAAGCTCTAGCTGAAGGAGGAGGGGTAAGTAAGGAGGTCTCCATACCAGGCTCCTACACAGTTGACTGCCTCTATATCCACTGGATATGACAACTAGATCACCTTAGTGAGAGCAGTTCCGGGAATATAATAGAAGATGAAGCTCAGTTTTAATGGCATAAAAAGTTAATGAGGGATGAGAATGTGAACACAGCAAACTCTATACTTTTGAGAACAATGGATGAGGGGAAAAGAAGAATGAGTTGAACACAGCTAGAAAAAACAACATCAAAAGAGAATATTTTTTAGAGTGACAAGACAAATAACATTAAGGTGTAAGATGAAAAAAAACTAGTGGAGTAAAAGTGAATGTATAAGAATTGGAGGGCTATTAGAGATTGCTGGAGCTTGTTCACCAGTACATCAGGAGGGGGAAATTCCCTGCCCACAGCCCTTGCCCATGACAGCATGGCTTATATGGTGCGATTCCTCATCAATATAGGTGACTGACTAACATTAGGTATACATGTTGGTTAGTGACCTGTTATCTATTATGAAAAGGTGAGTTGGGGCTGGGCGCGGTGGCTCACACCTGTAATCCCTGCACTTTGGGAGGCCAAGCAGGGCGAATCACCTGGGGTCAGGAGTTTGAGACCAGCCTGGTCAACATGGTAAAACCCTGTGTCTACTAAAAATACAACAATTAGCCGGGTGTGGTGGTGCACGCCTGTGATTCCGGCTACTTGGGAGGCTGAAGCAGGAGAATTGCTTGAGCCTGGGAGGCAGAGGTTGCAGTGAGCCACATCACACCATTGCACTTCAGCCTGGGCAACAGAGCAAGATTCCATCAAAAAAAAAAAAAAATACTTGGACCAATGGATTCTCTTTATTAGGAGTATAAACTAAGAAATATGGAAATAATTGGCTGAATAGGGCTAGAAACTCAGATGAAAGGGTAGTGGTGTAAAAAGAAAGGATGGTGCAGCAGTAATGAGCCATGTTAAAGCTGAAGTTAGATGAAACAAAATCCATAAGTTGCTAAAGGAAACATCTGTGAAGTAGAACATGAGAACACTAGCTTTTAGAGAAAGCAGAACAGGCCAAAGATGAATAGAGAGAAGCAGAGGCTCCGTGAGAAACTATATCCCTTAAGGGGAGACAGTGAACTGCATTGGTATCTCATAGCTTTCCAGGTATGGTCCACTGGTATCCTTATACCAACTCACCTTTTCTCTTAGCATGAATGGGTTTTCTGTTCCACATCCTGAACTCCAACACTGAGACAAAGACTAAAAACAAAGCCATGGAGGAAATAGGAAAGGAAAAGTCAACGTGGAAATGGTTGGCCTCAAACAGGAATGAAAAACCAAAACTTCACTGATTTTAGGAAGAAAGTAAGAAAAGGTATTGATACAGGAGTTAGAAGAAAGTTCACAGCTCTAATATATTTATCAGGTAACAAAATGGGTTTAAATTAAATGAGTTAAGCATCTAACCAAAGAAGTTAGAAGAGAGGCACAGAGCAAGCGCAAAGAAACAAAGAAGGAAATAACAAATACAAAAATAGAATGACATTGAGAACAGCATTAACAAAATAATAACAAGAAAAAATAGCAAACCAAAAGCTGATTACTTGAAAATATTAATAACATAAGCACACTTTTGTTGAGACTAAAAAGAGACAAAAGACAGAATGTTCAAATAAGGTATGGAATGAATAAAAAATGAAATAAACAAAAACAAAAACAAAGTATAGAATGAAAAAAGGAACTAACCGGAGACACCACAGAGATTAAGAAACATAAGAATGGTTATTATGAACAACTATATACTAAAATATTTGAAAATAGAAATGAAATACATGAATTCCCAGAAAAATATAGAGTATCCAAATTGTTATAATATAGAGCTTGAATAAGAAATAAAGAAATTAAAGTGACAATCAAAGACCACCCTTCTCAGGAAACCCCAGAGTAAAATAACTGCAGATTCTACCAAATTTTCAAGGTATAGTGAATTCCTATTTTAAGTTGTTCCAGAAAACATAGAAAGAGCAAAAGCTGCTCAAGTTATTATTTATGAGGCTATTATAATCTTGACTCCAATATAAGGTTAAAATAATGCCACGAAAGAAAAAAACAATATAGCCACACAGTGAATTCAGGATGTCAGAAAACAATAGGACCCCACATATTTATGGGTGCAAAAATGCATTTTCTATTTGTATATCTTAAATCAGAACATTTGTAACATAAAGCAGTACAAAAATACAAATAACACTAGATAGCAATAAGGTAACATCGTCTAAATGTCTACCCTAGTTATAAGCATGACCTTTTTTTCAATTCAAAATTTCAATATATCCTCAGTGACTCTCAATAACTTCTATTACCCTCAACGTACCTACTTCCCCTCCCATGCCACTGTATTGTGTTACTGCTACTAATCCTTCAGATGAATTAGAGTTGAACGTGAACACCAAGAATATCTGTTTCGTCTGCAATTTATCTGAAAGCAGGCTGTGCTTTCTGTATCTATCAAAGTTGGTAAGCCAGAGGCTAAAATCCAAAACCAGGATAAAGTGAGAAGAGACCAGGGTAATGGACAAGGGTAATGGACAAGGACAAGGAGATGTTTGCTGCTGACACTCAAATTTGGTGTATCTGGTTAACTTGAGTTAGGATAATTTAGACAATTTAGAAGCACTGGTTTATAGCGTTGATGCACAGGGATCAATTTTTTTTGTTCTTTTTTATTTTGGGGGTGCACAATCTGTTTCTTGGTATGGTTTCAACATCAACTCCCTACCAACCTGTGAAGATTACGTCTGTGAGAGATGTCCTTCGAAAAGGAGACGTCAATTATAGACTGTACCACTTTACTGTCTTGTTATTTTAACTAGTCTGGGTAATATACTGTTTACTTTCCTTAATTTCAGACTTTTGACTGTTGGAGGTGATTTATCTCTTCATTGTAGGTTGAAGAGGAGATTCTGAAACCTATGGAAAACAGATTGGGTGGGCATAAATTTAAAAGATTACATGGAAATACTTTCCCACAGGATTGCCAAACTTCTCAATTCTCTAAAACATGCTGGTAGTTTCTTGTTTTCCTCTATCCAGATACTCACACAGGAGTGAGAACTGAATAATTTTAGAAGGCCTTAATCTTTAACTCCCTTGGCTTCTCTATAGCAAAAACAATACCAAAAGTTCTATGGCCTATAATATTTCTAGGACTAACTAAATCCTGGAAATACAGAAAAGAAATATACTGTAACCCCTAGCAGAGGATTACAGGCTATATTTAAGAGGTTGAAGGGCAGTGAGATTTTAAAAATGTTTCCAATTTGCAATGACATTAAAGAAAGAAATGAAAATAAATCTTTCATTGTAACCATTATTCTCTAACAATGGACTAAATATTTATTTAAATAAATAAAGAGAAAATAATTCCTAAGCTCACTGTATTAAGAAAGAATGGGTCCGATTTTACGAATGCTCTCTATACTCCAGGCCTGATGAAGGCGAACACAGACCAGTAAGTAAAGGATGAAGAGAAGGTCCTCAGGTAAACTGGAGTAGGGAAGGCCTTTTAGCACAGAGCTAGAGCTGAGGCTGGCTCTCCTTGGTTTAAGTTACTGTTTGATTTAAACAAAGGCATAAAATAACTGTCAGACAGATAAAATATTCTCAAGAAGTAATTTGGAAAAATAAACACACCAAAAAAGTCAGGGAACAAAGTTTGTACAGTACTCAGGCTATGGGGTACATAAGTGGCTCTCAAACTGTAGCATGATTAAGAATCACCAGCATTGTGTGTGAAAATTCAGAACTCCAGGGCAAGCTGAAGATACCAGATTGAGAAGACTAGGGTAGCATTTTGGCATCTGTATTTTTAACGAGCAACTCCAGGTAATTTTTACAGAAGTGAAAGTCTAGACACAACAAATTGAAAAACACTGATCTATAATATCATAAAGAAATAAGAGTATTTGGCAGTTCCCCAGTTTATTTTTGTTAATAAAAGCCAATCAAAACCCATAACAAAGATTTGAAATTTGGATTCATGCTATGTCGCTGTTTACATTGTTTATTATAGAAAACTATAGCAATAATGAAATGTGATAATCATGCCTTCCAAAAACCATAGTCTAATATGAACTTTGTCTACATTATTAGAAAAACAGATGTTTGTAATAAATAGTTTCACTGTTATATGCAGGAAAAAACCCAATGAACTAATTTCTACTTTGTGAGAAAAAAGAAAAACAAAAATGTACATAATGTGCTATACTAGGCTTGGAGGCAAGCTACAACAAAAAATTATGAAGTTTTCCAATAATGCAATACAAGAAGAAAGAACGGGAAAAAATAGTGAACACATACAAGGGTCAAGGGAAATATCCTTTTGTAGAATTACATGTTGTATATCTTTATTCCTTGATGAACAGATGCAAAACCTAAGACAATATTAACTTATCTGTTTTCAGAATGATGATTTGTAAATATTTGCTTTTATCTGATAACTTCATCAATGTATCTATTAGCTTTCTGTATCTTTGATGAGATACAGAATAATTGAAAAAATGTGCCTATTGTAAAAACATCTGGAAGCTTCCATTAATTTTTATTTATATACTTTCTAAACTCAGGAAGATGAACATATTAGACAGGAATGTTGTCTGCTGATAAGAAATCCATTCCTTGTTTTAGGTGACCCCAAAGTAGATTACTTGTGAAATATATAATGTCAAAAGAAAAACATTATAAAGTCAAACATTACATTCAGGCAGGAAAAAGATTTAAGTAATATAAATTACATCAAATCATCCTGGTATTTGCTAAAATCCCTAGTATGCAGTGGAGAGAAATAGTAAGTCATTGAGTCATTTAGTCTGAGTGAAGCAATAAAATGTCAAAATTATAGCTGCAAATTAAACCTGTAAATTTTTCTGTTCGTGCTAAAATATATACGAATATGATAAAATTATTTTTAGCTATGGATTTTCCCTAGTAAATACTGTTCTTTAACGCTGTATTCTAAAACATCTAAAAATAATCAGCATTTTTGTAAGCCCTTAACGGAGGAAACAAATAACCCTGAAACATGACTCGATTAAATAAAATATTCAGAAACCTCAGGATATTTTCTTCTCTTGTCTCATCGATTACTAGGTTTATTAAAGAGTCTTGGGAGTTTGAATTATTGGCTTGAAATGTAGACTTCGAACTTTGCAGAGTGATTTGTGAATGTGCCTGTTAAAGGCTGTAATCATTCCTATCCTATGTAGACCTTTTAAATTGAATTCCTTAGAGAAATAGGAAAAGAAATTCCAAAAGGGATTAACATTATTAAGAACTTCTCAACACCAAAAATGATATGCATAGGATGTATATTTTATTTAAAAATTTTAATTAACAATTATTACTATAGGCCAGGCACAGTGGCTTGCGCCTGATTTCCTAGCACTTTGGGAGGCCGAGGTGGGAGGTTCACTTGAGCCCAGGAATTCGAGACCAGGGCAACATGGTGAAACTCCGTCTCTACAAAAAATACCAAAAATTAGCTGGGTGTGGTGCATGCCTGTAATCCCAGCTATTTGGGAGGATGAGGTGGGAGGATTACTTGAGCCCAGGAGGTCGAGGTTACAGTGAGCTGAGATCATGCCATTGTACTCCAGCCTGGGTGACAGAGTGAGACTCCATCTCAAAAAGTATATATATACATATATAATTATTATTATAGACTGAAAATTCAAATGTTGATGCCCTAACCCCTAAAGTGACTGCATATAGAAATATGGCCTTTAAGGAGATAATTAAAATTAAATAGGTCATAATGTAATAATCAAAACAGCATGGTACTGGTACAAAAATAGACACACAGATCAATGGAACAGAACAGAGAAACCAAGAGTAAAGCCACACACCTACAACCAACTGATATTAGACAAAGACAACAAAAATATGCAATAGGGAAAGGACTCCCTATTCAATAAATTGTGCTGAGAAAACTGGCTAGCCATATGCTGAAGACTGAAACTGGACTCCTACCTCTCACTATATTAAAAAATTAACTCAAGATGTATTAAAGACTTAAATGTAAGACCTGAAACTAGAAATTCTAGAAGAAAACCTAGGGAAAACTTTTCTGGACACTGGCTTAGACAAAGAATTTTTAACTAAGACCAAAGGCAAATGCAACAAAAACAAAAACAGACAAATAAGACTTAAAGTAAAGAGCTCTGCACAGTAAAAGAAAAAATCAACAAAGACACAACCTACACAATGGGAGAAAATATTTGCAAACTATGCATCCCACAGAGGTCTAATATCCAGAATCTATAAGGAAATTCACAAATCAACAAGAAAAAAGTGAATAACTCCATTAAAAAGTGGCCCAAGGAAATGAACAGACACTTCTCAAAAGAAGACATACAAATGGCCAACAAACATGTGAAAAAATACTCAATATCACTAATCATCAGGGAGATACAAATCAAAATCACAATGAGATCCCACCTCACACCAGTCAGAATGGCTATTATTAAAAAGTCAACAAATAACAGACGTTGTTGAGGATGTGGAGGAAAGGGAATGCTTATATACTGTTAGTGGGAATGCAAATTAGTTCAATCCCTATAGAAAATGATGTGGAAATTTCTCAAAGAACTAAAAATAGAACTACCATTCTATCCAGCAATCTTACTACTGGGTGTATATCCAAAGGAAAATAAATCATTTCCTCAAAAAACACCTGCACTGTTACGTTCATTGCAATACTATTCACAATAGCAAAAATCATGGAATCAAGCTAAGTGCCCATCAATGGGGTTGGGTTGGAGTTATACATATACGCATATATGTATATATATGTGTGTGTATATATATATATTTTCCTATTTATATCACATTACACACACACACACACCCACGGAATACTATGGAGCCATAAAAAGAATGAAATTATGTCTCTGCAGCAACATGGATGGAGCAGGAGGCCATTATCCTACGTGAAATAAATCAGAAACAGAAAATTCAATATTGCATGTTCACACTTAAAAGTGGGAGCTAAACAATGGGACATAAAGATGGAAATAATAGACATTAGGGACTCCAAAAGAGGGATAAGGAGTGGGAGGTAAGGGTTGAAAAACTACCTATTGGGTACTATGTTCACTATTTGGGTAATGGATTCACTAGAAGGCCAAACCCCAGCATTACATAATATACTTATGGAACAAACCTGTACATGTATCCCTGGAAATTACAGTAATTTTGAAAGATGAGGTCATAATGGCATGGCTCCAATCCAGTAGGATTGGTGTCCTTATAAAAAAGGGAAGCGACAACACAGATGTGCATGCACAGAGAAAAGGTCCTGTGAGAAGACAGCAAGAAGATAGCTGTCTATAAGCCAAGAAGAGAGGCCTCAGTAGAAACTAAACCTGCCAGCACGTTGATCCTGGACTTCCAACCTCCAGATCTGTGAGAATATAAAATATTTGTTGTTTAAGCAACCCAGTCTGTGGTATTTTCTTAGGCAGCCCTAGAAAATAAATATAATTATATGATGTATAAAATATATATACACATATATGGGAGCTATGAAGCATAGTAACACATGCTTACAAATCCATACTAACTCTAATCTCAAACTCCCTGCCCCAGAAGTAATTATTATCCTAATTACTTTTCCAGGAAAACATTGAATTCTCTTAAATAAAATCGTTCAAAAGTAACATTTTTAATACTTTATATCCACAATGATTTCATATATAAGTCACCGAAGGCTTCTCTAAATTATCTGTATGTAGGAATCAACAATTCTCCCTTAACTAATTTACAAAATCCAACTTTGAACATATTCTTCAATTGCATTCTTCTAAATTTTATATTCATCATTCCTTTGCTGTGGAAAAAAACTTTTACCACATATTTAGGTAGTGCAAAACAATATGTTTTGTTCCTTTGGTCAAGCTGTCTTCTCCTCCACCAATAACGCACTTTCTTAAATCCTACAGCTTTACAACAAATCTCATTTTCTGACAGAGCAAATTCCATTCTATTTTCCTCATCTCTTGTCTATTCCATGCTCTTTGCTTTTTCATATACAGTTTAGATTCCTCGAAAACCCTGTTAGGATTTTTCACTGGAATCAAATTAATTTATGAATTAATTGGAGAGAACTGACATCTTGATTACATTGGATCTAATATATTAGTATAAGCTCCATTTAGATGTTTAATGTTGCTCAATAAAGTTTATGGTTTTTCCATAGAGATCACACACATTTTTGTTATTTTCATTTCTGTGTACTTTATATCTTTGTTACTATAGTAAATATTATCTTTTCTAACTTTTTTATATTAGAAATGCAACTTATTTTTGTAAACTGATTTTACAGTCAAATAAATAGCAGCTAAATTCTCCTACTATTTTTAATAATTTTCCTATTTCTAATTATTTATTAAATCTAATAATTTAATTTTCATTTGTCATGTCCTTCAGACAAATGAAGGCAGTTTTATTTCTTTCTTTTTAATGCTTATACTTTGTATTTACTTTCTGTTCTTGCTGTGAGAACTCTGACCTCCACTAAAATGTTCAATCGTATTGCTCTGATTTTAAAGTAAATGCTTCTAGTATTTCATTGGGAAGAAAGATACTTGCTGTATGTTCTTCACAGATAATCTTCATTATGTTAAGGACTTCCTTTCTATTTTGCAAAGAGGTTTTTTTCTTTCATTCTTCCCATGAATGAGTCAGTTGAATTAAAAAAAATCTATTGAGATGATCATGTTTTTTTCTCTATTAATCTGTTAATACGCTAAATAATTTTCCTCTCTAATGTCAAACCATACTTGTATTCTTTGGATGCCTTCCTTGGTCATGATGTATTTTCTTTTTTATATATACATTATTATATTCAGTTGGCTAATGTTTTGTTTAGGATTTTGTATTAAAGTTCATGAGTGAGAATGCCTTTTACTTTTACTTTCTCTTGCTGTCTTTGGCTGGTTTGGCTATTAAGGGTTTGATATAGATGTACATTGCTGAGTTGAGAGATATTCCATCTTTTTCTATTCTCTGGACGAATGTGTAAGTTTGAAATGACCTTCATTTGAAAGGCCAGGGGTCAGTTATAGCCATGTAGGCCTAGAGCTTTTTACTTTTTTAATGAGAAGTTTTTAATTAAATATTTGATTCTTTAATATTTACAGGACCATTTTAGCTTTCAATATTTTCTTGGGTCACTTCTGGTAAGGTAGAATTCTTAGGCATGGGTAGAGTTCATCTTAGATTTCACAGTTTATTGGCATATAAAAACATATACCATATGTTTATTGGCATAAAATATCTTCTTATATTTTAAATGTCTACTCACAGAGATGTGTGCTTCCCTTTTTTACGCACTCACTTATCTCTGTTTTCTCTTCTTAAATTTTAACTAATTAAACTTCCACAGGTTTGTCAATTTTATGGGTCTTTCAAAATAAGTAATTTCAGGTTTTGTGGATCCCACTGGCTGAATGTATGTTTTCATTTCATTAGTTTCTGTTCTTTATTATCTCATTCTTACTTTTTTTTAAAGCTGTTGTTCATTTTCTAACTCAATAAATTGAAAACCTAGGTCACTAATTTGTAGTCTTTTTTTTTCTAATGTAAGTGGTTGAGACTGTGTATCTATAAATTTTACATGTTTAGTTTTTGCCCCGTTAAAAGTACTTCTTTGGTTAAAGAGTTATTCAAAGATTTAAAACGTTTCTAAATGTGTAATAAATTTTAAATTTATCTTTTTGGTATGGACTTTTATTTGTCAGAGAATGTGGTCTATGAGACAATTCTGTGAAATTTGCTGATACTTTGTGGTAAAACTATGGCAGTTTTTGTAAATGATTAATCACTTGAGAAGAATGTATATTCTCTAATTGTTGGGCACAGAGTTCAATACAGACAAATGTATATTAAGATTTATTATAATACTGAATTTGCCATTTTCTTCCTTTAATTTAATTGGATTTTATATATTCAGAGGTTATGATATTAAGTGGATAAAGAGGCTTACAAATATATTTTTCTAGTGAGTAGTACCTTTCATTATTATGCAGTCACCTTCCTTATCTCTAGTCATATTTGTTGCATTAAAATCGATGCCCAATTTTGTTTTGGTTGGTGTTTGCCTGGCATAACTTTTTGCTATCGATTCATTTTCAATCTTTTCACATTTTTATGTTTCAGAGTACATTAGCAATTGCTAATGTTCTTAGACTTGTTTTCAGTATTTTACTTTTTGCTTTCTGTTTGTGCCACTTCTTCTATGCTTAAAATCTCACTTATTGTCTTAAAAATAGACTTATAAAATTTATATTTATTTGTTTGAAACTGTATTTATTTCATTTCCTCCCTCTATTGGATTGCAATCCTTTATGCGAATCTCTTAGTGGGTAACCTTGGACATTTTACTAGGTATACTGATGGTTCCTGCTATACCCCCTCCCCTGGCTTTCATGCCATTTTGTCTAACATTTTATTTTTGTCCTTTTTATCAATCTCTGAAACTAGATAAGATAATAATACCTATTAGTAGTATTAATAGCAGCAGTAATGGTGTTTTATAAAGATTTTATTGGATTTACTCATATTAGACAATTTTTTCACTCAATGTTCCTTCTGGCATCTCAGATTCTCCTTTTGAAATTATTTTTCCCTTTTTATATATACATTTTATATATGCATTTAATATATAAATGTATATACAAAAATTCAGTTACTGAATTTTTTCTAACCATTATCTTTCAGAGGTTTCTTTAGTTTATGCCTTTTGATAGTACCCTCTCTGTTTTTGATTATCTTTTTTTCATCTTTGGCTTGAAGGAAAGTTTTGGTAGGCATTCTTTCTTAGGTTGACAAGTATTTTCTCTCAGCACTTTGAAAATATTATTCCATTGATTTCTAGCTTCCATTATTGCTGTTGAGAAGTGTGTGGTAAATTTCATTGTTTCTTTTCAGGTTATCTGTGTTTTTTCTCCCTTAAGATGCTTTAGCATCTTTTTTGTATTTGATGACCTGCAGCTTTGCCATATTATCTCAAGGTATGGATTTCTTTTTATTTCTTGTTTGTTACACATTGTTTTCACTATCTGTAGACCCCTATTCTTTATTGTTTTTGGAAAATCATTAGCCATGAGCTCTTTAAATATTATCTTTCTTTCATTTGCTCTATCTTGTCTTTGTGAGTCTTTTTCAAGTCTCAGACTTTCACATTTTAGTCTACAAATCTCTCCCTTTCATATACTTCATGTATTTTTCTTTCTATGCTATGCTCTGTGTCATTTAAAAAAACTCTCTCAATCCACTAATTGTCTCTTCACCTGTATCTAAATATAAAAATAGGAAGATTCAAGCCACAAGACATTTGTTACTTTCCAAACTGGTCAATGGAAAGCAATAACTATACGTTTGTAATTACCTAATCACATATTTGTAAATATGCATTTTTCTACATATACTATTAAAATATATTGAAACTATACCAAATTCTAAGTGAATTTTAATTAGAATATGGGTGCTACATAAACACATTAAGACAAAGCTAGCCAAATGAATATTTTTAAAAAATTGACTACAATTAATGATTTATTTTAAGACATAAGAAGATAAACATTTTGTATCTTTTTTAATAGTAGAAAAACTGAGTATTTCTCGTGAGAAAAAAGTTCTCTTGAACACAACTGATGAGCTATTTATGATATAGTATAAAACTAAAACTACTCTGACAAAAAACTGATTTATTCTACTTAAAAGTGAGAGGAAAAAATTTAATCATGTCCTCATAGTTGCAGAGCTATAACTTATTAGGCAGTAAAAGAAATGCTTAAAATAAGGAAATGGAATATTACTTTTCAGTTTTGAAAAGGCAGGCTCCTAAACTCTTAAAACAGGTTAGAAATTTTGGAGGTTAATGTGAAAAAGCAGCAATATGACTCAGGCCAACTTTGAAATTTATCGGGAAACCAAATGTCATTAAACTGATTTTTTTAAGTATTTTATCTTTGCTTAGAATAGTTAAGGATTAACATACAAAACCATTTTACTCACAGACAGTATCATTTTTAAGGAGTGAAAATATGTATAAATTAATGAATACTGTAGAATGCATCAAAAGAAAAAGGCAATTCATACAGCTTATCTACAGTTTCCTGCATATACTCTGAATTACAAAAGGAAATACAGGAAGGTTACTGGTTTATAGCCTCAGTCCCAAATCTTAGCTACATAATAGCTAATTTCTATAAAGAGGGAAAACTTTTTCATGTAAAATTAATGCAATGAAAAAATGGATACTTTTATTTCATTTGCTCCCATGATAACCTTAAGAAATATGTACTCACCCAACTAACCAAATTTCTTAAGTACAAAGTTCAAATTCAAAGTATGAACTAACTATCCTTCTCTTCTTTACCTTTTTGTAGGTTTCTATTGTCAAGGATACCCTAGAAGAAGGAAGGGGATGGAGAATACTTAGACTGTCTGTCCATAAGGGGCAGAGGACAAACAAGAAGTATTGGAGGAAGCAGAGTGAGTTATTGAAGGTAGAGACAATTTTCAGCCTCCTCTTTAGATTTATATAATTTCTTATGTTTTGATGAAAATAATTTAGAAGAAGCAGTGAGAGAGACATAATCACAATATCAGTGGTCAAACTGTAAGAAATGCAGAGAAAGTGTAATAGTTATACGAGGTGTTTATTTGTTTGCTTAGTTGCCCATGAAGCAAAGACATAGCGGTCCCTTACTGGTTCTCAACCAGCAATAATTTACTACCTGTGATGCTTAATACTGAGTATCAACTTGATTGTATTGAAGGATGCAAAGTATTCATTCTGGGTGTGTCTATGAAGGTGTTGCCAAAGGAGATTAACATTTGAGTCAGTGGGCTGGGAAAGGCAGACCCACCCTTAATCTGGGTAGACACCATCTAATCAGCTATCAGCATGGCCAGGATATAAAGCAGGCAGAAAAAATGTGGAAAGGTTAGACTGACTTAGCCTCCCAGCCTACATCCTTTTCTCGTGCTGGATGATTCCTGGCTTTGAACATCTGACTCCAGGTTCTTCAGCTATGGCACTTGGACTGGCTTCCTTGCTCCTCAGCTTGCAGATGGCCTATTGTGGGACCTTGTGATCGTGTGAGTTAATCTACTTAATAAACTCCCTTTTATATATATAGGGACAGAACTAATAGGATATATATATCCTATATATCCTATATGTATCCCATATATGTATATATATCTCATATATACATCCTATATATATCCTCTCTCTGTATATATATCCTTTAAATTCTACATTACACTTAGAAAGCATTCAATAAGTACTTGCTAACTATATATATATAATCATATCTATCTATATACATATCCTATTAGTTCTGTCCCTCTAGAGAACCCTGACCAATACAGTACCCTAATCTAGTATCTGTCAACGTATGAAGACAATTTTTTTCTTCATAAATACTAAGTACATTTTATTGAAATATAATACGAATATTTTAAAAGTATACAAATCATACCTGTAGAGCTTAACAAATTTTTACAAAGTGAACACACCCATGTAATCAGCATCAGGTCAAATAGGATAGAGAACCAGAACCTTGGAAATTTCCTTTAGGACCCCTCAAGGGAAGACAATCTTGTTGATCATTCTGAGTATGTGTATGTATGCTATTGGAATCTAGTAGGCAGAGGTCAGGGATGCTGCTAAACATCCTACAATGCACAAGAAAGCACCAATAACAAAGACTTATTCATTTACAAATGTCAATAGTGCTAAGGATAAAAAATTCTGTACTACAACCCCAGATGTGCTTCTCTCTTTCACTCAAGCATGGATGATGATAGTTAGAGCAGCTAACATTTGGTGGGAGTGATTTACTGAGAAAATAATTTGGATGATTACTGAAGGCAAAAATGGGGGTAAATTTCCCAAAGAAATATCTGACCCCTAAAAATTTCAAATAATGCAATGAAGATTTAAGATGAAAATTAATCTAGTTCATTGGTATTGGTGGACATTTATCACCTGTGACAGCCCTCAAATTTTGAATGCTTTCCTTATATTTTGGTAATTTTCTATGAAATGGCTCCAATCTTAAGGCAGAAATCAGAAAACTAGCATTTCCAGACTTCTAACAGCAAGGCAAGTATCCCATATCCCAGCAATGAAATCCACAGAATACGACTTGAAATTGGAAGCAAAGGAACTGGGGATGCAAATCTTCCTGAGGGAATTGGTTTGTTAGAAGAGTCATCAGATTCCTTGGGGATGAGAGTGGTGTTCAGATTTGTGCATTGTAAGTGCTGGGTGCAGTGGATCAAGCTCCTGGAATGTGCTTGCACAACATTACTGATTAGACAACTCCAAAGCCAGCTCTCTTGTCTTGCTGATATCTGTTAGCAACATTGTCAATACCTTTAACATGTTCCTTTTGCTGTTATACTGGTCAGTGAGGATTATGCAGTTTGCAATAAAGAATACTGACTGGTAGAAAAGTGTAAAATGTAAAAAATATTTCTTTCCTAAATTCTTTTGTAAAAAGTTACTGAAGAGTCAGCAGTTAGAAGGCCTATGATATGCTATCAAACCATAGTGTTTTGAATCTGGTGCTTACTGTATTTTCATTGATGACTTGTATTATACTTTGGAGAAGATGCTAAAATATGAGAAGTCTGAGACTGTAGCATTCAGGATAGATATTTAACATAATGTTATACATACCAGGTATTAAACAATGTTAGCTAAGAACTTAAATGAATTCGAAATAATATCACTAAGTTGGATAAGCGATCAAGTATTTTAAAAGTATTGTTTTCTAATATTAAGAAAAAGGCACACATAGGAGTAAAAATAATTTAAAATATAAGTATAGTCATATGCATGTGTGGTAGAAAGGAAGCTAGACATGACAATTCAAGAGGATAGTATAATCTGTACTATGATTATTTTGTATCTATTGTACCAATTTGCACATCTGCCTGAGAGACCATCCTCTGCAACATCCCAGAGTCCTGAGACGAGGTACTTTGTTTTTTGCACCTTAACCTCAGGGTGAGGGAGCATATGGGTCACCTTCAGGTCCACCTACTGTGGAGAAAAACTTAAAAAGGATGGTGAACAGGTGCTAGGCCTTAATTTTCTTTAATATCACTTTAAATTCTACATTACACTTAGAAAGCATTCAATAAGTGCTTGCTAACTAACTATAATTTATGGAAGTTATAAAAAACAACAACTGGGCATCTTAGTAAGACTTGTAACAAGAAAAATAGAAGCAGGTCACATATTGTTTAATCTTGCTCAAGGGTCTTTTGCATTGTAAGAGACAATATGGTAATTGAGGACTGTTAAATAGCTACATCTACATTCAGAATTGTTAGACCCTCTGACTTTGTAGTAAGAAAATACAGGGGCATATGCATGTTCGTGTGTGTGTGTGTGTCTGTGTGTGTGTGTGTACGCATAAACATATTTAGTTTGGAATAAGTAAATGGGCCTTGTGTGCAACGTACAAAGCTAAGCAACGTTCTGGGTTTGGCAAATTGGCATCCAGTAAGTCACTACAACTCAATCAAACATTTTGGTATATAGGCTGAGTACCCCTTATCCAAAATGCTTGGGACCAGAAGAATTTTGGAATATTTGCATTATACTTATCAGTTCAGCATCCCTAATCTGAAAATCTGAAATCCAAAATGCTCCAATGAGCATTTCCTTTGAGTCTTATGTTGGTGCTAAGTTTCTGATTTTGGGGCATTTTGGATTTTTGGGTTATGGATGCCCAGCCTGTATTATGTTACTACTGATATCAGGTAAGTCTGTATTCATCACTAAAAGAAACACACTAAATAAGGACAGAGGACAGAGGAAAGTCACAAAGTAAATTAAAGTATTATGAATAATTCTAACCAACAAACATTTTTAAAAGTATTGTAGTCACCTGATCACTGAGAGTAGCTTATTCGGTTTGTGTTTTCATTAACAATCTTCTAATAAATGTTACTCATCTCAAGAGTCTCTAAAAAAGGTAATTTGCATATAGAGAGGTGTTTTTAAAATTTAGATTAAATTCATCAATATTTATGCCACATATGTACTATTAATTTGAAATTTTGAAAATCTTAAAGGCTCTAAAATAGCATGCTCTAGAAAGCCTTATGGTTTATCTATCATTGGATGGATAATGCATATGATATATGATAAGTGAAAGCTAAAATGGTATTTGTAAAACTCATCCTTCCAATAACAAATATAGAAGAACATACGTGTATTTTTCCCTATAATTAATCTAAATCAGCAAGGTTCATTACTGTGTTAGGTCATTGTCTGGTTATTCAATATGCACTTCTCACTGTAATGCAATGCTACCAATGAACAAGAGTTATTACATCCAGAATTGATGGAAATCTACCAAAATCATGAGTGGAAATAAAATTTAAATAAAATCTTATCAAAGATACCCTTTCCCTCTGTTCTCTGAAAGCTTTGAGTATTGAAACCTATTCAAAAACAGGCCTTCTTGCTTTCCTGTGGTAAAATGGAACTGACTTTCCATTTTTCATTAAAATCTATTTATTCACCAAAGTTAAAATTCAATTTTGTAGCCATATCAAAACATAATTCTTTAAAAAAAGGTAAAGACTATCTACAGCTAAACTATGTGTTTATTATAGCATGTAACCAAAAGAAAGATGTAGGTCTTTAATATACTACAGAGAGCTAATTAGAATAATTGCTCAAAGGCTAAATTATTACTATTCCTCAGTTGCCTTGCTAGCAGAGTTGGTGGAAAATCAGAGGAAAAATTATAGAGAATAACAATGATTGCCCAACATTCCAGGTTCAAGTAGAAGTTACTTTCCACTAAGTCTTTTTTTTTCATGATATTTAGCTATCAAACACTTCGAGTTTCTTGAGCCCACTATACTCTCTTCAATTTACTTCGCTTACACTCACATTCTCTTTGCTAACCTTTCTCAAGTTCTTGCCTTTCATCTTAATTCTATATTCACACTTTTTCTTATATTTGGCAATCTCCCTCTTTGTCCAAGGACATTTCTCCAAATTCACCACTACTGTCTTTCTCAAACAACATATCATAATGCTTTTCCCACCGGTGAGGGCTCGTGGTGTAACCATGAGTTACTGTCCTTTACATAAGGATGAACCTCATGATCTAACAATCATTAGTAGGCCATGAATTTGACTTGTGTTTCTAGTGGTAAAGCATGGATTTTCATTAATAAACCCATATTCTTTTCCCTGTGTCGCTCTGAAAAGGTCCCTCTGAAAGGGTATGACGAGATTGTGTGGCTTGAATTGCTGTATACCAATTAATGATAAAGAGCCCCAAAATCAGAAGAAATAAGACAAATATTTTCTTTGGAAAAAAATCTTCACTATTATTATTTTAGATCTCTAATGTAGATGATAAGATTGTTTTTGTTGTTAACACTTAGCATATCCTAGACATTCAATGTATTGGTAATGTTATTAAGACTGGTATTTATCTTTAAATAATGTGATTTGGATCCAAAATTCATTTATATTTTTCTATTCGTAACTTTGCTAATTAAAATCACTGACATTCATAACTACCCCATATGGGTTAGCAGCTCTTACTACATACCTCCGTAGACTGTTTTACTTACTTTTATATTTATTATATTACCTTATCATGGTCCAGTTTGCTTGTTTTAAACAAGTTGAGAATGGGGACTGTATCTTCTATGTCTACAGTTTTAGCTCAACCACAGTACTTGGTACATATGTATATGATACAAGCTAAATGAATATAAGCAAAGCAGGTTTTTCAATAGTGTATTCAATCACCAATATCAAGGGTGAATTTAATATGCTGATGTTTTTATAGGAAGGTCATCATATGTATAAGAGAATCCCAACACTGATGGAGGAAAAAAGTCATTTTTAAATTCCTGATGGAGTTATTATTTTGAACTCCTACAGGTTAGGAATTCAGAACCAAAAATGGCTCTCACATTAAGTATAAGAAGATGATGAAAACCACCTGATGTAATAAACAGGCCTTGACTTGAAATTCTGTGCCCTTCTTTTCCTCCCTAAGTTATTAATTTCTTACTAAAAGATCACACAGTTTAGGGATGCTTTAGCAAAATCTAGAAAATCTTGGAAGTTCTGAAATTAACGTAGTATTTATAGCCTAGTTTCCTAGAGTGTTCTTTTTCTCCATCTGTTGGTTGTTGATACAGTGTAACTTTATACTCAGATTACAGAAACACAGCAAGAAAGAGTTTTTCTTTTTTAATATGTTACAATAAGAATTCTGGTTTCATATCCCGGTGCGAGACAGTTATTCTCTTGCTAAAAACCATCTAATTGAGAGGAAAAAAAAGTAGGTCAACATTGATGCGGAATTATTTCTGTTGTAAATAAGAGCTTCAAGATTTAATTCTATAAAATCATTTACATGATGACACATGACCATTTTCTCATAGAAATTATATGGTCATTAAAAGGGCAAGGGTATTAACATGTTTTATGCAGTACATCTTAAATATAGACTTTAAAATTCTTGATGGAATTTAAAAAAAAAAACTAAGGAACAGCAGAAAATAAAAATAATTTGTTAAAATGCTTATACATATATCTATCCTTAGAAAGCTACTAAATTTTCCATGAGAAGACAATCCTTTCTCTCTTAATGCTTATAATGTTGAGAATAAAAATATTCCTTCTTAAACAGAAACACCAAAACAATATTAAAATCCTGCTTCAAATATACTCATATATTTGCAAATACTTGATTCCTAGTTATCCCTCATCTATGTTCTTGCTTTGGTTTGGACTCTTAGATTAAAAAAATTAAAGCAAGTAATATCTGAATCTGTAACAGTCTTTTTCTCCTAATTTCCTATTACATGGTAAATATCTTTAAAAAAATTAGGCTATCAGCCGGGATGGTGACTCACGCCTGTATGGTGACTCATGACTGTAATCCCAGTAATCTAGGAGGCTGAGGCAGGCGGATCTCTTGGGCTGAGGAGTTTGAGACCAGCCTGGGCAACACAGTGAAACCCTGTCTCTACCAAAAATACATACACTTAGCCAAATGTAGTGGTGCACATCCATGGTCCCAGCTACTTGGGAGGCTGAGGCAGGAGGATTACTTGAACCCAGTGGGCAGAGGTTGCAGTGAGCCGAGATCGCACCACTGCACTCCAGCCTGAGTGAGACTCCATCTCAAAATAAGTAAGTAAATAAATAAATAAATAGGATATGGTGCAACTGAGTTGTCTACATTTTACTTTGAATTTACTAACTCTCAATGTCAAAAAAACACCAAACATTAATATTTAACTTCTGAATAGAAAGGTATAATACTACATTTCTGGGAATACAGACCAGATAGCTCATCAGGACAATGAAGGCAGAATTTACATTAAAGTAAGAAAATATATTGTAAATATATTGTGCCAGGTTTTTAAAAACTATGATGCAAGCAAAATATTTAAAATTGAGGATATTTTGATAATTATCTCATTTTAAAAATATAAACATATTATGGTAATTTATGATACAAAGCAAGTATCAACAACCAGGCAATTTCTTGTTCAAAGTCTTTTTTAACAAAACATGTTTTTCAATTTAATATGTAATCTATCACGTTTATAAAGTGATGACAAATACTTTAGTAGAAAATACAGAGGAAGAAAAATGTTCCTGGATGAAGCTTTTGTTACATTTCAATTAGCCAGGTAAAGTGGGGAATAAAGAATGAGTAAATGTATGGTAGGTGGGATGGGGATTGGAAGAGACTGGATGTAGCAGTTTTACGTGTTTGGAAATAGCTATTTATTATACATCCCCTAAGTGCATTCACTTAAAATATTAATATCCTGAATTCAAATGGTACATTTAACATAAAGAATTTAACATGGCTCACAAATATAACATAAACTATCTTTTCTAGAGGGAGGCAGATTAGTCACTGTAATTTTGCTTCATAATTTTATTGACTTGAACACAGGAGTATCCCAAAAGCTATTGAAATAAAACCAATGACAACAAAAAGAAAAAGTATTACAACAAAAACAAAAAGTATTATAACTTTTTATTTCAGTATATATTCAAACATATAGAAAAGCGCAAGAATAGGCTGAGGGACTCTTGTAACTCTTTATCCAGATTCCTCAACGATTTACATTTTTCTCTATTTAATTTATCATCTTAGTATCTATCTGCTTAATTTGTACTTCTGGAATCTTTGAGAGTAAACTGGAGCAATGTTCCAATTTACCTCTAAATACTTCGTTTCCTTAGAACATGGATATTCTCTTGCATAATTACAACGATCAAATTAAAAAATGTATCTAATCTACATACCCTATTCAATTTTTATAATTGTCCCAATAATGCCCTTTGTGGGATTTTATAGATTAAAAAAAATACCCTAGGCCAAGAACCAATCAATTATCACATGACATTTAGTTGCTAAGTGTCTTCAGTTTCCTGCCTTTTTTTTTTTTTTTTAAGTTTTTTGAAAAATGGAACCACTACTTAGTCTTTCTTTTTCATGACTCTGGCATTTTTGAAGAATGTAGGCCAGTCATTTTGTTAAAAATTTTTACCGCATATTGTATTTGTCTGATGTTTCCTCATAATTCAATTTAGGTCATGCATTTTAGTGGGAATGTTACAGAGGTGATGCTGTGTCCTTCTCCATGCATCATATCAGGAGACACATGAAATGAAAGTTTATTACAATATTGGTGGCGGTAACTATGATCACTTCGTTAATGTGATATCCGTTGGTTTCTCCACTGCCAAATTAGTAGGTTTCCTTTATAATTAAATTTTGAATATTTTGAAAGTAATATAAAATTTTACTCGCTAATTTTAGCATCTAATAGAAGGGATAATAGAGTTAGAAAATGATTTTATAACTCTATTATCCCTTCTATTAGTTGGCATTCTGATGTAAGAAAGAATTTTCTGTTCTCCTCCATTTATGTATTCATTTGTATAGGTCTGGATTGATAAGATTCTCATTTTATACAGTGTGTTATAAATCATTATTATCATTGTTTATTTTAATGCTCAATTGCCCCACATTTGGCTGCTGGGACTACGTTAACACAAGACTGCCTTAGTGCTGCTTCAGTTGGAGTCCCTTTACCAAGAATTAGTAAGAGCAGAATGTAACTATTGTGAAACACATTTTGATGCTCTTTTAAAATATTTTTTGTTTTTATTTATTAAAAAAATTTTTTTAATACTTTAAGTTATGGGATACATGTGCAGAATGTGCAGGTTTGTTACATAGGTATACACATGCCATGGTGGTTTGCTGCACCCATCAACCCATCATCTACATTAGGTATTTCTCTTAATGCTATCCCTCCTCTAGCCCCCCAACCCCTGACAGGCCCCAGTGTGTGATGTTCCCCTCTCTGTGTCCATGTGTTCTCATTGATCAACTTCCACTTATGAGTGAGAACGTGCAGTGTTTGGTTTTCTGTTTCTGTGTTGGTTTGCTGAGAATGATGGCTTCCAGCTTCATCCATGACCCTGCAGAGGACATGAACTCATCCTTTTTTATGGCTTCATAGTATTCCATGGTGTCACATTTTCTTAATCCAGTCTATCACTGATGAGCATTTGGGTTGGTTCCAAGTCTTTGCTGTCGTGAATAGTGCTGCAATAAACATACGTGAGCATGTGTCTTTACAATAGAATGATTTATAATTCTTTGGGTATATACCCAGTAACGGGATAGCTGGGTCAAATGGTATTTCTGGTTGTAGATCCTTGAGGAATTGCCACACTGTCTTCCACAATGGTTGAAGTAATTTACACTCCCACTGATAGCGTAAAAGTGTTCCTATTTCTCCCCATCCTCTCCAGAATCTGTCATTTCCTGACTGTTTAATGATCGCCATTCTAACTGGTGTGAGATGGTACCTCATTGTGGTTTTAATTTGCATTTCTCTAATGACCAGTGATAAAGAGCTTTTGTTCATATGTTTGTTGGCTGCATAAATGTCTTCTTTTGGGAAGTATCTGTTCATATCCTTTGCCCATTTTGTAATTTTTTTTATTGTAAATTTGCTTAAGTTCCTTGTACATTCTGGATATTAGCCCTTTGTTAGATAGGTAGATTGCAAAAATTTTCTCCCATTCTGTAGGTTGTCTGCTTACTCTGATGATAGTTTCTTTTGCTGTGCAGAAGCTCTTTAGTTTAATTAGACCCCATTTGTCAATTTTGGCTTTTGGTGACGTTGCTTTTGGTGTTCTGGTCATGAAGTCTTTGCCCATGTGTATGTCCTGAATGGTATTGCCTAGATTTTCTCCTAGGGTTTTTATGGTTTTAGTCTTATGTTTAAGTCTTTAATCCATCTTGAGTTCATTTTTGTATAAGGTGTAAGGAAGGGGTCCAGTTGCTGTTTTCTGCATATGACTAGCCAGTATTCCCAATGCTATTTATTAAACAGGGAATCTTTCCCCATTGCTTGTTTTTGTCAGGTTTGTCAAAGATCAGATGGTTGTTGATGTGTGGTGTTATTTCTGAGGCCTCTATTCTGTTTCATTGGTCTATAAATCTGTTTTGGTACCAGTACCATGCTGTTTTTGTTCCTATATAGCCTTGTAGTATAATTTGAAGTCAGGTAGTGTGATGCCTCCAGCTTTGTTCTTTTTGCTTAGAATTGTCTTGGCTATATGGGCTCTTCTTTGGTTCTATATGAAATTTAAAGTAGGTTTTTCTAATTCTGTGAGGAAAGTCAATGGTAGCTTGATGGGGATAACACTAAATCTATAAATTTGTGCACTATGGCCATTTTCACGATATTGATTCTTCCTATACATAAGCATGGAATGTTTTTTCATTTGTTTGTGTTCTCTCTTATTTCCTTCAGCAGTGGTCTGTAGTTCCCCTTGAAAAAGCCCTTCACATCCCTTGTAAGTTGTATTCCTAGGTATTTTATTCTCTTTGTAGCGATTGTAAATGGAGTTCACTCATGATTTGGCTCTCTGTTTATCATTGGTGTATAGGAATGCTTGTGATGAGGCCAGGCGTGGTGGCTCAAGCCTGTAATCCCAGCACTTTGGGAGGCCGAGACGGGTGGATCCCGAGGTCAGGAGATCGAGACCATCCTGGCTAACACAGTGAAACCCCGTCTCTACTAAAAAATACAAAAAACTAGCCGGGCGAGGTGGCTTGCGCCTGTAGTCCCAGCTACTCGGGAGGCTGAGGCAGGAGAATGGCGTAAACCCGGGAGGCAGAGCTTGCAGTGAGCTGAGATCCGGCCACAGCACTCCAGCCTGGGCGACAGAGCAAGACTCCATCTCAAAAAAAAAAAAAAAAGAGGAATGCTTGTGGTTTTTGCACATTGATTTTGTATCCTGAGACTCTGCTTATCAGCTTAAGGAGATTCTGGGCTGAGACAATGGGGTTTTCTAAATATACAATCATGGCATCTGCAAACAGGGACAAGTTGACTTTGTCGTGTCTTATCTGAATACCTTTATTTCTTTCTCTTGCCTAACTGCCCTGGCCAGAACTTCCAATACTATGTTGAATAGGAATGGTGACAGAGGGCATCCTTGTCTTGTGCTGGTTTTCAAAGGGAATGCTTCCAGCTTTTGCCCATTCAGTATGATATTGGCTGTGGGTTTGCACAAACAGCTTTTATTATTTTGAGATACTTTCCATTAATACCAAGTTTGTTGACAGTTTTTAGCATGAAGGGATGTTGAATTTTATCAAAGGCCTTTTTTTGCATCTATTGAGATAATCATGTGGTTTTTGTCATTTGCTCTGTTTATGTGATGGATTACACTTATTGATCTGCATATGTTGAACCAGCCTTGCATCCCAGGTGTGAAGTCGACTTGATCATGGTGGATGAGCTTTCTGATGTGCTGCTGGATTCTGTCTGCCAGCATTTTATTGAGGATTTTTGCATCGATATTCATCAAGGATATTGGCTTGAAATTTAGAATTTTTGTTGTGTCTCTGCTAGCTTTTGGCATCAGGATGATGCTGGCCTCATAAAATGAGTTAGGGAGGATTCCCTCTTTTTCCTTTGTTTGGAATAGTTTCAGAAGGAATGGTACCAGCTCCTCTTTGTACTTCTGGTAGAATTCAGCTGGGAATCTATCTGGTCCTGGACTTTTTTTGTTGGTAGAGTATTAATTACTGTCTCAACTTCAGAACTTGTTATTGGTCTATTCAGCGATTCAACTTCTTCCTGGCTTAGTTGTAGGAAGGTGCATGTGTCTAGGAATTTATCCATTTCCTCTATATTTTCTAGTTTATTTGCATAGAGAGATTTATAGTATTCTCTGATGGCAGCTTGTATTTTGGTGGGATCAGTGGTGATATCCCCTTTATCATTTTTTATTGTGTCTATTTGATTCTTCTCTCTTTTCTTTTTTATTGGTCTTGCTAGTGGTCTATGTATTTTGTTAATCTTTTCAAAAAATCAGCTCCTCGAATCCTTGATTTTTTTAAGGGTTTATCTCCTTCAGTTCTGCTCTGATCTTGTTTATTTCTTGTCTTCTGCTAGCTTTTGAATTTGTTTGCTCTTGCTTCTCTAGTTCTTTTAATTGTGATGTTAGGGTGTCGATTTTAGATCTTTCCCACTTTCTCCTGTGGGCATTTGGTGCTATAAATTTCCCTCTAAGACTGCTTTGGCTGTGTCCCAGAGATTCTGGTATGTTGCGTCTTTGTTCTCATTGGTTTCAAATAACTTATTTATTTCTGTGTCAATTTTGTTATTAACCCAGTAGTTATTCAGGGGCAGGTTGTTCAGTTCCCATATATTTATGCAGTTTTGAGTGAGTTTCATAATGCTGAGTTCTAATTTGATTGCACTGTGCTCTGAGACTGTTTGTTAAGATTTCTGTTCTTCTGCATTTGCTGAGGAGTGCTTTACTTTCAATTATGTGGTCAATTTTAGAATAAGTGTGAAGTGGTGCTGAGAAGAATGTATATTCTGTTGATTTGGGGTAGAGAGTTCTGTAGATGTCTACTAGGTCTGCTTGGTCCAGAGCTGAGTTCACGTCCTGAATATCCTTGTTAATTTTCTGTCTTGTTGATCTAATATTGACAGTTGGGTGTTAAAGTCTCCCACTACTATTGTGTGGGAGTTTAAATCTCTTTGTGGGTCTCTTAAGAACTTGCTTTATGAATCTGGGTGCTCCTGTATTGGGTGTGTATATATTTAGGATAGTTAGCTCTTCTTTTTGTATTGATCCCTTTACCATTATGTAAAGCCCTAGTCTTTTTTGATCTGTTGGTTTAAAGCCTCTTTTATCAGAGACTAGGATTGCAACCCCTGCTTTTTATTGCTTTCCATTTGCTTGGTAAATATTCCTCCATCCCTTTATTCTGAGTCTATGTGTGTCTTTGCATGAGATGGGACTCCTGAACACAGCACACTAATGGGTCTTGACCCTTTATCCAACTTGCCAGTCTGTGTCTAATTGGGGCATTTAACCCATTTACATTAAAGGTTAATACTGTTATGTGTGAATTTGATCCTGTCATTATGATGCTAGCTGGTTATTCTGTCCATTAGTTGATGCAACTTCTTCATAATGTCAATGGTCTTCACAATTTGGTATGTTTTTGCAGTGGCTGGTACCAGTTTTTCCTTTCCATATTTAGGGCTTCCTTCAGGAGCTCTTGTAAGGCAGGCCTAGTAGTGACAAAATCTCTCAGCATTTGCTTGTCTGTAAAGGATTTTATTTATCCTTCACTTATGAAGCTTAGTTTGGCTGGATATGAAATTCTGGGTTGAAAATTCTTTTATTTAAGAATTTTGAATATTAGCCCCCACTCTCTTCTGGCTTGTAAGGTTTCTACCGAGAGATCCACTGTTAGCCTGATGGGTTTCCCTTTGTGGGTAACCCGATCTTTCTCTCTGCTGCCCTTAACTTTTTTTTTTTCATTTCAACCTTGGTGAATCTGTCAATCATGTGTCTTGGGCTGCTCTTCTTAAGGAGGATCTTTGTGGTTTCTCTGTATTTCCTGAATTTGAATGTTGGCCTGTCTTGCTAAGTTGAGGAAGTTCTCCTGAATAATGTCCTGAAGAGTGTTTTCCAACTTGGTTCCATTCTCCCCGTCACTTTCAGGTACACCAATCAAACATAGGTTTGGTCTTTTCACATAGTCACTTATTTCTTGGAGGCTTTGTTCGTTCCTTTTCATTCTTTTTTCTCTAATCTTGTCTTCACGCTTTATTTCATTAAGTTCATCTTCAATCTCTGATACCCTCCTTTTTTCCACTTGATCGATTCAGCTATTGATATTTGTGTATGCTTCATGAAGTTCTCATGCTGTGTTTTTAAGCTCCATCAGGTCTGGAGGTCCACTCCAGATCCTGTTTGCCTGGGTATCACCAGTGGAGGCTGCAGAATAGGTCTTTTCTTAACTAGTTATTCTAGTTAGCAATTTGTCTAACATTTTTTCAAGGTTCTTAGCGGCCTGATGAGGTGGCTCATGCCTGTAATCCAGCACTTTGGTGGGCTGAGGCGGGTGGATCACGAGGTCAGATGATCGAGACCATCCTGGCTAACAAGGTGAACCCCGTCCCTACTAAAAATACAAAAAAAAATTAGCTGGGCATGATGGCAGGTGCTTGTAGTCCCAGCTACTCAGGAGATTGTGGCAGGAGAATGGCGTGAACCCGGGAGGCAGAGCTGGCAGTGAGCCGAGATCGCGCCACTGCACTCCAGCCTGAGTGACAGAGCGAGACTCCATCTCAAACAAAACAAAACAAAATGAAACAACAACAACAAAAAACAAAACAAAACAGTAATAATGGTAACAATAACCTAACTTACATAGCACTTAATATATAGAGGACACCCTTCTAAGTGTTTCATCTGTATTCATTTATGCAATCCTCACATAATGTTATGAGGTAGGTTCTATTATCCCAATTTTTTAGGTTGGTAAAACTAAGGCAGGGGAACTTGCCTGAAGTCACACAGCTCCTGAAATGACTGAATCCACACCCTGGGAGTCTGGCTCCAGGATCTTTTTAGTGATTTGTACCAAATCACAGATCACAGAGCCAGTCAGTGACAAGATCTAAGCCCCCAAATTTCAGTCTCTCAGCTTAAAAATATACTTTTCCCTGTACTGAACTCTGCATTCCTTGATTGGACTGATTTTAGGTTGTTTATACTTTTCGAATCCTGAGCTATTTATTTATAGAGCTGGTTCCAGCTTCACTCAGGCTGAAGGTTAGAAGTTCTTGAATTATACCGATTCTCACTCTGCCCTGATCCATTTCTGTGTGTGGCCTCATGGATAGTGGAATTCATCTAGGAAACACTCTCAGTAGTAGATCCAGAAAACTTGGGCTCTAAGGGGAGAACCAGAAAAGGCTTCTACAATGCTGTTCCCTTTCAGCAGAACTTTCCTAGACAAGTAAACCACTCTCCTACCTGTAAAGGTGTCCCAGGAAGGCCAGGCATGGTGGCTCACGCCTGCAATCCCAGCACTTTGGGAGGCCAAGGTGGGTGGATCATTTGAGGTCTGTGAGGTCCGGAGTTTGAGACCAGCCTGGTCAACATGGCGAAACCCTGTCTCTACTAAAAATAAAAAATCAGCCAGGTGTGGTGGCACCCGCCTGTAATCTCAGCTACTTGGGAGGCTGAGGCAGGAGAATCGCTTGAGCCCGGGAGGCAGAGGTTGTGGTGAGCTGATATTGTGCCACTGCGCTCCAGTCTGGGCGACAGAGTGTGACCCTGTGTCAAGAAAAAAAAGGTGTCCCAGGAAGATACAGTCACTCAAGATAGATCTCCTCCTTATTTTGACAACACCTTTCCTTTACTCCAGCCTGGGTGACAGAGTGAGACTCTGTCTCAAGAAAAAAAAAAAACAAAAAAACAAAAAATGGTTCTTAGCTTCCTTTCATTGGATTAGAACATGCTTGGAGGAGTTTGTTATTACCCATCTTCTGAAGCCTACTTTTGTCCATTCGTCAAACTCATTCTCTGTCCAGTTTTGTTCCCTTGCTGGCGAGGAGATGTGATCATTTGGAGGAGAAGAGGCATTCTGGTTTTTGGAATTTTCAGCCTTTTTGCACTGGTTTTTCCTCATCTTCGTGGATTTATCTACCATTGGTCTTTGTTTTGGTGTCCTTCAGATGGGGTCTCTGAATGGATTTCCTTTTTGTTGATGCTGATGCTATTCCTTTCTGTTCGTTAGCTTTCCTTGTAACAGTCAGGATCCTTTGCTGTAGGTCTGCTGGAGTTTGCTGGAGGTCCACTCCAGACCCTGTTTCCCTGGGTATCACCAGCCAAGGCTGCAGAAGAGCAAAGATTGCTGCCTATTCCTTCCTCTGGAATCTTTGTCCCAGAGTAGCACCCACTAGATGCCAGCTGGAGCTCTCCTGTATGAGGTGTCTGTCGACCCCTCTTGGGAAGAAGTGCCTCCCAGTCAGGAGGCACGGGGAGTTGGGGACCCACTTGAAGAGGTAGTCTGTCCCTTAGCAGAGCTGGAGCGCTGTGCTGGGAGATCTGCTGCTCTCTTCAGAGCCACTGGGCAGGAACATTTAAGCTGGCTGAAGCTGTGCACACAGCTGTCCCTTCCCCCTGTTGCTCTGTCTCAGTGAAATGGTTGTTTTATCTATAAGCCCCTGACTGGGGCTGCTGCCTTTCTTTTAGAGATACCCTGCCCAGAGAGGAGGAATCTAGAGAGGCAGTCAGGCTACAGCGGCTTTGCCAAGCTGTGGTGATCTCTGCCCAGTTCGAACTTCCCGGTGGCTTTGTTTACACTGTTGAGGGGAAAACCACCTACTCAAGCCTCTGTAATGGTGGACGCCCCTCCCCACAAGAAGCTCTACCGTCTCAGGTTCACTTCAGGCTGCTGTGCTGGAAGGGAGAATTTCAAGTCAGAGGATCTAAGCTTGCTGCACTCCCTGGGGCTGGGATCCGCTGAGCTAGACCACTTGGCTCCCTGGCTTTGGCCCCCTCTCCAGGGGAGTGAATGGTTCTGTCTTGCTGGCATTCCAGGCGCCACTGGGGTATGAAAAATTCTGGCAGCTAGCTCGGTGTCTGCCCAAATGGCCACCCAGTTTTGTGCTTGAAACCCAGGGCCCTGGTGGTATAGGCACCTGAGGGAATCTCTTGATTTGTGGTTGCAAAGACCATGGGAATAGCATAGTATCTGGGCCGGAGTCCACTGTTGCGCATGGCACAGTCTTTCCTGTCTTCCCTTCGCTATGGGAGGCAGTTCCCCAACCCCTTGTGCTTCCCAGGTGGGGTGGGCTGCACCCACTGTCTAACCAGTTCCAATGAGATGAGCTGGGTACCTCAGCTGGAAATGCAGAAGTCACCTGCCTTCTGCATTGATCTCACTGGGAGCTGCAGACTGGAGCTGTTCCTATTCAGCCATCTTGGCAGCCACTACCATTTTGATGCTCTTATTAACGTCTAATGATTGTTGTCCAAACTATGGGATTGGTAACGTGTCTTTAAAAATAACTGTTCCTATTTCTCTGGGACAGAGATGTAAGCCCTTCTTGTTTCATAGCCTCGATCCTAGGCAATGTTGCAAAAGGTTACATTAGTTATACTGGACAAATTATTAAGCCTGCCGTTCAACATACCCTACCTTTTAAAAATGGCTCTGCAACAGATTTCTGTTTGGAAATACTAATGAAACAGGGGAGTCAGTGTCCCAACTGATGTTCAGAAGAACATGTACTGAAAAGAAACCTGTAAATCCAACACTTTTTTTGTTTTGTTTTGTTTGTGTTTTTGAGACAGAGTTTCGCTCTGTCACCCAGGCTAGAGTGCAGTTGTGCGATCTCGGCTCACTGCAACTTTAGCCTCCTGGGTTCAAGAGATTCTCCTCCCTCAGCCTCCCCAGTAGCTAGGATTACAGGTACGTGCCACTTCATCCGACTAAGTTTTGTATTTTTAGTAGAGATTGGGTTTCACAATGTTGGCCAGACTGGCTGGTCTCGATCCCCTGATCTTTTGATCTGGCCGCCTCGGCCTCCTAAAGTGTTGGCATTATAGGCGTGAGCCACCACGCTGGGCCCCAACCCAACACTTTTTTTCTTATTTTTCTTCCCAGTAAAAACATGGAAGGAGAGGAGAGGAGAGGAGGGGAGGGAAGATTTCTGTAGTTAGCCGGTTTTGATAATTCCAAATACAAGGAAAATAATGGTGGGAAAACTCATAATAAAACTTACCTAGTCTGAGCTAAAATTTTAAAACGAGCATTGATTATATGGGCATTTTAACTGAAATACAAAAACATTACTTTTTATTTGTTTTTGAACATTTTTCAACAATTTTAATGACAGCTTAAAAAATGATCATATAGACTATCACAAAAATACCAGCAATATTAAACAGTGTGCACCCCATAACTCCAGCATGTGGTACCAGAATGTTTCTAACGTTTCACAGTAAATATCAGCAATGCAGCACACTCTACCTAGATTTTCAATATCTAGGTCACATGGACTACTTTGAATACTGTGAATAGAGGAAAAAAAGCTGGAAGGTTTCTGTATAGCCACCAGAAAATCATAACATGCAAAATAATAAAAGAAAAAAACCCTAGGATACCATGGTTTTAAAAATAATTCCTACATAAAATAGAAGACAGTACCCTAAAAAGGAACTTTTCATCTATCATGTAAACCAAATAAAACCTTTGTAGAGTATTATTTACTTAATAAAATGTCTTTTGTTTTTCCTGTTCTCTGAGATGTGTGTGAGTATGTGCACACTGAATGGTCAGGAGCAGGTAAAAATAACAATACTAAAAATAAATGTGTTGTTAATCCAAAAAACATACGCACTTTAGGGAAAAATCCAGCAGTAGTTAGAGGTAATCAGAAACTATAGCTTCCACTTACAATAAAGGCAAACAGATATGATAATAATGATATTTGAAATTATAATCCTTTTTATTTATATGAAAGAGACATGGAGGGTTTACAATACATTTTGATTATGAAAAATGCACACTGCATTTGCAATTTATTTCAGCCATAATAATATAGAGTTACAGATATTTGAAACCTGAAATGATCTTTACTATAATTTTATTATTTTCCTTGAAATCTACTGAATTTATTCAGTTATAGATTTAAAATTTCTCCCCCATTTTTCCAAGCTTTTATGTGAACGACAGGAAGTAAACATGTCACTCAGCAAAATGAGAGTCCCTAATAATCTATAATAAAATTGCTACCACATATAACTTTTATATATGTATACTTCTTTTAAAGGGAGATAGAAATGAAAACAACTTTTTAAGTGAATTTTTCTTAAATCTATTTGAAAAGCAATACATAAAGAGCAGTCACATATGTCAGCACAACAATTAAGATGAGTAACACTGAAAAACCACATTTAAATGACTAGGATTCATAGAGATCGTGCTTTGATAAAGAGTTTATTCCTATTATCAAAAAGATCTACAGAACTGGCTATAAACAATGCATTTTTTTAATGGTACTAAAGCTTACAAGGATCTTTCAATTGAGTACACAAAGGAGCTGCTTAAGACTGCAAAGCCTTTCTTAAGACTTAAGAAGGCAAGAAAAATGCTTTTTATATTATCACACTCCATTAAAGGACCAAAATTTTCATATAGTAGGAGGATTTTGATATTAGAGAATTTACTATAGTTATGCAGATAGTCTAGAAGTGGTTTAAAAATGGGTATATGGTACAAACAAAGAGCAAAAATGAACATGATATGTTTTATCTCATTTTATTCATCATTACCACTCTATGAAATAGCATTTTGATCCTTATTGCTGTTAACTGAAAATAAAAGACTACAATTTTTTTTTTTTTTTGAGACAGATCCTTACTTTGTCATCAAGGCTGGAGTGCAGTGGTGTGATATCGCCTCACTTCAACCTCCTCCTCCCAGGTTCAAGTGATTCTCATGCCTCAGTCTCCCGAATAGCTGGGAATACAGGCATGGGGGGTGCCACCAAGCCTGGCTAATTTTTGTGTTTTTATTAGAGATGGGGTTTCACCATGTTGACCAAGCTGATCTTGAACTCCTGACCTCAGGTGACCCACATGCCTCGGCCTCCCAAAGTGCTGTGATTATAGGCATGAGTCACCACACCCAGTCAACAGACAATAAATTTCTAGAAGTCCAAGGCTGGTATAAAGCTAACTTACTGCTACTCTATGCAAAAATAACATTGAAGTCAAGTGATAGAAAGCACTGGTAGAGTAGGTAGAGATTATATTATTTCTGAAAAGAGTCACTTCAATTTTGCCCTGGGGAATAAATTGTATTTTACTTTTTTATTTTTTTAAGACAGGGTCTCACTCTTGTCACCCGCTCACTGCAGTGGCATGCTGCTCACTGCAACCTTCATCTACACATTCCCAATCCCCACCTCAAGCGATCTGCTCCCCTTAGCCTCCCGAGTAGCTGAGACCGCAGACATGTACCACCACACCCAGCTGCTTTTTTGTATTTTTAATGGGGATTTCACCTGTTGCCCAGGCTGGTCTGGAACTCCGCAGCTCAAGTGATCCACTTGCCTCAGCCTCACCAAAGTGCTGGGATTACAGGCGTGAGCCACTGCACCCAGCCTATTTTGCTTTATAATAGGAGAAAGTATTGTATTTAACTTGTTCCTAGGTGGTTGCATTCCTTTTTTTATTTTTATTTTTATTTATTTTTTATTATACTTTAAGTTCTAGGGTACATGTGTATAACGTGCAGGTTTGTTACATATGTATAAATGTGCCATGTTGGTGTGCTGCACCCATCAACTCGTCAGCACCCATCAATTCATCATTTATATCAGGTATAACTCCCCAATGCAATCCCTCCCCCCTCCCCATGATAGGCCCCATTGTGTGATGTTCCCCTTCCCGAGTCCAAGTGAGCTCATTGTTCAGTACCCACCTATGAGTGAGAACATGCAGTGTTTGGTTTTCTCTTCTTGTGATAGTTTGCTAAGAATGATGGTTTCCAGCTGCATCCATGTCCCTACAAAGGACGCAAACTCATCGTTTTTTATGGCTGCATAGTATTCCATGGTGTATATGTGCCACATTTTCTTAATCCAGTCTGTCACTGATGGACATTTGGGTTGATTCCAAGTCTTTGCTATTGTGAATAGTGCCGCAATAAACATACGTGTGCATGTGTCTTTGTAGTAGCATAATTTATAATCCTTTGGGTATATACCCAGTAGTGGGATGGCTGTGCACCTGTTTCTTTATATGTAAAAACATACTAATTCTATCCCTCCTATATTATTTTAATAAGTAGCCCTATTACCTATATCTTGGGCTGTGTTATAAGCCTCACATAATTACATGCAGGATAACCTTATCTGCTAGTTTATGCTGCTATAACTCAAACTTTATCAGGAGTGATCTTTGTAAAATGGCATTTCCTCTGGTCATTTTTTTTGCCTACAAACGTTCAATGACTTCTAGTTAAAGATAGCAGGTAGACCATGCATGTTTTTACTTCTTTTAAGACCCAATAAAATGACAACACAGAAATAAAAAATAAGTAACACCACAGTAGGGAGAGGATAGGCCATTAACAGATGTGAGATTTCAATATATTAATGTGAGCAGGAAAACCGGTAAGAACTGCTGAAGTGGGCACAGGAAACCTCAGCCTACAGTATACAGGACCCATTGATCTGTAGATCCATAGGGAGGTTCAGGGGCTCTGAGATGCCTGGTAAGAAGACGGCAGGGAGAAATAGGGCTGAAAATGGGGAGATTTACTGAATATTTGTATAATGAACAATGACACACAGAGACCACAGAGAATATGAAAGACTCAGGAAATAAAAACATGATCAGCTCATGTGGACCATCATAGAATAATAAAAGTTATAGAAGGAAAGAACAAGAAAAAAAAGGTGGGTGGGTGGAGAATTATAAGAAAATAATGCAAGATAATTTCCTAGATATGAAGGACACAACTCCTTAGAAGAGAGTACCCACTTAAAATTCAAGTACAACATGAATTTTAAAAGGCCTACACCTGGACATATCAGGAATTGCAAAGTACAAAGAAAAAAAAAAAAGAGTAAATCCTAAAAGTCAGAAGAAAAAAGCAGATGACCTACAAAGGACAAAAATGAATATTTGACGAGAGTGGAGCATTACCTTCCAAGTTCAGAGGGAAGATTTGTAACCTAGAGTCCAAGATAAACTAGAATTAATATGGCAAACAATTAAAACGGATAGCAATTGCTTCTTCTCACCACAGTCTTTAAAGATGTGCCTTTTCTACAACTTTTAACATGATGAATTAAGACTATTATAAAAAAACCGTTAGTAAAAGTGGTACAAAATGTTAGTTTTAAACAGTGTCTCATGTAGAGCAGGTGGCCAAAAATAGCACCTTTTAAATGTGTTTTCTCCTTTTCTAATGTGAATGCATACACTCACTCCTTCTCTCCTTTCCCCTGCCACCTGTCAGGCTCTGCCCCTAGGCTTGCATCTTCTAATGTTAGAACCTGGATAATTTGTGAGAATAAAATAAGAAAAAATTCAAACATAAAAATTTTAAAAATTGATTATCCATACACTTGCTCTTAGGAGTTGCTAAGGGATATGCTTCATCATAGCAGAATTAAAAAAAATAAATAAATGAAAAGAGAAAAAATGGGGGTTGAAATAGCACCACCCAGAAGATCAGGAAAGAGGAGTCTCAGGATGACAGTTGTGCAGCCAGAGAATGTCAAGACTCTGGAAGAGCAGTTCCCAAGGAAAAGGGGGAACAAAAGGAAAGAGATACACCAGAATGTTTTATATAATGGAGAGTTGGAAAGAACTGGGAATATGATAAAGAAAAATAATACTAGAAAAACAAAAGGGAATTAGAAATTCTAAGAAAACTGAAAAATGGCTTAAGAAAATATAATCAAAGGGCCGGGTACGCTGGCTCACGCCTGTAATCCTAGCACTTTGGGAGGCCAAGGTGGGTGGATCACGAGGTCAGGAGATCGAGACCATCTTGGCTTACATGGTAAAACCCTGTCTCTACTAAAAATACAAAAAATTAGTGGGCGTGGTGGCGGGCGCCTGTAGTCCCAGCTACTCGGAAGGCTGAGGCAGGAGAATGGCGTGAACCTGGGAGGCAGAGCTTGCAGTGAGCCAAGATGGTGCCACTGGACTCCAGCCAGGGTGACAGAGCAAGACTCTGTCTCAAAAAAAAAAAAAAAAAAAAAATATATATATATATATACACACACACACACACATACACACACATATATACTCAAAGAAGACTACTTGGCACTGTAATTAATCACTAATTAAGCTAATATTTAGTGTCAGCTGGTTATATAGCATTGTTTTAGTTACTAGGAATACAGTAATGATGGGGAAAGTAATGAATTAAAAAATGAATTAAATTAGTTAGAATAGATTATCTGCCTTCTTGAAGCTTACAGTCCAGTGGGGGAGAGTGACAGTAGTTTTAAAAATTAAGAAAAATAAAATACACAATTTGTATTAACAACGAGAGCTATGAAGAAAAAAAATAAGGAAATCAGAGCAAAAATTTCAGGCATGGGAAGTTGCTATTTAAAATAAGTATGGCAAGGGAGGCCCTACTGATCAGCTGCCATTATCATCAAGAATTTAAGAAAAAGAGGGATTAAATGGTCATCTCAGTGAATTTATGTTGCAGGTAGAGGGAACACCAAATGCAAAAGCCCTTTTCACACAATAATGTACATGGTTAATTATGGTTGTAAAATAATAATAATAGACAAGCAAAGAGCCAAATCATGAGCGAACTCTCATTCACAATTGCTACAAAGAGAAAAAAATACTTAGGAATACAACTTACAAGGGATGTTAAGGACCTCTTCAAGTAGAACTATAAACCACTGCTCAAGGAAGTGAGAGAGGACACAAACAAATGGAAAAACATTCCATGCTCATGGATAGGACGAATCAGTATCATGAAAATGGCCATACTGCCCAAAGTACTTTATAGATTCAACGCTATTGCAAAGTACTCTACAGATTCAATGCTATTCAAATGCTGTTCCCACCAAGCTAACACTGACTTTCTTCACAGAATTAGAAAAAACTACTTTAAATTTCATATGAAACCTAAAAATAGCCTGTATAGCTAAGACAATCCTTAGCAAAAACAACAAAGCTGGAGGCATCACACTACTGGACTTCAAACTATATTGCAAGGTTACAGTAACCAAAACAGCATGGTACTGGTACCAAAATAGATATATAGGCAAATGGAACAGAACAGAGACCTCAGAAATAATATCACACATCTACAACCATCTGATCTTTGACAAAACTGGCAAAAACAACCAATGGGGAAAGGATTCCCTATTTAATAAATGCTGTTGGGAAAACTGGCTAGCCATATGCAGAAAACAGAAACTGGACCCCTTCCTTACACCTCATACAAAAATGAACTCAAGATGAATTAAAGACTTAAATGTAAAACCTAAAACTATAAAAACCCTAGAAGAAAACCTGGGCAATACCATTCAGGATATAGTCAGGGCCAAAGACTTCATGACTAAAACACCAAAAGCAATGGCCAAAAAAAAGTCAAAATTGACAAATGGGATCTAATTAAACTAAAGAGCTTCTGCATAGCAAAAGAAACTACCATCAGAGTGAACAGGCAACCTACAGAATGGGAGAGAATTTTTGCAGTCTACCCATCTGACAAAGGTCTAATATCCAGCATCTATAAGGAACTTAAACAAATTTACAAGAAAAAAACAACCCCATCAAAAAGTGGGCAAAGGATATGAACAGACACTTCTTAAAAGAAGACATTTATGTGGCCAACGAACATATGAAAAAATGCACATCATCATTGGTCATTAGAGAAATGCAAATCAAAACCACAATGATATACCATCTCACACCAGCTAAAATGGCAGTTATTAAAAAGCCCATCCAAAAGTGAGCAAAAGATGTGAACAGACACTTCTCAAAAGAAGACATTTATGCGGCCAACAAACATATGAAAAAAAGCTCATAGAGAAATGCAAATCAAAACCACAATGAGATACCATCTCACACCAGTTACAATGGCAATTATTAAAAAGTCAGGAAACAACAGATGCTGGCGAGGCTGTGGAGAAATAGGAATGCTTTTACATGTTGGTTGGAATGTAAGTTAGTTCAACCACTGTGGAAGACAGTGTGGGGATTCCTCAAGGATCTAGAATTGGAAATGCCATTTGACCCAGCAATCCCATTACTGGGTACATACCCAAAGGATTATAAATCATTCTACTATAAAGACACATGCACATGTATGTTTATTGCAGCACTATTCACAATAGCAAAAACTTGGAACCAAGCCAAATGTCCATCAGTGATAGACTGGACAAAGAAAATGTGGCACATATACACCATGGAATACTATGCAGCCATAAAAAAGAATGAGTTCACATCCTTTGCAGGGACATGGATAAAGCTGGAAGCCATCATTCTTAGCAAACTAACACGAGAACAGAAGACCAAACACCACATGTTCTCACTCATAAGTGTGAGTTGAACAATGAGAACACATGGACACAGGGAGGGGAACATCACACACTGGGGCCTGTTGGTGGGGGGTGGAGGGCAAGGGGAGGGAGAGCATTAGGACAAATACCTAATGCATGCAGGGCTTAAAACTTAGATGACGTGTTGATAGGTGCAGCAAGTCACCATGGCACATGTATACCTACATAGCATAGCTGCATGTTCTGCACATGTATTCCAGAACTTAAAGTAAAATAAAAAATAATTTTAAATATGTAACTGGCATTAATTTTAGAAATACAAAAATGAAAGACCTGATAATGAAATCAGGAAGAAGAAGAGTTGAAGGAGAAGGTGGGTGCACTAATATTCTCATCTGATGAGGGCAATCACAAAGAAGTATCTGTAGTGAAGGGAACAGAAAAATAAAGGTATTATAGTTACAACAGAGAAACTAAAAATAGAGATAAAACTAAATGGAGGATGGGCATGGTGGCTCACACCTGTAATCCCAAAACTCTGGGAGGCGGAGGCGGACAGACCACTTGAAGTGAGGAGTTTGAGACCAGTCTGGGTCTACAAAAAAATACAAAAATTAGCTGCACCTGCTGGCACACACCTGTAGTCTCAGGTACTTGGGAGGCTGAGGTGGGAGGATCACTTGAGCCTGGGAGGCGGAAGTTGCAATGAGTCACAATTATGCTACTATACTCCAACCTGGGTGATAGAATGAGACCCTGTCTCAAAACACCGGTAACAAACTAAATGCTGAATGATAGAGACAGGAAAAGTGGAGGTAGGGTTGAGTGAGTGAGTGTAAAATGCTTCCTTTACGTGTTTGTGTGAGTGTTGTTAATATATGATGTCTTAAAAATGACTAACAAAAATTTTCAGGTGGAAGCAAATTACTTTTACCTGAAAAAATAGAGGTACATACCAAAGGAAAAGTGGAAAGAGAAGCGAGGCTTACATGGAAAATCTGGGCCAAAGGACATTTATTTTAACCATGCACATGTTTTAATCTGATTTAAACACACATATCTGCTCACATATACACCCTTCAGAGGTTTTCCATCACTCTTAGCATAAAGGCCTCTATAAGAATTATACTATATACTTGTGACAAAAAAGTGTTTTTTATCTCTCATGTTAAAAGCAGAACCTTTAACATACAGAAAAACCCTCAGTTTCCTTCTTTACTAAAGTAATATTTTGTTGGAAACTATAGCTCTTCTCTCCATCATTATATAAATTTTATTTCTCTATCCTCAGGAGGTATTGTACTAAACTGCGAATACTATCATGGAATTTGCCAAGTCTTTTGAGTAAAATTTTACATATGCTTTCTGCAGAAACATGACAGTTTTGATTTTTCAAAAAATCCTTGGGTAGATAGAATATAAAATTTTACGTGTTATTATATGTGATCAATATCTGATTAGTTTTTATGGTATCATTTCAAAAGAAAGCAATACCTTATTAGGGTCTTCTGTGGGGTTTGATAATGCAAATATTCCAAAACTTTCAGAAATCTGAAATCTGAAACACTTTTGGTTCCAAGCATTCTGTATTGTGGATACTCAGCCTGCACTACTAAGCAATAAGAAGGAACAAACTACTGATACACTCAGGAAGCTGCATGAGTCTCCAGAAAATTATGCTGAGTGAAAATAGTCAATCCCCAAAGCTTACATACCATTTGATTCTACTTATAAAATAGTTTTTCAAATGACATTATAGGAATGGAGAATGGATTAGGGAGTTGTGAGGATTAAACAGGTGGTGAGGGAAGGGAAATGGGTATGCTATAAAAGAGCAACATGAGGGACCCTTGTGGTGATGGAAATGTTCTTTATCTTGACTGCATCCATGTCAGTAACTTGGTTGTTACATTGTGCTATAATTTGACAGATATTACCACTGGGGGACACTGGGTAAAGGGTACATCATATGTCTGTATTATTTCCTGCAACTGCATGTGAATATATAATTATTTCAAAATAAAAAGTTTAATTTGGAAAAAAAGCTGATACATATTATAAAAATATGAATTGTTCTCCATTGGTAGCAAGGAGGTGGGGTGGTGGTAATTCAGACCTTCAAGCAAAGGAGGAAAGACACATGGAGAGGGAGACGGCTTTATCAAGCTACTTTGATATCAAAGCTACGTTCTCCAGAGCCTTCCTCTGCTTTGTAAGAGCAAGAAAACTGAGAACCAGTCAAGCAAAGATACACAAATCTTTTTAAGGCCCCACTCATTAGGGTTTGACTCCAAAAGTTACCCAAGCTCCTATCATTTCTGTGGATACCAAACCTGCCAGTATCTAATGACAACCTCAAAAGGAAGCCAGACAGGGTACAAAGGGCAGATAGGATCTCTACACTAAACACATAGGTTGCAGAACCAAGAGTCAGAGATTATACTTTTAGACTTCAATGCCGGGATCATCTGTTATCTGACATGAAGGACATGAAGGGTAGACGGAAGTAGTGATAAACGCCCCAGTTCTTACATAGCAGAACCTTGGGAGGCACTCTACATTGAGAAGGAAGACACATATTGGCAACAAGTGTGGGATTAGGGTCGAGGTGCTTTTCCTTGAAAGGGTTTCAGACATCAGGAATATTTATCTTTTGTCTATTTTTACACCCTTATTCCTTAAGAACTTACCAGATTGGTGACGCATCAGTTCTACTCATAGAGAAATAAAAATACATAAATACACTAATATTTGTAAACAAGTGTGTACAGCAGCATTACTTATAGTAGCCAAAAAGTGGAAACAACCCAAATGTCCACCAGCTGATGAATGGATAAATAAAATGTGGTATGTACATACAATGGAATATTATTTAGCAATAGAAAGAGATGATGTGCTGATTCCTGTACGGTACGGATGAACCTTAAAAATATTATATTAAGTAAAACAAGTCAGTCACAGAAGGCCACATATTTTATGATAACATTTATCTGAAATGTCTAGAGCAGGCAAATCCACAGAGGCAGTAGATTAATTGTTGCCTGGGACTGGGTGATTTGTGGAAAAAGTGAATGCTAATGTTTATAGGGTTTCTTTTTGGAGTGATGAAAATGGTCTGAAATTAACTGTGAGGATGGGTGCACAACTCCAAATTGTAAAAAATATTAAACTGTATATTTGAAATGAAAAAAAGCCCTTGGATTAAATAGAATACAAAATTTAACGTGTTATTATATGTGATGAATATCTGATTAGTTTTTAAGGTATGAAAAATTAAAAGAAAGCAATACCTTAAGGTCTAATGTTAAGGTTTGATAGTCACTGTAATAGCTCATCATAGGAAATTAGAAAATATTGCATAATAACTAATGCCAGAAAGAGTTCACAATATTGTCAGTTGTGGTTCTTATTCAATGAGGAAGGAAAGAAAAACAAAGTTAGTTTCAACGGGAAAAAGAATAGCATTGCATATAAAAAGAGATAAAGGAGACTTAAATGTGATAATCAGTAAGAAATTGTATCTCACTATCAACTGAAGCAGACAGAGTTACTGGAAGAACAGGGAAAGGACTGCAATGCTCAATCCTAGAAAGAAAGCAAAAATGGGAAGTTTTAGCAGGATAGAGGCTAAGAAATAATACATTTTACATCCCATGTAAGAAAAACTGAAAGGTCTCATTAAGGAAATTTGCAGCCTGATTTGACTCTAGCTTATCCCCTGGTTTTCCGAGACTATTGCATTCTAAACTTATTTTTGCACTTATAAAAATTATTTTGATTTTTCAAGTAAAAGCTGGCTTATAAAAACTGTATTGCAAAATTCTGAGTTTACTGAACTATTGCCATTATCACTGCATTTCCTATCCCCTTTAATGACTATATATCCAGTTGCATGAATTATGCAATGCAATCCTTAGACATTTTTGTTATCAGAATATCTTTTTATAAATGAGTAAAGAAGGCCAGCACTCAGAACACATTGACTTTGCTGTAGGTTTTAATGCTTAGTGCAGCTGCTATATAATGGTGCACATGAATTAAAAAATGAAGTCATGAGGGCAGAAGAACGGATGTTCAAAAATGAATTTGCAAGTTTAGTTCTAAATAGCAATCACAATTTTAGCTTGAGGCTTTTCTGGGGAGAGTGAATAATGATTAGGTGAGATTATAGGCCCCAAGCAAGGCCTGAGGACATTGGTGCTCAGAGCCAGTCATTTATCCTCAAAAAATGGTCCTTAGGTTGTGGGGGCATTGTTTGAAATACCAGGAAGAATCAAACCTATGTCTGTCACTTTTTCCCAAGGGTCTTCTCAGGATTCTGAAGCTGTAGTGTTAAGATAAATGTTTACTTAAACAAAAGCCTTGGTAGGCTTTTACTGTTACCTTATGTTTTTTTACTGTTCTGGGTTTATATTTTTATTTACCTGCAGAAAGAATTACATGTGAAAATTGTAACCCCAAAATCACTATTGAAAATTTTGTTCTACTATGTTAAGTGCCTATTCAAGGGAAGTAAGATAAGATTTAAGAGAATAAATTTTCCCTCTCATTTTTATTAGATTTTCATGGCAAATTTGAATTTCAGAGAATCCTGACTTATTGTGTATTGCCAAAAATATTCTTTTAGCCAGATCTAATCATGCAGAATTATGAACTGGTTAATGTGGCTATTTTGAAAGCCCTGAAGTCTTGAATTCATGGGTAATTATGTATTTTTATTTACCAGAACCTCAGTTTCCTGCTGTCATTATATTAATGCTGTTTTCTTCTCTGTCATTAAAATGTTGTGACTTAAGTTGTGTGAATGACACCCACTTTTAAAAAACATATTTACATAATAAATAGTAAAGGGGGGAATTTAACAAATCAAAACATTTACTTAACTCACTCAATTTATAGAGTAACGATGATGACGATGATAGTAATAAAAATAGTGCAGTAGTAATGATCTGATAATATGAAGAACAGGCTTTAAATAGGGCTTACTGTATACCAACACTATTCTGACTCATATATTAATTTGTAACTCCATCATTATCCATTATCCCCATTTTACAAATGAGAAACTGAGTCAATAAGAAACTCAATGAGATTAAATAGCATCGGTAAATCTAGGATCAGAAAATTGGACTAATACGTACCCCACTTATAGAAACCTAGAATTTAGAGCAGTGCTTTTTAACTACTGAGACCTTTTTTTCACCCTTTGAAATCTATTCTTCTATTTTCCTTGATAAAACATAAAATCTCATGGTTTCTATTTCATTTTTAGAATAAATTAAATATAATAACAAAATAAATGAAAAGAATAACATAGGGCTCAGATTTTTTTTTAAGCTACCCCTCCTTCCTCCTGTTTCTAGTTGAGCCTGACTAGTTTGAAATGATATTCATTCTGTTAATTCAGCAAATAATTATTGAAGCCCTACTATTTGTCAAACATTATTCCAGGGGCTGTTATGTACACTGAAAGCAAACCAGCTCTGAACTGTGAGCAACATAGGAAAACCAGACAACTTTTGGTGACTTCTAAAGTCTCCCCAAAATGTAAAACCCAAGTTCGAATGCAAGAACAAAAAACCCACAACAGAGCTATGTGGATATTGCTCACAGTGTTGGAATGTCTATACCAGCAACCCCTTCTGTTAACACAAATAAAAACAATTGAATTTACTTAAATTGAAATTCTTATTAGAACTATTTATCACTGTCATGTTAGCTATTACTTAGTATGTTTAGATTTGCAAGACTACTCTCAAAAAATTTCTTAATTATTCCAAGACACCAAGCCTATAATTTATGCAGCAGCCATTTATTCTGTATGACTTCATTGAATGGCCACTGTGTAACAAAATTAGCCAGGGCATATAAACCTTTATTTGAAAAACTGGACATGAGAAGGCTTCACAGAAGAATTCTAATTTAAAGTGAGTTGAAATGTATAGGAGGATCAGCCAAAGTCCAACTAGTTTGAGGAAGAGTTAACCAGGGATAGCTCTTGCAAGAGGGAGGAATTGTCCTTGCCGATTTGTAGCCACTGTTTGTGCAATCTAGATTTTATCAAGAGGGAAGGAGAGGAACAGGTACAAGCTGAAGTTCTGTGCAAAAAGGTTTGGGGAGGAACAACCACTGGATAAAAGGGCCTGAGAGAGTCACAGTGAAAGATGACCAGTCCTCCAGGGTCTAATATCACTCCCTACAAGGCATTGTGCTTTGTGCTGGGGATACAGTGTTAAACAAGGTAGGCTCAGTTCCTATACAGAATTACACAATTGCTTGTTTTATTTTCATAGTACAAGGTGATGGGCTTGCATATATCAGGGGATTTCACATAATCTGGAAGAATAAGACAAAGCTTCCCTAAACAAGGGGTATTTTCATTGAAACCTGAGGGATGGGCCATAGATACTTCTGCCATCATGGGCCCCTTCTAACATAAAAAATAAAACTAAAAATTGTATTTTGCAACTTGCATGAAAAAAGATGAATATGTTAGTTAATACTGTATATTGAAATGTTTTCTTTTACCTAGAAGTCCTTAGTTTTCTGATTTTAAAATAAATTTAAACATTTTTGTGGACCCCTTAAAATTTTGTGAACCCTAGGCACTGTGCTTACTGTGCCTTTTGGATAAGTCAGCATAGGAGGTGGGGAAGTTTGGGCCAAGAACATTTTGGATAGAGAGAATAGCATATAGAGAAGTTTCTAGGGGCTTAATTGCTTAGGGAATTAAAAGGCTAGAGTGGGGAGAGCAGGAAAGGATGGCACGAGGGAGGTTGGTGAGGCATGCCATATTAAAATAATTGAATTCTTATAGAGGCCATTTTAAAATTGTAAATTAAATAACACTAATCCAATGCTGATTTTCTTTTTTAAAGACAAGATCTCACTCTGTTGCCCAGACTGGAGTGCAATGGTGCAGTCATGGCTCACTACAGCCTAACCTCCTCCGCTCAAGCCATCCGCCCATCTTAGCCTCTGAATAGCTAGAATTATAGGCACACACCACAATGCCCAGTTAATTTTTCTTTTCAGAGACAGGGTCTATGTTGCCCAGGCTTAATGCTGATGTTTGATATAACATAAGTATATTGTAATGGAAGTCAAGGATTTCAGCCAAACTATGGCAGATGTAAAGAAATGGGTTAGGCAAAATTCCATCTAAAGTCAGTATATATACTGAAATAGTGACAGAAAATCATATAATGCCTGGGATGCTTCAGAATAATACAGGAAGTATAAATGAAACAAGATTAGCCATGAATTCTCAATTAATGAAGCCAGATTTGAGGTACATAGGGGATCATTTTATTATCTTGTCAACTTCTCTGTTTCTGGCTTTCCATAACAATTTTTATTTAAAAATAAAGCCAAGGTATAAACAAACATCAAAACCCAGAAGCCATGGGTTTTGATAAAGATGATTGATTGAAGCTCATAAAAATGATAACATTATATAACAAAAATAAAGCACACAAAACATTAAAAATAAAAGAGGAAGACATAATTGTGATATATGTAATTTATAGATTTAATATTCTCAATATGATTATGATTCTTATCAATCTAGAAAAAATTCAAAGACCCCACCCAGAAGAAAAATTTGGCATGGCTCATGAATGGGACATTCATAAAAGAACTTAAAATTCAAATAAAAATATAAAAAGATACTCATGCTCAGTAGTAATCACACATATGAAAATTAAAATGCCATATACTTTTCTTGTATCAGATTTTGTAAAAAACAAAGTTAATGTCAAATGTTGACAAAACTATAGAGAAAGTGACATTCTCATTCTGTCAAACACTGTTGGTAGAAATGTAAATTGGTATAACCTTTCAATTTGTTTACTATTTGATCTACCAATTCCATTCTTAAGAATATATCATAATCTAGCATTTTCCAAAGTGTATAGTGGGATGTTGACAGATGTTATTTGTGTTTGTGTAAGTCTAAACTTAATTTTAAATGTAAATTTATCAAATGTCATTTAAAAATTTCCCCTTTTAAAGTTTTTCCATTGCTGCTGCTGCTTTTTTTTTTTTTTTTTTAATAGAGTTTATTTTTCAGAGCAGTTTTAGTTTCATAGCAAAATGGAGTGGAAAGTGCAGAGACTCCCATATACCCCTTGCCTCCTGTGATGGTTAATACTGAGTATCAACTTGATTGGATTGAAGAATACAAAGTATTAATTCTGGGTGTGTCTGTGTGGTGTTGCCAAAAGAGATTAACATTTGAGTCAGTGGGCTGGAGAAGGCACATCCACCCTTAATCTGGATGGGCACAATCATCAGCTTCCAGCAAATGTAAAAGCAGGCAAAAAAATGTGAAAAGGAGAGACAGGCCTAGCCTCCAAGCCTACATCTTTCTCCTGTGCTGGATGCTTCCTGCCCTCGAACATCGGACTTCAAGTTCTTCAGTTTTGGGATTCAGACTGGCTCTCCTTGCTTCTCAGCTTGCAGACAGCCTACTGTGGGACCTTGTGATCCTGTAAGTTAATACTTAATAAACTTCCCTTTATGTGTGTGTATATATATACACACACACATATATATGTATATAGATATGTATATATACATATATGTATCATATATCTATACATAGATGTATCTATATATACATATCCATATATACATATCTATACACATAGATATACATATATAGATATACATAGATACGTATATATCTGTATATATACACAAAACACTGCTAGGAATCATAGACGATAGAAACAAAAATATATATGTGTATGTGTGTGTGTGTGTATATATATACACAAAACACTGCTAGGAATCATAGACAATAGAAAGAAATATATATATCCTATTAGTTCTGTTTCTCTAAGAGAACCCGGACTAAAACATCTCCACACTGCCTCCCTCATTATCCACATCTTGAAATATGTTATCTTAAGAATGCATTCCATGGTTAAATAAGTTTGATTTCTACAACCTTGGTATACGATAATACTATACACTAGGACATACATCTCTAAGATAGTGAATAAGTCTTTCCTTATGTTCTATAACACTTACTTTTAGAAATTATCTTAAAAAATCATCAGATATGGGCACATATCACTTAAGTCATGTTTAACACAAAGAAAACTGGAAGTATTCTATGTATTTAATAAGAGGAAGGTGGTTACATGATTCATGTTATAACCTTAAATTGGAATTTAAGGTAGATGATATTTACTGGCATAAAAGTTGCTGCAAAAGGATGATATATTCTATACCTTGAAGGCACTAAAGACTCCACGAACAGGCTCCTGGAAGTTATAAATGACTTTAGCACAGTTTCAGTATACAAAAATCAGTAGCATTTCTGTACACCAATAATGTTCAAGCTGAGAGCCAAATGAAGAACATAATCCCATTTACAATAGTCACACACACATTCACAAACCTGGGAATACATCTAACTAAGGAGGTGAAAGATATCTACAAGGAGAACTACAAAGCACTGATAGGAATCACAGATGACACAAACAAATGAAAAAACATTACATGCTCATGGACTGGAAAAATCAATATTGTTAAAAGGGCCATACTGCTCAAAGCAATCTACAGATTAAATGCTATTGCTATCAAACTATCAATGTCATTTTTCACAGAATTGGAAAAATACTATTCTAAAATTCATATGGAACCAAAAAAGAGCCTGAGTAGCCAATGCAAATCCAAAGCAAAAGAACAAAGCTGAAAGCATCACATTACTCAACTTCAAACCATACTATAATGCTTCTGTAACCAAAAGAGCATGGTACTTGTGCAAAAACAGATGCATAGACCAATGGAACAGAATAGATAACCCAGAAATAAAGCCACACACCTAAAGCTATCTAATCTTTGACAAAGTTGACAAAATTAAGCAATGGAGAAAGGACTCCCTATTCAATAGCTTGCTAGCCACATGCAGAAGAATGAAATTGGATCACTACCTTTCACCATATACAAAAATTAACTAAAAATCAATTAAAGATTTAGATGTAAGACCTCAAACTATAAGAATGGTAGAAAAAAAACCAGTAAACGCCATTCTAAACATGGGCCTTAGGAAAGAATTTATGACTACGTTCTCAAAAGCAACTGCAACAAAACAAAAATTGGCAATTGGGACCTAATTAAACTAAATAGCTTCTGCATGGCGAAAGAAATTACCAACAGAGTAAACAGACAATTCACAGAATGGGCTAAAATATTTGCAAACTATGCAACCAACAATTGTCTTATATCCAGAATTTATAAGGAACTTAAACAATTGAACAAGCAAAAAACTAACAGCCCCATTAAAAATTGGGCAAAAGGCATGAACAGACACTTTTCAAAAGAAGATATACAAGAGGCCAACAAACATAAGAAAAAGTGCTCATCATCACTAATCATCAGAGAAATGCAAATCAAAACCATAATTAGATACCTTCTCACACCAGTCAGAATGGCTATTATTAAAAAGTCAAAAAACAGCAGATGTTGGTGAGCCTGTGGAGAAAAGGGAATGCTTATATACTGTTGGCGGGAATGTAAATTAGTTCAGCCACTGTGGAAGGCAGTTTGGAGATTTCTTAAAGAACTTAAAACAGAATTACCATTCAACCCAGTAATCACATTACTTGGTACACATCCAAAAGCAAACAAATTGTTCTACCAAAAAGACACATGCCTTCACAATATTAAGCACTATTCTTAATAGTAAAGTCATGGAATCTACATAGGTACCCATCAATGGTGGATTGGATAAAGAAAATGTGGTACACATACACCATGGAATATCATGCAGCCATAAAAAAAGAATGAACTCATGCCTCTGCAGCAACCTGGATGCAGCTGGAGGCCATTATCCTAAGCAAATTAACAGAGGAACAGAAAACCAATTATTGCATGTTCTCACATATAAGTGGGAGTTAAACATCAGGTACTCATGGCCATAAAGATAGCAACAATAGACAACAGGGACTACTAGAGGGGAAAGGGTGGAAGAGGGAGCAAGAGTTGAAAAACTGACTGCTAGGCACTATGCTCAGTACCTGCGTGAAGAGATCATCTATACCATAAACTTCAGCATCACGCAGTATACCCAGTTAACAAATCTGCACATGTACCCCCTGAATCTAAAATAAAAGTGGAGGAGAAAAAAAATAAATAAAACTTTTAAAAAGGCTGAAATAAACCGCTAAGTAAAAGAAGCAGGATAGGGAAACACCATTTAAGCCCTATGGTGTCTAGTCAAAATTATTGTAACTATATAAATCCACATATTATACATAATACACACGTATAAAAATAAATTTAGGAAGATAAAATATGAAGAACAGTTACCTCAAGGTAGTAGGATAACTATATTTTTCTGTATTACCTTTTTTTTAAAAAAAATAGTATACATGTATTAATTTTCCAATAGAAATAATTTTTAGAGGCAACGTGTTTAAGCATCCTAATTCTGGAGAAATACAGCATTTTAATCTATAGATGTCAGCCACTTTCCATATTTAATAAAAACTAACTCTGCAGACAAAAACTACAATTGTATGAAGAATCTATGAAGAGAAACCATGATGCCTACCTTCTGGAGAGAAGTGACGAAAACATAACAAGCGTTGTGTGTGACTCAGCAGCGTAAAGGAGGCAGTTAATTTCCAGATGCTCTATGTCTTTACAAGTCCCTATAAGGGAGTACCTCTTCTCTCTGGAACAGAAATAACATTGAGTACACACATTTATTTAAAGGCTGGTTTTCAAAATCAATAATAGTGTTGTTGGCATTTTTTCACTTCCAAACATCAATGAATGTTTGCCAAAGAACTAGAGAGAATCAAGGTATTAGTATCTTCATCCTTCAGAAATACTGTGATTAACTACCAGAAATAATTAAAGCAAATGTTATATACTTTATTTTCATATGTTTAATAATCAGAAGAAATATATTTAATAAATTAAAAAGTATTGATAAAAATAGTAGTATAATTTTGTATATCTACTATCTACCAGACACAATGCTAGATCCTTTATATCTCATTTAATCCTCTCAACATCTTTTTATTTGATATTTATTCAAATAAATAAATATTTATTCAACAATATTTACTGCGGGAAACACTGGAGATATAATGGTGATCACTATCATGATACAAGATAGTCATTAACATTCCCACTTTAAAATGAGGTAGTTGAGGCTCTGGGATTTAATATTAAATAGCTTAACTTCAAACCTACTCTTTCTATTATAGCCCAATTTAAAGGAGTTTGCCAGTCTTATTACCATCACCACTAAATAAACTCCAAACCTTTTAAGTTAAAATGGAAAATACCAAAAAATACCAAAAAATCCCCAGCAACTCATCTAAATGTAGTATAAAATATATAGGAAATATCTATATATAGCCTTTATAATTGGCAATATCACCTAATTTAATCCTCACTCAATCTCATGATATAGGTGTTAGTACTACCATTTTGTAGATGAGAACACTGTCTTAGAAATGTTCACCTTAAATCTGGGTCTGCCTAATTCTAATGCTTAAAAATCTCAAAAGGAGAATAAGAAAAGAAAAACTTACATTAAAATGGAGAAAGCAACAAAGAAGTAAGAAAAACAACTCATTTAAGCCCCTTGATATATGCATACACATGCAAAACACACACAGTGTCACACACCTGTATGGACTGTGGTACTGCCATTCAAACACCCATCATTATCTGGTAAAAGAGTACTGGGGTGGGAGGAGGATGACAGGGCAAAGCAACTAACTAGGAGGAGAAGTTGAATGAAAATCATCCTCAAATACAGATTGTAGCTATACAGGCTGCTTACTTTCAAGAGGGGTCTCACAGAAAAATAATAGCAGGAAATACTACCACTTCCTTGCTTATGACCTTAGGAAAGTTACTTATCTTCTCTGGGCTACAGTGTCCTATCTATAAATGAGGATAGTAACAGTATCCAACTAATAGAGGTGTTATAAGGATTAACATTCACAAAGTATCTAAAGTATCATTTTCAATAATAAATGCTATATGTGTGTGTGTGTGTATGTGTGGTTTAAAATAAGTATCCGAGTGGGGTTAATTATATTAACAGAGCCCCTTCATGCAACATATTACTCTCAGTTATATTTTATGTCTGTTAACATCTCAAGTAATCCTCACTTCAACCCTATGAGGTAGATATTATTGCCACTTGGCTTTTAGTTTCAAAAGGCAGAAACTTGATTTTTATCAACTCCCCCAATCATTAGAAACTCATCAACTTAAACGGGAAATTTTTTTTTGTTGTTCCAAAATGATAGCCAATGAATTGGATAAAACACTATTTATCGATATCAAGTCTATCTTAAGTACCAAACCACCAAGAAATTACTTCATTACTATAAAATTAAAACATGGAGAATTGAAAATTCAAATTAGACCTCCCATCAAGCCATAGTAGTCTGCTTGTCTACTGTGTTAAAAATTTCCTTTTACATGATATGATACCTTGAGAAGGCACACCATCACCAGTGTTGTATTTTCATGAAGAATATTTAACCTAAATTTAACAATAAAAAATTTCACAACTATCTAAACTAAAGTAACATCTTGCAAACAATTGGCCCAGGCTAATAAAAAAAAAGTCAATGAGATTAGAGCCCAAAGGCTAGAACTTCATGTCCCACTGGGGATAAGCAAGTAATGTGTTTACCCTCTGGCATGAAGGTATTGGGAAGCCTCATAGAGATTTGAAATTTCACTTGAGAACCCTGGCTTGTCTTAAGGACTGTTTGTTAGTTTGTTAAAGATTTTAAAAGAGTTTTTAGGCAGAATGGAAGGAGTTGCTGAGAATAAACAGCCAGGGAATAAAGGATTCTGAAGGGAGAGAGGGACTCAAATCAGTGTTGAGATGTTGGTGAGTAGAAGAACTGATACAGAGAAAAAAGGGAAGGAGAAAAAACTCTGAACCCTGGGAATTATACAGTCTCTGGGAATTACACAGCAGGTATAGTTATGCACAAATAATCTGTTGATGTGGGGAGGAAATATTAGTACTTACCTGTTTTCTATAAAAATAAAAAAAAGATTATATAAATAATATAGATTAACACTAGTACCTTTAAAGTATATTTTTATTGAGGATAGACAATAAATTTTAAATTTTATTTATTATTATTATTTTTATACAGTATGTGACCAAAATGTTTGGTGATCATTGTTCACAGAAACGAAAGAAAGACTTTCAGGTGTTGGTAGGGACTAGGACATTTGTTGCTGCTCTTAGGGATGAGGGAGACAGGGCAGTGCTTGGATGGCCTTCTGCTGAGGGGTCAGAGTTGACTGTGTGTTGTACTATTGTTAATCTGGAGGCATGATGTGGTCTGAAGCTCACATGAAAATGACAGATGAGTTCACTGAGATTCCTCAAACTCTGATCCATTTTCTTGCTTATTTATACAGAAATAAATGATACTTTGAGAATAAATGTGGAAAACATAGTCAAAGATAATGAAAACTCCTGGGTGAGAAACTTGAAGGACGTGGGGGCAAAGCGAGGCCACTCACTTTGGAGACTTGAGGGCCTCTCACTTTGACCCATGTGGGTGAAAAAAAGCTGGGAAAGGGGAAGGAACACTCTACCATATCCTTTTTGTTAAAAAAAGCAAAATTGTTTTAGATCATGTATTGAGATGGTAGTGAGGAATGTGTTTCATCCAGAGGAAGACACGGCAGAAAAGGGGATGGAAGCACCTCTGCCTTCAGAATGCTATGTATGTCCAGTGCCAAGAATGAGCTTGAGATTTTAACACAGTCATCACAGAGACCTGATAGGCATGAGGTGTCTGTCCTCCTTCACACTGGGGTGTCTATATACAACCTGTGATCTGTCTCCTGTCTCCATCATCCCCAACTTAGCTCCTCTCCACGTTGTCACAAGTGCCTGCTCAAAAGTCCTCACTGGGTCCTGTCTGTGGAATCCAGCCCACTGGCATGGTTTGGTCAGCCCAAATTTGAATGTCTTTAGGCAGAACTCATACAATTCAGTTTGCCACAGGTCTATCATTTCACATCATATGCTTGTGTTTGTTTTCTGCCTGTTCCTTAAAGCTTTTGAATTCTGAAACACAGGAGGAAGTCCAGATTCACTGACCCAGCATACAAAGGCCTGCTCCTGCGTGTTTCTCCTGACTCACGTTTCATGGTAATATCCTCACAGGTGACTCAGATCTCTAAACTGTGTGCTTTGCAAAAACAGAAAAAGTAATACATATATTTTGCTCATATGATGATCTCTGCTTTCCCTTTTTTGTCTGCTTATCTTTCAAGTTAGCTGAAATGTCATTTCCCCACTGACATGTCTTTCCTGAATCTTTGAGAGGACAGACATCTGCCTCTTTTGTGCTCCTTCTGGACTTTATATGGTTTTTATCATAGTATTTATAACATTTTGCTGATTATTATGTACAAATGCCTAGAACCTGACACCATGCCTGCCATTTCTTAGGTGGCCAATAAATGTTTTAAATGAGTTAAAAAAATGTCAACAACATGACAGACACAAAAGGCTGGGATTTTTTTTTTTTTAATTAAAGGAGATTAAGCAGATATAACAACTAAATGCAATGTATGAACCTTGACAGGACCTTAGATCAAGAGGAAAAAGACAGCTATAATTAATGGACAACTGGGAAATCTTAAATATTGATTAAAAGAATCTCTGTCAAAAACACATTGAAAACTATCTTAGGTCGTTTATTTCTTTAGACAAAATTATTCATTCATGCATTTATAATAATATTAAGTACCTATTCAGTGTAATAACCCTGTAGGTAAAAATTCTTGTAAGTAACAGAACCTAAAATACAGACTTGGCTTGGCCAAAAGGGTCAGGTGAAGGGTAGTGAGGACCCCTCTATCTCAGTCTGGCAAGTTAGCAGAATAACGAAACCATCATCTGTTACATTTCAGGACTCAGACCATCTGCCTACTGAAGTATTTTCCCTTCTAATGGAAGGGAAAAATTCAGACTGTTGGAGCAGGTTGGCTGCTTTATGCAGCCTTCAGTAAAGTCCTACAAGAAAGAACGGAAGGTCAGGAAGCAGTGAAGGAAAAAAAGATGTCTTTGCCAATAAAGCTACTTTTTATCTGTGGCTGAGAATAGGAGATCTGGACATTAGTAAGAGTGAAGAAGCCAAATTACAAATGCTTCATAATTATCTTGTATCTATTTGTTGAATAGGTTATTCACATGACATAGAATTTTAAAGCTATAAAAAGAGATTAAAAATCTCTCTCCCAGTCTTGTCCCCCAGCCATCTGTTTTCGTCACTCCCCAGAGGCAACCCCATTACCACTTTCATATGTCCTTCCAGAGATGTTCAATGCATTGCCATACTACACATACATTTCCACAAATGAAGCAGGTTATGCATACTGTTCTATACCTTGCTTTCTTCATGTAAGATGTTTTGTCAACTGATCATATCAGCATACAAAGCTGCCTTGTTATTTTAAGAGCATCACTGTATAAAGCTTACATGATAAAAACCATAGAGTAGACAAAAATGCAAGAGTATATAACCATTTTATTTTATATAAAGAATATGGCCGTATTCTTTATATAAAAACATACCACTAAAAACCTAGAGTACCATTGAAAACATAGAGTACACAAGAATGCAAGAAAATGTATTAGATGTTTTCTCATGCAAATAAATAAGGTACTGGCTGCCAGGCAGGGAACAGTTTGGAGGGGCTGTGATTAAGGTATCTGAGCATTGGGTACCAAAGACAAAGGCTAAGAAAGGTAGATGGGAAGATTTGTCTGAAGACATTTTTTAATCCTAAATATTCCATTGTATTGCGGCAGAGCACGTGAAAAGTTATTGAAGCTTCTATCATGAGAGGGGTGCAAAAGTGGCTAAGACTAAGCTGGAAGACATAAAGGAGACTGAGGTTTGAAGGGTAAGGAATACATGGTTCTCACAATTGGAAATTACAGCAAGGATCATGGCAGTGGATCCAGTAAATGAAGTTCGGAGGCCAAGCAAGTGGAACTGACATAAGTAGATGCTGGCACATGGTACCAAAAGGCCAAGGGCCAAGCAGTTACTCAACAGAGGCCAGCAAGGACAGAAAAGAATATGCAAACCCATACACGTTGATGATGCCTTATGAATGTCAGTCTTCCTCAGGAACTTGAGGAAGAGTGAAAGGGAAGAAGAGGCCAGCTACGGTGGCTCACGTTTGTAATCCCAGCCCTTTGGGAGGCTGAGGTGGGAGAACTGCTTGAGTCCAGGAGTTCGACACCAGCCTAGGTGACATGGCAAAACCCTACCTCTACCAAAAATACAAAAATTAGCCATGTGTGGTGGTGCACGCCTGTAGTCCCAGCTACAACGGAGGCTGACATGGGAGGATGGTTTGAGCCCAGGAGATGGAGCTTGCAGTGAGCCAGGATTGAGCCTTTGTACTTCTGTCTGGGCAACAGAGCCAGACCCTGTCTCAAAAGAAAAGAAGAGTAGAAGGGATACAAATAGGAGAGAGGGGTAGAATCTTAGTTTAAAGCTGAAATCAATTTTAATTCAGAAATGACCAAGTAACTTCAAATTTATCTGTGGAAATGTTATTGGTGGGAGTACCAGGAAAAGACACTGAGATCAATCAATTTTTTAATACAGGCAAATAATGTTTTACAGATTTAAGATAAATAACTATGGCCAGGCACGGTGGCTAAAGCCTGTAATCCCAGCACTTTGGGAGGCCAAGGCGGGTGGATCACGAGGTCAGGAGATTGAGACCATCCTGGCTAAGATGGTGAAACCCCATCTCTACTAAAAAATACAAAAAATTAGCTGGGTGTGGTGGCAGGTGCCTGTAGTCCCAGCTACTCAGGAGGCTGAGGCAGGAGAATGGTGTGAACCCGGGAGGCGGAGCTTGCAGTGAGCCGAGATCGCACCACTGCACTCCAGCCTGGGCAACACAGCGAGACTCCATCTCAAAAAAAAAAAAAAGATCAATAACTACAAAACTTAAACTTACACAGCCAGCTTTAGGGGTGTTACAAGGATTCAATGACATGGGTGTGAGAAAATAGAATGGTGTGATTTTCTGATTACAATTTCTGATAGTAACCTTTCTTTGACTTTTCTCCAAGTTTTGGGACCTTTATTGTAGTCCCATATGTAGAACCCATACATTCCACCTTATCTTATACAGACTCACTTCCAAAGAGCATTAACTTTGAAATAAATGAATCTTGAATTTGAATTCGACTTTTGTCATGCACTAGCTGTATGAATTTGAGGAAATAACTTCTCTGAATCTTTGAGTCTTCATCCATAAAATATAGAAGTCAAAAATCATTTCATACATGTATTATGTAAGACAATAAAACATACAAAGCACATTGTCTGGTTCATGGTTGGTAGACTTATCTTCTTTCCCTAAAGTTTATTTATTTATTTAGTATTTTATTATTATTATTCTTTTTCAAGACAGGGTCTCACTGTGTCACCTAGGCTGGAGAGCAGTGGTGCGATCATGGCTCACTTCAACTTTGACCTCTGGGCTCAAGTGATCCTCCCACTTCAGGTTCCTGAGTAGCCATGACCACAGGTGAGAGTCACCACGCTCAGCTAATTTTGTTTATTTTTGGTAGAGAAGAGGGCTCGCCATGTTGCCCTTGGTCTCACATTCCTGGGTTCAAGCCATCCTCCTGCCTCTGCCTCCTAAAGGGCTAGGATTACAGGCATGCTCAGCCTCCCTTTAAAGTTTAAACTATGTTGCCTAGCTTTTAAAATTAATTGATTAATTTTTTGAGACAGGGTCTCGCTCTGTGCCCTAGGCTGGAGTGTAGTACTGGGATCTCGGCTCACTGCAATCTCTGCCTCCCAGGCTCAAGCCACCTTCTCACATAAGCCTCCTGAGTAGCTGGGACTACAGGCATGTGCCACCACGTCTGGATAATTTTTGTAGAGATGGGGTCTCACTTTGTTGCCTAGGCTTGTCTTGAACTTCTGAGCTCAAGTGATCTGCCTGCCTTGGCCTATCAAAGTGCTAAGATTACAGGCATGAGCTACTGCACCTGGTCAGTAGCCTAGCTTTTGATTTGGAATATTTGATCATCTTATCATATGTCCTAACTAAAAGAGATTAAACTCTGTAATATATGACTCTTAGTTATCGCTCCTGGTTTATTGAGTAATAAACACCCTTACATGCAGTGAAGGAAGCATAATATAAGTATTTAAATATATAAACATTTAAATATAAAATATATGATACATAAACAGAAATCTCAAGTCTTACCCTGAGACTGAGTACAAGGGTTGGATATATAATTTTCCAACTTTCTCCAAATAGATATTGTCATTTTAAAAGGTATTTGTCTCAAATCCAACAAATTTTAAAAAGAAGAAACTTCACAACAGATAATAAAAATCAACCGTATCTATTATTCATTAGAGATGATACATTGAACATATGTACTTAAATCTATCCCTTTCCAAAACCAAACTAAAATACAATTTTATGTTAAATATTTTATTAAAAAGCAAAAACAAGACTGGGTACAATGGCTCATGTCTGTAATCCCAGTGCTTTGGAAAGTCAATGTAAGGGGATCACTAGAGGCCAGCCTGGGGAACATAGCAAGACCTTGCCTGTATAAAATATAAAAAAAAGTAGTCAGGCTTAGTGGCACACACATGTAGTCTCAAATGCTTGTGGGGCTGAGGCAGGAGGATCACTTGAGCCCAAGGGTTCCAGGTTGTAATGAGCTATGTTAGCACCACTGAACTTCAGCCTGGTGACAGAATGAGACCTTGTCTCTTAAAAAAAAAACCAAAACAAATAAGAAAAAGGAGAATGAGAGATGAGTGACAGTAACCACAATTTGGAAGCTAGAAAGCAGGACTACTGCAAACTGACTTAGCAGACCCAAGCAAGCTGGTTCCTAAACCAGCAGTTGGTAATGGTAAGCTAGGGAGCAATTTTGTACTACAATTTCCAAAAGACTTAGGAATTGGTGACAGCCAGTGCTTATGGAAGTAAGATAAAGATAAGACTATGAAAAAACTTGGTTAGAAATTTATTTAAGAACCAGATACTTTCTTTAGAAGAATAAAAGAATAGGTAGCAAAAATAAATAAATAAATAAATAAATAAATAAATAAATAAACAAACAAACAAACAAATGAAGAAGAAACTACAAAGAATTAGATACTTTCTAATTAACTGCCACCATTCACAACCAGCCAAGTACTTTTCCCTCTCTCATCCTAGCAGAAGACCAAAAGTTCACTCTTTGGCATGAGTAAAATAGAAGGTTCTTGAACTGGGGAATTTTTTTATTTTTCAGATGGCATCTTGCTCTGTTGTCCAGGCTGGAGTGCAGTGGTGTGATCTCAGCTCACTGCAACCTCTGGCTCCTGGGCTCAAGTGATCCTCCCACCTCAGCCTCCCAAATAGCTGGGATCAAAGGTATGCACCACCATACCTGGCTAATTTATATATATATATATATTTTTTCAGTAGAGATGGGGTTCCACCATGTTGGCTGGGCTGATCTTGAACTCTTGACCTCAAGTGATCCACCTGCCTCGGCCTCCCAAAGTGCTGGGATTACAGGTGTGAGCTACCGTGCCCAGCCTTGAACTGAGGAATTTTGTAGAGTACTCTGTTGAAAAGGGGAAAACTGAATGAAATTTTATTTGCTGAATATTAAGACTCTGAGTCCTCTTCTACTTGGTTCACACAGTGCTAGCAGCCCATCTTATAGCCTCTAGGTAGGAAAGTGGAAGATACTTCTTTGGTGAATCTAACAGGCTCGAAAGAAAGAAGTTCAATAAAACATTAGGTTCCTGGATAAAACAGCAGTCAGATCTAGGAAATTCATAGTCGTTAAGCCCCAATTACGTGTTATCGAGGTATCCACTTCCTTACTACCTTAACTATAAGGTGTCAGTCAAGGACCACTAGACTTCTGAGGAAAGCCCTTAACAGGAAAGATGGAGGGTAAAACAAACAGAAAATAAGACTTCTTAGGGACATAAAATTTCAAAGAAGTTTCTAACATGTAAGAGAAGAACTACATCCATGAAAGAAGAACAGATGGTCTAAACAAAAACAAAAGAACATTCAGGGAACAAGAAAGTACTGCTGAGAGACAAAATGATGACAAAATTGAAGAACTCAATAGAAAGGTCAGATCTCCCAGCAAGTAAAGACACTAAGAAAACAAACATAGGAGAGAAAGGGCATGAATATTAGAAAATTAGTCTGGGAGGTTCAACATCCAAATAACAGAAGGAGAGAACCAAGAAAATAAAAAGAAAAAAATTTCAAAAAAATAATTTATAAAATTTTCCTGCACTAAAGAAGATGAATTGTCAGATTAAAAGGGCTCACTAGTACCTGGGTGAATGAATGAAAATAGGTCTCCAAAAGGGCATATCCTAATAAAATTTCAAATCTCTGATAGAAATAGAAAACCTTAATAGCTTCTAGAAATGAAAAATAGATAAAACAGAAATCAGAATATCTTTCAACTTTTCAACACTGGAGGCTAAATGACAATGGAGGGAAGCCATAAAAAGTCAGAAAGAAAATGAACTACAAACCAGAATCCTATACTCAGGCACAATATCAATCAAAGGTCAGTAAACAATAAAGACATATTCAGACAGGCAAGACCAACTCAACAAGGAAAAGACGTGAAAACTGGGAGATCCAACTCAAAACAGGGACAAAAATAAGCCTGAAGTTGATAGTGAAAAGCGATCTGTACTATGTGGGACACAGTTTTCAGCCAAATCAGAAGTAAGTACATAGGGAACCAAGCAAATGACAAGACAATTATTAAGTTTAGGAAAAGCAGAGTTAGATACACGATATGGTTCAGCTACGAACTGAGTTTATATCATTATAATAACATGCACAATTGAATACTAAACTTACCAAAATCTTTATATAACTATATAGAAAGGATGGTGTGCTTGTGGCAGTAGGGTAGGAGATCATAAAGAGATCTAAGTTTATAGCTTGCACAGTAAGGATTTAGTAGATTATCTGTGAAACTGAAAAAAAAAAATCAAGAGGTAGAAACATAATCATGTGATTTAGAGATATTCTGTTTTATAATTACCAAAAGACACAGTTAAAAAAGAATTTGCAAATTTCTTCTTTCTTATTTTAGTACTTGGAATATAGTGTGAGATTTTTTATTTCTAGATTTTGTTGTATCTTCTATTACATAAATGCATTGTTTGACAATTATAAAATGTAAGTGTTTTTTGAGTGATTTTAAGAATTTGACTTAAAAATTGATTGCTACAATGTATTATTTGTATTAGGAAGTAACTTGACCCAAAACACCCTGTATGTTTGCTCAGGGTATTTTTTTTCAATGTCTGAAAGTAAAAGGCATTCCTGTCACAGCTGTAAACAAACTTATCCTAAATGTGTTAAAACATATTCTTGGGCACTCTATTTGTATATCTTTCATGCCTTGAAAATCTGAAGGTTAATCCAAACTCACATGTCTTAGCATATTTAAGAAAAAAAACTACTTTTAATATCAGCCTTTCAAATTTCATGAAGATTTTGGTGAGGAATAACACTACATACTTCAAGCATTGACAAAACTTTTAAAGTTTCCTTCTATAAAATGGGAAATACTCAATATCTAAATCCACATCAGGCATGAGCAATCAGTATTTAACATTGGCTGTTTTGTGTTTTGTATTGATAATGTTCAAAATGCAAGCATAACATTTAATCTTTGTCCACATGGTTTTACAAAAGCAAATCTTAAATTACCAAAAAAAAAAAAAAAAAAAAATGAAAATGATTGCATCTGGGGATTGGAAAACGACGGAAGGAAGTTTAGAGCAGGAGACTGCTGTTGCAAATCTTGTATGACTACTTAATTTTTAAAATAATTTGATGTGTAACTTTGATAAATTAAAAAAGCATACAATTAATTTTCATAGTCTGTGGAAATTTAGTAGGCATTTATAAATTCTTAAGTGTGCTGCATATGAATTGCTGTGTCATACAAATTTAGAGGAGAAATTTCTAGAAAACAGGTATTGTACCAGACAAGTATCTGCCATGGAAGCCAGTATATGGCAGATATGTAAACATCACTACTTTACTTGGTAACCATGACAAAAACAGGCACTACTGTGGGTAGGAGCATAGGTTCTAGACTAGATTCAAATCCTGGCTCTATTTCTTTCTAGTTACATAATCGTGGATAAGACATTAAACCTCTTTTTGCTTAAGCTCCCTTATCTGTAAAATCTTCATTTCATAGGAATGCAGTGATTGTCAAATGACATATGAACAGTAATTAGCAAAATGCCTGAGACATAGTAAGTAGTTAATACTTGTTAGCTATTTTTATTTAGTATTCCAAAATTCCTAACTTGGGATCGTAAGGATCATGTCCACTGCACCTCTTCCTACTCCTCCACACTCATCTTGGGACATTTTATTTCACACAAATGTCTTGTTCAGCCACCCCACGTAGACCAAACTCACTTATCTCCCTAAAGACAATCATGCCTGATTAACTACAAAACATAGACTAGAAATAGATATCATACCTGAAACCACATCTCTTTTCTTTTCCATCCCTGTTTTCCTTTAAGGAATCTACAGCAGGATTTGTAATGAGAAGACCTAGGTTTGAGTAGGTCATTCAGCCTGAGTATCCATTTTCTCATCTGTAAAGTGGAGATGACTGCATCTGCTGGAGTGGATGTTTGCTGTTTGACTTCTCACCATTCTTTCCTGCTACTTCTGGTAGCCGTATATGGATTTTCCCTTGGAAATTTTACCCCAGCTCTAGAGATGTGTCTAGCTGCCAAAGTCAATCAGCATATCCTTCTCTCTCTCTGTCTACAGTGATGGGTCCAGAGATTGGCATTTAGCCAAATCACGGCCAGTGATGCTCAAAACTGTCAGGGCTACCAAGACTGGAGTTAACAATGCCGCTAATCCAGAGAGAAACAGCTGGGAGTCTCATATCAGCCTATCTGAACATTCCATCCTATGACCCAACATACCCTTTTTGGGCCTAAGGCAGAGAGAGAGAGAGAGAGAGACAGAGAGAGAGAGAGAGAGAGTGTGTGTGTGTGTGTGTGTGTGTGTGTGTATGGCAGGAGGGCTTAAGGCAGTGTGTGTGTGTGGTGGGGGGAATGTTCTTACTTACAACCAAAGGAGTCTTAACTCTTGCCTACCTTATAGGTATTATCTCCAACGTTTCTGGGATTAACTGACATGATAAATATAAAAATATTTGGTAAACTCAAAGCAGCATGCAAATGGTAACTGTTATTATTAACAAAATTTTTTATAAAACAAGCCTAATGCCTACACAAAGCAAGGTATGCCTTGTAACAGTTCTAAATAATTGTTATAAAAACCAAAGTACCTTGTTAAAAGTCTTGACATGTTGGATATTATTTGTGAATATATATTTTGTATAAAATATAAGAATGTGCAATTGTTGCTCAAATCACTCCAGCTTATGCCTCTGACAGTAGCTCATTTGCCTTTCTGATACATCAAACATAAAAGGTTAAGCTAGCACCCCTCAAACCTCTACTTTTACCCTGTGATATTTATGCTCCATAAACCTATTTGAACCCTTATGAAAATAAGTATTTTGTACTAATTACTTACAAGTGAATTTTACCGGGCTTAATTAGTACAGTCTGGAGAAGTACAATTGCTTTATTACTTATAAATAAAACATTAATTAAGGTGAAATTGAAAAAAGCTACCTAGTCCATATTTTTAAAAAGATGATTTCATAAACTTATAAAATAAAATATTTTGAAGTCAGAATAAAAATTGGAAGTAAATGGATATTCCAAATGAGCTCACAGGCTTTAAAAAAGCATTTATTTTCTTCAATGTATTTATCTATTTATGTCTATAGGATTGATTTGACCGGCACTTCTTTTCTTTCTGGCTAAAGGAGAGGTAAACTTCAGCTCAACTACTGTTTGATTTCTCAGAAACTGAGTAAGTGCAATTGAAATAAATGTTGTTTTACAGTATCTGCTCCATCTGATATATCCTTGGTTTTATCTCCAGGTTAGGCTCCTTTAGGTAAAGGTTCAGATAATCAGCTAATGAGGCCGATTTTTGTCTCATACCTATTATCATTACCTAATGACAGTGAATGTAATAATGCGAAAATCATCATGAACATGAATGTATACATTTTCTCAATTAAAAATATTCAATTAAGCATTTAAAAATCGAGCTATAATGACTTTTTTACAAGAAAGTAATGAAACAAGAATGATGTTTTTGAATTAAAGGTAACTTTAATTAAAGGTGCCCTGTTGTTTCTGATCTTAAAAGGTATATATAACTTTTGCATCTATCTTCATCACGTTTTTATATATAAAAGTTATATATATACACACACACATAACTTTTGACCCACTAAACTTAGTTTTAGATGACATTTAGTTGGGCTAAGAATTCTGATTTAACTAACATGTGTGTTCAAGATAGTGTGGAAAAAAAGCAATTCCATAAATATTTTGTGCAAAGGCAATGCCCATGGAGTAAGTCTACAGTTTCCAAACTGTTACTGAGAAAGTCAAATAATAATCCAGGTATGTAAGTTTTGTGTGTTGTCTCCTTCTCTACAATTACATTTTAAAGTAGGAAAAAATAGGAGTCTGAATATGAAGATAAATTAAACTGCAGATTAAGATCAAATTTCATAAAAAAGAGCAACTCCTAGAAACGAATGAAACTTAACAAACATTTATTGAGTGTATTCTAGGTAACTGAAGTAGTACTAGGTACAATAGGAAATAGAAAAATGAATAATACACAGGTCAGGTCCTCAAGGCACTTACAAGCTGTTGAATAGTAAGTTACATACAATAAGAATGACAACATTCTACTTTAGACTTGAACGTTATAAATGAAGCTAAAAGCTTAGTTGTATAAGCCAATTTACATTCAAATACTTTAGTCCATATTTTCCCAGGTCAATACGATTACCATCAGTGTTGTATAACTTTATGAATACATATCACTGGCCAGGCGCGGTGGCTCGAGCCTGTAATCCCAGCACTTTGGGAGGCCGAGACGGGCGGATCACGAGGTCAGGAGATCGAGACCATCCTGGCTAACACGGTGAAACCTCGTCTCTACTAAAAATACAAACACCAGCCGGGCGAGGTGGCGGGCGCCTGTAGTCCCAGCTACTTGGGAGGCTGAGGCAGGAGAATGGTGTAAACCCGGGAGGCGGAGCTTACAGTGAGCCGAGATCCGGCCACTGCACTCCAGCCCAGGCGACACAGCGAGACTCCGCCTCAAAAAAAAAAAAAAAAAAAAATGAATACATATCACTTTACACTGTAGAAATTTGTTTATGTATCTGCCTTCTCGGCTAGCCTATGAGCTTCTCTAGAGTGAGGAAGAATTAGAGGTCATATTATGGAGTCTAGTGTAGCGTACATGCACAATAATTGTATTGATCAATAAAGCAGATTGTTAGATGTGCTATCAGTGAAATAAATGCAAAGTGAGAATGAGAAAACCAAACAAGGAATAGTTTAATTCCCATTGGAGAGCTTGGAGAAAGGTTCAAAGACAGTATAGCATTTAAAAAAAATTGAGGCTGGGGGTGGCAGCTCATACCTGTAATCCCAGCACTCTGGAAGGCCAAGGTAGGAGGGTTGCTTTAGGTCAGGAGTTCAAGACCAGCCTGGGTAACACAGTGAAACTTCTAAAAAAAGAGTTGGGATTTTAATATATAGAAATAGAGGAAACAGAGAGTAGGTAAATGGAACAGGACAGGTTTGCAAAAGCACAAAGGTAAAGAAGTACTGGGGATGCTTTAAAAATATTTATAATCTAGTATTTTTAGAATTCCAGGCTTTTGTGATTGATTGATAGATGTATTAGTGGTATCTTGAGGGTTAGTCTAGATGTTTCTCCTAGGCAAGTTAGTAGGGATCTGAGTGGGTCTGCTTTCCCAGATCTGTATACTTAGGGGACAAAAACAGGTACCACAAAAATGGCCCTTGGGAACCTATCTGCATGACAGGACATAATTCAAATGTCTTTAACAAGCTTGTTCAATGCATGGCCTGCAGGCTGCATGAGACCCAGGATGGCTTTGAATGCAGCCCAACACAAATTCGTAAACTTTCTTAAAACTTTATATGATTTTTAGTAAATTTTTTTAGTTCATCAGCTATCATTAGTATTAGTGTATTTTACGTGTGGCCCACGACAATTCTTCCAGTGTGATCCAGGGATGCCAAAGAGATTGGATACCCTTGGTCTATAATAATTCGGAATAATGTAACTGTTTACTAAGTTATATTTCATTGAACAATATACATCTACAGAAATGCAATACATGCTTGCAGAATGCAGTTCAATCCAGTATATTTTACCAAATTAATTTGACCACAGAACTCCTTTGTTATAAAATTCTTATTGGTACTTTGGTTTGAAACATTTTTTTAGTTCCCCTTTATTTAAAATGTAAGGTATCAAATAGAGACCAAAAAAATACAAAGGAACAATGAAATGAAAAGTTGTTTCTCTGAAAGGCAAACAAAATTGATAAACCATTAGATAGACTAGGAAAAGAGGAGAGAAGATCCAAATAAACACAATAAGAAATGAAAAGGGAGATATTACAACTGATATCACAGAAATACAAAAAAATATCAACTATTATGAACAACTATATGCTCAAAAACTAGAAAACTTAGAGGGATGGATACATTCCTAGAAACATACAACCCCCTGAGGTTGAACCAGGAAGAAATAGAGCCCTTGAACAGATTAACAATGAACAGCAAGATTAAGTCAGTAAATAAAAAAAGTCCCAACAGGGCTGGGTGTGGTGGTGGCTCATGCCTATAGTCCCAGCACTTTGGGAGGCCAAGGCAGATGGAATGCTTAAGCCCAGGAGTTTGAGACCAGCCTGGGCAATATAGTGAATATAGTGAAACCCTGTCTCTACAAAAAACACAAAAATTAGCTGGGTGTGGTGGCCTATGCACTTGTAGTCCCTGCTACTTGAGGGGGGTGAAATGGGAGGATCACCTGAGCCTGAGAGGTCGAGGCTGCAGTGAACCATAATTCAGGCCGTCACTCTAGCCTGAGTGACAGAGTGAGATTCTGTCAAAAAAAAAAAAAAAAAAAAAAAAGAAAAGAAAAACAAAAAACAAAACCCAAAGCAAACAAACAAATAAAGAAACAAAAAGCAACCCCAAACTCCCAATAAAACAAATGTGCAGGAGCAGATGAAAATCAAGGAGGAGGTAATTTTATCTAACTCATTCTATGAGGTCTGTATGGCACCGAAACCAGACAAGGACACAACAACAACAAAACTAAAGACTAATATTCCTGATGAAGATAGATGCAAACATCTTCCACAAAATACTAGCAAATAGAATCCCAACAGCACATCAAAAACATAACACATGATGAGATAGGATTTATGCAAAGATGATTCAACATACACAAATCAATAAATGTAATACATCACAAAACAGAACTAAGGACAAAAATTATATGATCATCTTAATAAACGCAGAAAAAGCATTCAATAAAATTCAGCATTCCTTCATGATAAAAATCCTCAACAAACTAGGCATAGAAGAAACATACTTCCAAATAATAAAGGCCATATATGACAGTCCTACAGCCAACATCAGACTTGGTGGGGAAAAGTTGAAAGAATTGCCTCTAAGAGCTGAAACAAGATAAGGATGCCCACATTCACCATTCTTATTCCACACAGTAATGGAAGTCCTTGCCACAGCAATCAGGCAAGATAAAAAAAAAAAAAAAAAAAAAAAGGTATCTGAATTGGAAAAGAGAAAGTCAAATTATCCCTGTTCACTGATGATATGATCTTATATCCAGAAAATTCTAAAGACTCCTCCAGGCCGGGCGCGGTGGCTCAAGCCTATAATCCCAGCACTTTGGGAGGCCGAGATGGGTGGATCACGAAGTCAGGAGATTGAGACCATCCTGGCTAACACGGTGAAACCCCGTCTCTACTAAAAATACAAAATTAAAAAAAAAAAAACTAGCCGGGCGAGGTGGCGGGCGCCTGTAGTCCCAGCTACTCCAGAGGCTGAGACAGGAGAATGGCGTAAACCCGGGAGGGGGGGCAGGGAGCAGAGATCTGCCCCCCGCACCCCAGCCCGGGAAAAAGAGAAACCCTCCCTCACAAAAAAAAAAAAAAAAAAAAAAAACTAAAGACTCCTCCAAAAACTTCTTAGATATGATCAATGAATCCAGTAAAGTTTCAGGATACAAAATTACCACACAGATATCAGTAGCATTTCTATATGCCAATAATGATATAGTAAAGGACCAAATGAAGAAGGCAATCTCATTGACAATAGCTACAGAAAACCACCCAAAACCCTAGAAATATATTTAACCAAGGTGAGATATCTCTGTAAACAGAACTACAAAACACTGATGAAAAAATCGTTGACGACACAAACAAATGGAAAAACATCCTATGCTCATGGATTGGAAGAATCAGTATTGTTAAAACGACCATATTGCCCAAAGCAATCTACAGATTCAACACAATCCCTATCAAATTAGCAGCACCATTTTTTACAGAATTAGAAAAAACAATCCTAAAATTAATATGGATCTAAAAAATAAGACCCCACATAGCCAAATCAATTGTAAGCAAAAAGAATGAAGCTGGAGACATCACATAACCTGACTCCAGTTTACACTACAAGGCTATAGTAACCAAAATAGCATGGTACTGGCATAAAAACAGACACAACGATCAATGGATCAGAATAGAGAACCCAGAAATAAAGCCATATACATATAACCAACTGATGTCCAACAAAGTCAACAAAAATATACACTGAGAGGCTGGGTGTAGTGGCTCACACCTGTAATCCCAGCACTTTGGGAGGCCGAGACTAGCAGATCACTTGAGGCCAGGAGTTCCAGACCACTCTGGCCAACACAGTGAAACCCTGTCTCTACTATAAATAAAAGAATTAGCCGGGCATGGTGGTGCATGTCTGTAATCCCAGCTACTGGGGTGGTTGAGGCACGAGAATGCTTGAACGCAGGAGGAAGAGATTGCAGTGATCCGAAATTTCACCACTGCACTTCAGCCTGGGAAAGCGTGAGATTCTGTCTTAACGAAAAAACCAAAATACACTGGAGAAAGTACATACTATTCAATAAGGGGTACTGGGAAAATTGGATAGCCATATGCATAAGAATTTTTGTATATCACCATATACAAAAATTAACTCAAGATGGATTACATACCTAAATGTAAGATTGGGAACTATAAAATCCTAGAAGAAAACCTAGGAAATCTCTTCTGAACATTGACCTAAACAAAGAATTTATGAGTAAGTTCTCAAAGACAAATGCCAGAAAAACAAAAATAGACAAATATGACTAAATTAAACTAAAAAGATTCTGCACAGCAAAAGAAACAATTAACAGAAAAAACAGACAATCTATAGAATGGGAAAAAATCTTGTAAACTCTGCATCTAAATAAAGGGCTAATATCCAGAATCTACAAGGAACTCTAACAACTCAACAACAACAACAAAAAAAACATTAAAAAGTAAGCAAAGTAAATGAGCAGACATTATTCAAAAGCAGACACACAGGTAGCTAACAAACACATGAAAAAATGTACAACATCACTAATCATCAGAGAAATAAAAATTAAAACCACAATGAGATGCCATCTTACACCAGTCCGAAGCACTATTATTAAAAAGTGAAAAAACAACAGATGTTGCCTAGGATGGGGATAATAGAAAATATGTATACACCACTGGTAGGAATGTTAATTAGTACAACCTTTATGGAAAACAGTATGGACATTTCTTCAAGAACTAAAAATAGAACAAAATTCGATCCAGCAATCCCACCACTGTGTATATACCCAATGGGAAAGAAATCCTTATATCAAAAAGATACTTGCATTCATGTTCACTGCAGCACTATTCACAAAAGCAAAGATGTGGAATCAACTTAAGTGTCCATCAACAGAGGACTGGATAAAGAAAATGTGCTATATATATGCCATGGAATACTACTCAGCCATAAAAAAAGAATGAAATTGTGTCTTTTGCAGCAACATGAGTGGAACTGGAGGTCATTATAGCTAAGAGAAATAACTCGGAAAGAGAAAGTAAAATACTGCATGTTTTCACACAAGCGAGGACTAAATGATGGAAACACCTGGACATACAGAGTGGAATAATAGACCCTTAAGACAACAAAAGGTGGGAGGGTGGGAAGGGGTGAGGGTTGAAAAATTACCTATTGGGTACATTGTTCATTATTCAGGTGACAAGTACAATAAAAGCCCAGACTTTACCACTACACAATACATGTATGTAAAAGTCTGCACTTGTACCCATTAAATATACAAAAATTAAAAAAAATTTTTTAAAGAATTACTTTGGCCTCATCTATTACTTCAAAGGATTTAAACATGGTTCTTTAGATGTGGTTAACTTGAATAATTTTTTTTTTTGAGGCAGAGTTTCGCTCTTGTTGCCCAGGCTAGAGTGCAATGGCATGATCTTGGCTCACTGCAACCTCCACCTCTCAGTTTCAAGAGATTCTCCTGCCTCAGCCTCCCAAGTAACTGGGATTACAGGCATGAACCATTCCTGGCTAATTTTTTTTTTCAGTAGAGACGGGATTTCTCAATGTTGGTCAGGCTGGTCTTGAACTCTTGACCTCAGGTGATCTGCCTGCCTTGGCCTCCAAAAGTGCTGGGATTACAGGTGTGAGCCACTGCTTTATGCTCAAGTTTTGGGGTATTATTTAGTCCCTTTTTTAGCATGGTTTAAGTTGTGAAGAAAATTGTCTACATTTTCAAGTACCCTGATGCTTTTCCCATTAACTGAAGATGTGTAACTGTAGTTCCATCTAAATGCTTTTAAAATCTCAAAACAAAAAATAACAAAGCACAAGGTCAACACAAAAACTGACCTGGTCTGAAAGACTAATCAACTTAATCTTCTGCATATTCTTGACTTTTCTTCCTACCAAACACTCTGATGTAAAATAAGCTTCTATCTTTTACATATAATTTTCCTCCTTTTTCCTTTTAAAAATATTTTTGTTATTAACCATCAACTTCATGTTTTTCAATTTGTTCATCCATTCATTTATTATTGTAAGAAGTATTTATTTAATATCAACTATGAACCAAGTACTATGCTAGATTCTGGGTCAAATTTTTTTAAGAAATATGATGATTTTATTTAAGAAATGTAAGGTATCACTGCACTGTAACTTAAATCTTGAGTCACTGAATGTGTCTATTTCAAGCGTTATAATGTTATATTACTGGTGGGAACAACTCCTAAGTGCCCACCAATTTGGTAGCAAGCTGAAGATATCAGATTGTACATAATAAATAAGAAACTATAAATACATGTTTACTTTCATCTTATATACCCAAATGTAATCTACATGCTTCTCTGCATCATTAACTCTTCCTTAAAAAATTTACAAGACCTACTCATACCAATATCAAGAATATAGACTATTATATAATAAGTATCAAGTAAGTTTTATAGGAATTCAGAGTCCTGATTGGGGTAGTCAGGAAAAGCAGGTGTTGTGATTTGGATTTGTGTCCCTGGCCAAATCTCATGTCAAATTGTAATCCTCAGTATTGGAGGAGTGCCCTGGTGGGAGGTGATTGGATCATGGGGGTAGATTTTCCCCTGGCTGTTCTCATGATAAGGAGTGGGTTCTCATGAGATCTCATTGTTTAAAAGTATGCAGCACCAGCCCCTTTGCTCTCTTCCTCCTACTCTGGCCATAAAACACGTGCCTGCTTCCCCTTCACCAATGACTTTAAGTTTCTTGAGGCTTCCCCAGCCATGCTTCCTGTACAGTTTATGGAACTGTGAGTCAATTAAACCACTTTTCTTTATAAAGTACCCAGCCTTAGGCAGTTCTTTATAGTAATGTGAGAACGGATTAATACAACTAGTGTTAAAATTAGTCTTAAAGATTAGCAGACAGAAGTAAAGAGGGAAGATATTCTAAGTAAGGAGAAAGGACAAAAGCGAAGATATATGGGTGGTATACATTATAAGACATCTTCAGAAAACAGTGCCTGGTACATGGTGGGCATGTTGTAAATAATTGTAGATGAGTAGATGAATGGATTTATCAGAGGATTAATGAAGGGAAACAGCAAGATGGGAAGGTTGCACTGGGGCCAGATAATTGAGGGTCTTAAAAATGAAGCAAAGTCACCTAAAATGTATTCTGTATACTTGGGCTTTTCAAGTAAAAATATATACCTCATGGTCCACTGGAAGGCCCAGGATAAACACGAAGCATCTTCTCGACTCTTCAATTTTACTTGAACATTTGAAGAATTAAGTGAAGAAATTTAAGTGATACCTAATTTAAAACATTCTTTTTATATTAAAACAAACAGGTGTATTTTGGAGTGAAATGTAAAACGTGAATTTTTAATGTAAAACAAGAGACTTCAAGGAAATATTGAGCTTCTGGGGAGGTGCTTTCAGCTATGCTATCTTTGTTTAAATCCTTTTCTGGCAGTGGATATGTTGGACCATAAGAGGGATTTGAGCAAGGTAGCAACAGGATTAAAGTGATGATTTACTTATACTAATGTAGCAGCAGGATGCAGGTTGGTCTAGAATATGGAGATGAGCAATCTGTAACCTAGCTAAAGAACTATGGAAAAAGTTCCTCTGACAAAATTTTAATCAAGCTCCTCTGAGTCCTCTTTTTAACTAGGCTCTAATCTTGGTCTCTGTTCTTAGTTCCCCTCTCCTCAGAAAAAGAAAAGAAAGAAAAAAAGATAATGGCTAGCTTTGTTTAATGTCTCATATCCATGAACAATACACAGTTGTTACAAACAAGTGAATTGAATGGATATGTCAACAAAAGCTTATAAATGAGCTTTTTAATAATAACCATCCCTAAAATAACCATATGTATATATATATGCCTAAAAACAGTTGCCAAAATCTTTTTGGTAACTTGAAACTTTAGAGTTATGCTATGTTGAGTAAGAGATAGTTACTGAATATCTAAATAATTTCTAAGAAAGATAAAACTACTGAAACAGGCTGGGTACCGTGGCTCACATCTGTAATCCCAGCACTTGCCTATGGCCATACCACCCTGAACGCGCCCAGTCTCGTCTGTAATCCCAGCACTTTGAGGGGCCAAGGTGGGCGGATCACCTGAGGCCAGGAGTTTGAGACCAGCCTGGCCAACATGGTGAAACCTCGTCTCTACTAAAAATACAGAAAATTAGCTGGGTGTGGTGGTACCACCAGTAATCCCAGCTACTCGGGAGGCTGAGAGAGGAGAATCGCTTGAACCTGGGAGGTGGAGGTTGCAGTGAGCCAAGATGGCACCACTGCAGTCCAGGCTGGGTGACAGAGTGAGACTCTGTCTTAAAAACAAAAACAAAAACAAAAACCATAACACTGAAACATTAATTGCTGAACATAAGTTTATCAACTTTTGGCATCTTGTTTTCACACAATACAAAGAAGTTAAGACATCTAGGTCTGTAAAGAAAAGTCTTTTTGCCACATGAAAAACTATAGTATGAGGAAGCGTATGTCTGTAGGAATTGTGAGATGGTATGTTTATAAAATGCTGATCTATGACAGATAGTTTACAGTTTTCTACTTCCTAGTTTTCTCTGTAAGGAAAAGACTACTGATGGCTAAAAAGTACAAGCAGGGTAGCTGGCAAGATGACCAAATAGGAACAGCTCCGATCTGCAGCTCCCAGTGAGATCAACGCAGAAGGCGGGTGATTTCTGCATTCCCAACTTAGGTACCCAGCTTATCTCACTGGGACTGGTCAGACAGTGGGTACAGCCCATGGAGGGCAAGCAGAAGCAGGGTGGGGTGTTGCCTCACCCTGGAAGCACAAGGGTGCTTCCCTCCCTAGCCTCCCTCCCCTAGCCAAGGGAAGCATTGAGGGACTGTGCCATTAGGAACAGCCCAGATATTCTGATGTTCTAGCCCAGATATTCTGCTTTTCCCATGGTCTTCACAACCTTCAGATCAGGAAATTCCCTCGGGTGCCTATGCCACTAGGGCCCCGGGTTTCAAGCAAAATGGAGCAGTCGTTTGGGTAGACACTGAGCTTGCTGCAGGAATTTTTGTTCATACCCCAGTGGCACCTAGAACGCCAGTGAGACAGAATTGTTCACTCCCCTGGAAAGGGGGCTGAAGCCAGGGAGCCAAGTGGTCTAGCTCAGCAGATCCCATACCCACAAAGCCCAGTAAGCTAAGATCCACTGACTTGAAATTCTAGCAGAATTTCAGAGCAGTCTGAAGTCAACCTGGGAGGCTCGAGCTTGGAGCAGGGAGGGGTGTCTGCCATTACTGAGGCTTCAGTAGGTGGTTTTACCCTCACAGTGTAAACAAAGCCGCTGGGAAGTTTGAATTGGGCGGAGCCCACCACAGCTTGGCAAAGCCACTGTAGCCAGATTGCCTCTCTAGATTCCTCCTCTCTGGGAATGGCATCTCTGAAAGAAAGGCAGCAATCCCGGTCAGGGGCTTATACATAGAACTCCCAACTCCCTGGGACAGAGCACCAGGGGGAAGGGGGCAGCTGTGGGCACAGCTTCAGTGGACGCAAATGTTCCTGCCTGTCACCTGTGAAGAGAGCAGCAGCTCTCCCAGCACAGTGCTTGAGTTCTGCTAAGGGATAGACTGCCTCCTCAAATGGGTCCCTGACCCCCATGCCTCATGACTAGGAGACACCTCCCAGCAGGGGTCGACAGACACCTCATACAGGAGGGCTCCAGATGGCATCTAGCAGGTGCCACTCTGGGACAAACCTGCCAGAGGAAGGAACAGGCAGCAATCTTTGCTGTTTTGAAGCCTGTGCTGGTGATACCCAGGGAAACAGGGTTGGAGTGGACCTCCAGCAAACTCCAGCAGACCCGCAGCAGAGAAGCCTGACTGTTAGAAGGAAAACTAATAAACAGAAAGGAATAGCATCAACATCAACAAAAAGGACATCCACACAGAAACCCCATTTGAAGGTCACCAACATCAAAGACCAAAGGTAGATAAATCCAGGAAGATGAGGAAAAACCAGCTCAAAAAGGCTGAAAATTCCAAAAACCAGAATGCTTCTCCTCCAAAGGATCACAACTCCTCGCCAGCAAGGGAACAAAGCTGAAGAGAGAATAAGTCTGATAAATTGACAGAAGTAGACTTCAGAAGGTGGGTAATAACAAACTCCTCTGAGCTAAAGGAGCATGTTCTAACTCAACGCAAAGAAGCTAAGGACCTTGAAAAAAGGTTACAGGAATTGCTAAGTAGAAAAACCAGTTTAGAGAAGAACATTAATGACCTGATGGAGCTGAAAAACACAGCGCAACAGCTTCGTGAAGTATACACAAGTATGAATAGCGGAATCGATCAAGTGGAAGAAAGGATATCAGAGATTGAAGATCAACTTAATGAAATAAAGTGGGAAGACAAGATTGGAGAAAAAAGAATGAAAAGGAATGAACAACGCCTCGAAGAAATATGGGACTATGTGAAAAGACCAAACTTGCATTTGATTTGTGTACCTGAAAGTGATGGGGAGAATGCAACCAAGTTGGAAAACACTCTCCAGGATATTATCCAGGAGAACATCCCCAACCTAGCAAGACAGGTCAACATTCAAATTCAGGAAATACAGAGAACAACACAAAGATACTCCTTGAGAAGAGCAACCACAAGACACAGAATGGTCACATTCACCAAGGTTGAAATGAAGGAAAAAATGTTAAGAGCAACCAGAGTGAAAGGTCAGGTTACCCATAAAGGGAATCCCATCAGATTAATAGCAGCTCTGTCTGCAGAAGAGGCCAGAAGAGAGTAGGGACCAATATTCAACATTCTTAAAGAAAAGAATTTTCAACCCAAAATTTCATATGCAACCAAACTAAGCTTCATAAGCAAAGGAGAAATAAAATCCTTTACAGACAAGCAAATGCTGAGAGATTCTGTCACCACCAGGCCAGCCTTACAAGAGCTCCTGAAGGAAGCACTAAAAATGGAAAGGAAAAACCGGTATCAGCCACTGCATAAACATAACAAATTGTAAAGTCCGTTGACACTATGAAGAAACTGCATCAACTAACAGGCAGAATAACCAGCCAGCATCATAATGACAGGATCAAATTCAGACATAACAATATTACCCTTAAATGTAAACAGGCTAAATGCCCCAATTAAAAGACACAGACTGGCAAATTGGAGAAAGTCAGGAGCGATCAGTGTGCTGTATTCAGGAGACCCATCTCACATGCAAATGCACACATAGGTTCAAAATAAAGGGATGGAGAATATTTACCAAGCAAATAGAAAGCAATAAAAAGCAGGGGTTGCAATCCTAGTCTCTGATAAAACAGACTTTAAACCAACAAAGGTAAAAAAAGACAAAGAAAGGCTTTACATAATGGTAAAAGGATCAATGCAACAAGAAGAAGTAACTAACCTAATATATATGCACCTAATACAGAAGCACTGAGAGATTCATAATGCAAGTTCTTAGAGACCTACAAAGAGACTTAGACTCCCACACAATAATAGTGGGAGACTTTAACGCCCCACTGTCAATATTAGACAGATCAACTAGACAGAAAATTAACAAGGACATTCAGGACTTGAACTCAGCTCTGGACCAAGCTGACCTAATAGACATCTACAGAACTCTCCACCCCAAATCAACAGAATACACATTCTTCTCAGCATCACATAGCACTTATTCCAAAATTGACTACATAATTGGAAGTCACTCCTCAGCAAATGCAAAAGAACAGAAATTGTAACAAACAGTCTCTCAGACCACAGTGTAATCAAATTAGAAGTCAGGAGGGGCGGAGCAAGATGGCCGAATAGGAACAGCTTCAGTCTCCATCTCCCAGCGCCAGCGACACAGAAGACCGGTGATTTCTGCATTTTCAACTGAGGTACTGGGGTCATCTCACTCGGGAGTGCCGGACAATCGGTGCTGGTCAGCTGCTGCAGCCTGACCAGCGAGAGCTGAAGCAGGGCGAGGCATCGCCTCACCTGGGAAGCGCGAGGGGGAAGGGAGTCCCTTTTCCTAGCCAGGGGAACTGAAACACACAACACCTGGAAAATCGGGTAACTCCCACCCCAATACTGCGCTGTAACACCGGCACACTGGAGATTATATCCCACACCTGGCCGGGAGGGTCACACGCCCACGGAGCCTCCCTCCTTGCTAACACAGCAGTCTGCGGCAATCTAACCTCAAGGCAGCAGCGAGGCTGGGGGAGGGGCGCCCGCCATCGCTGAGGCTGAAGTAGGTAAATAAAGCTGCTGGGAAGCTCAAACTGGGTGGAGCTCACAGCAGCTCAAGGAAACCTGCCTGTCTCTGTAGAGTCCGCCTCTGGGGACAGGGCTCAGATAAACTAGCAGAAGCCTGTACAGACGTGAACGACTCTGTCTGACAGCTTTGAAGAGAGCAGTGGATCTCCCAACACGGAGGTTGAGATCTGAGAAGGGGCAGTCTGCCTGCTCAAGTGGGTCACTGACTCCTGAGTAGCCTAACTGGGAGACATCCCCCACTAGGGGCAGTCTGACACCCCACACCTCACAGGGTGGAGTACACCCCTGAGAGGAAGCTTCCAAAGCAAGAATCAGACAGGTGCACTCGCTGTTCAGCAATATTCTATCTTCTGCAACCTCTGCTGCTGATACCCAGGCAAACAGGGTCTGGA
>NC_045444.1:33908365-34008146 GCF_002776525.5 Piliocolobus tephrosceles | reverse complement strand
ACATGGCACATGTATACATATGTAACAAACCTGCACATTATGCACATGTACCCTAGAACTTAAAGTATAATAAAAATAAAAAATAAAAATAAAAAAAAAAACAAATTAGAAGTCAGGATTAAGAAACTCATTCAAAACTGCACAACTACATGAAAACTGAACAACCTGCTCCTGAAAGACTACTGGGTAAATAATGAAATCAAGGCAGACACAAAGATGTTCTTTGAAACCAATGAGAACAAAGATACAATATACCAGAATCTCTGGGACACAGCTAAAGCAGTGTTTAGAGGGAAATTTATAGCACTAAATGCCCACAGGAAAAAGCAGGAAAGATCTAAAATTGACACCCTAACATCACCATTAAAAGAACTAGAGAAGTAAGAGCAAACAAATTCAAAAGCTGGCAGAACACAAGAAATAACTAAGATCAGAGCAGAACTGAAGGAGACAGAGACATGAAAAACCCTTCAAAAAATCAATGAATCCAGGAGCTGGGTTTTTGAAGAGATTAACAAAATACATAGACCACTAGCCAGACTAATAAAGAAGAAAAGAGAGAAGAATCAAATAGACACAATAAAAAATGATAAAGAGGATATCACCACTGTTCCCACAGAAATACAAACTACCATCAGGGAATACTATAAACACCTCTACACAAATAAACTAGAAGAATATAGAAGACATTGATAAATTCCTGGACACATACACCTTCCCAAGACTGAATTAGGAAGAAGTCGAATCCCTGAACAGAGTAATAACAAGTTCTGAAATTGGGGCAGTAATTAATAGCTTACCAACCAAAAAAAAAAAGCCCAGGAACAGATGGATTCACAGCCAAATTCTACCAAAGATACAAAGAGGAGCTGGTACCATTCCTTCTGAAACTATTCCAAACAACAGAAAAGGAAGGACTCCTTCCTAACTCATTTTATGAGGGCAGCATAATTCTGATACCAGAACCTGGCAAAGACACAACAAAAAAAGAAAACTTCAGGCCAATATCCCTGATGAACATCGATGCAAAAATTCTCAATAAAATATTGGCAAACCAAATCCAGCAGCACATCAAAAAGCGTATCCACCACGATCAAGCTGACTTTATCCATGGGATGCAAAGCTGGTTCAACATAATCCATCACTTAAACAGAACCAATGACAAAAACCACATGATTATCTCAATAGATGCAGAAAAGGCCTTTGATAAAATTCAACACCCCTTCATGCTAAAAACCCTCAATAAACTAGGTATTGATCGAACATATCTCAAAATAATGAGAGCTATTTATGACAAACCTACAGCCAATATCATACTGAATGGGCAAAAGCTGGAAGCATTCCCTTTGAAAACTGGCACAAGAGAATGAAGCCCTCTCTCTCCATTCCTATTCAAGATAGTATTTGAAGTTCTGGCCAGGGCAATCAGGCAAGAGAAAGAAATAAAGAGTATTCAAATAGAAACAGAGGACGTCAAATTGTCTCTGTTTGCAGATGCCATGATTTTATACTTAGAAAACCCCGTCATCTCAGCCCAAAATCTCAAGCTGATAAGCAACTTCAGCAAAGTGTCAAGATATGAAATCAACATGCAAAAATCACCCTATACACCAATAACAGACAAACAGAGAGCCAGATCATGAGTGAACGCCCATTCACAATTGCTACAAAGAGAATAAAATACCTAGGAATACAACTTACAAGGGATGTGAAGGACCTCTTCAAGGGGAACTATAAAGCACTGCTGAAGGAAATAAAAGAGGAGACAAGCAAATGGAAAAACATTCCAAGTTCATGGATAGGAAGAATCAATATCGTGAAAATGGCCATACTGCCCAAAGTAATTTATAGATTCAATGTTATCCCCATCAATCTGCCATTGACTTTCTTCACAGAATTAGAAAAAAGTACTTTAAATTTCATGTGGAACCAAAAAAGAGCCCGTATAGCCAAGACAATCCTTAGCAAAAAGAACAAAGCTGTAGGCATCATGCTACCTGACTTCAAACTATACAACAAGGCTACACTAACCAAAACATCATGATACTGGCACCAAAACAGATATATAGACTAATGAAACAGAACAGAGGCCTCAGAAATAATGCCACACATCTACAATTATCTGATCTTTGACAAAGCTGACAAAAACAAGCAATGGGGAAAGGATTCCCTATTTAATAAATGTTGTTGGGAAAACTGGCTAACCATATGCAGAAAACTGAAACTGGACCCCTTCCTTAACACTTTATAGAAAAATTAACTTAGGATGGATTAAAGTCTTAAACATAAGACCTAAAACCACAAAAACCCTAGAAGAAAACCTAGGCAATACCATTCAGGGCATAGGCATGGGCAAAGACTTCAAGACTAAAATACCAAAAGCAATGCCAAAAAAGCCAAAATTGACAAATGAGATCTAATTAAACTAAAGAGTTTCTGTACAGCAAAAGAAACTATCATCAGAGTGAACAGGCCACCTACAGAATGCGAGAAAATGTTTGCAACCTATCCACCTGACAAAAGGTTAATATCCAGAATCTACAAGGAACTTAAACAAATTTACAGGAAAACAAGAAACAACCCCATCAAAAACTGGGCAAAGTGCATGATCAGACACTTCTCAAAAGAAGACATTTATGAGGGCAACAAACATATGAAAAAAAAAAACTCATTATAACTGGTCATTAGAGAAACGCAAATCAAAACCACAATGAGATACCATCTAATGCCAATTAGAATGGTGAGCATTAAAAAGTTAGGAAACAACAGATGCTAGAGAGGATGCAGAAAAATAGGAATGCTTTTACACTGTTGGTGGGAGTGTAAATTAATTCAACCATTGTGGAAAACAGTGCAGTGATTCCTCAAGGATCTAGAACCATCTGACCCAGCAATCCCATTACTGGGTATATACCCAAAGGATTATAAATCACTCTGCTATAAAAACACATGCACACATATGTTTATTGCAGCACTGCTCACAATAGCAAAGACTGGAAACCAAGTCAAACGCCCGTCAGTGATAGACTAGATAAAGAAATTGTGGCATATATACACCATGGAATACTATGCAGCTGTAAAAAAAAAAAAATGAGCTAATGTCCTTTGCAGGGACATGGATGAAGCTAGAAATCATCATTCTCAGCAAAGTAACACAGGAACAGAAAACCAAACGTCACATGTTCTCACTCATAAGTGGGAACTGAACAATGACAACACATGGTCACAGGGAGGGGAACATCACACACCTGGGTCTGTCAGGGGGTGGGGGGATAGGGGAGGAATAGCATTAGGAGAAATAACTAATGTAGATGATGGGTTGATGGGTACAGCAAACCACCATGGCACGTGTATACTTATGTAATAAATGTGCATATTCTGCAAACGTATCCCAGAACGTAAAGTATAATAAAAAAGTATAACCAGCCAGGCGCGGTGGCTCAAGCCTGTAATCCCAGCACTATGGGAGGCCGAGACGGGCGGATCACGAGGTCAGGAGATCCAGACCATCATGGCTAACACGGTGAAACCCCGTCTCTACTAAAAACTACAAAAAAAAAACTAGCCGGGCGAGGTGGTGGCGCCTGTAGTCCCAGCTACCCGGGAGGCTGAGGCAGGAGAATGGCGTGAACTCGGGAGGCGGAGCTTGCAGTGAGCTGAGATCCAGCCACAGCACTCCAACCTGGGTGACAGAGCAAGACTCCGTCTCAAAAAAAAAAAAAAAAAAAGTATAACCAATATGTTTAATTTAAACTACTAGAAATAATAAAGGTAAAGGGAAACAACTTTGTGTGCAAAGTGTGTAAGAAAAGGAAGATGTGTTTTTAGTGAGAAATAGTATAAAACATTTAAAAATGTGTTTTCATTGAGGAAAAAGGGATAGTTTTCTACTAAAGTAAGATGATTGTTGTTTTAGGATGTGAAAGAGGAAAAGAGTACGATAAAAACTGAATGGATGTAAAATGGTTGTAAAAGGTTTGTGAAAAAGAAATTTTGTATAGTCAAGTTGCTAAGATTGGATAGATTTACTTATAAAGTTCTTTAAAAAAATAGAGCTCATAATTTACTGATGAAAAGCTACAATTGAATTTTCTCTTTGTTAAAAGAATAAAGTTTTCTAGTCTGTTTTCAATTACTTAAAAAACCTAAGTCTTATCAATTTTTAAAAGACCGAAGGTTTCTTTTTTACAATTATGTAAATTTTTGTATTTGCCTGCAAAACCTTTTATAATTACTATGGTTAAAGAAACAACTAAGTATTGTTTCACAGTGACCTGTATCCCATTTAATCAAGTGTTACAACTCTTAACATTTTTGACAAAGTTTCCCAATCAAATCCTAAATGCTCTAATCTTGTAAAAAGAATGATGTTCTGCTCCCGAATGACTACTGGGTACATAACGAAATGAAGGCAGAAAAAAAGATGTTCTTTGAATCCAATGAGAACAAAGATACAACATACCAGAATCTCTGCAACACATTTAAAGTAGTGTGTAGAGGGAAATTTATAGCACTAAGTGCCCACAAGAGAAAGCAGGAAAGATCTAAAATTGACACCCTAACATCAGAATTAAAAGAACTAGAGAAGCAAGAGCAAACACATGCAAAAGCTAGCAGAAGGCAAGAAATGACTAAGACTGGAGCAGAACTGAAGGAGATAGAGACACAAAAAACTCTTCAAAAAAATCAATGAATCCAAGAGCTGGTTTTTTGAAGAGATCAACAAAACTGATAGACTGCTAGCAAGAATAATAAAGAAGAAAGGAGAGAAGAATAAAATAGATACAACAAAAAATGATAAAGGGAATATCACCACCGATCCCACAGAAATACAAACTACCATCAGAGAACGTTCTAAAACACCTCTACACAAATAAAATAGAAAATCTAGAAGAAATGGATAAATTCATGGACACATACACCCTCCCAAGACTAAACCAGGAAGAAGCTGAATCCCTGAATAGACCAATAACAGCCTCTGAAATTGAGGCAATAATTAATAGCCTACCAACCAAAAAAAGTCCAGGAGCAGACGGATTCGCAGTCGAATTCTACTATAGGTACAAGGCGGAGGTGGTACTATTCCTTCTGAAACTATTCCAATCAACAGAAAAAGAGGGAATCCTCCCTAACTCATTTTATGAGACCAGCATCATCCTGATACCAAAACCTGGCAGAAACACAACATAATAAGAAAATTTCAGGTCAATATCCCTGATGAACATTGATGTGAAAATCCTCAATAAAATAATGGCAAACTGAATCCAGCAGCACATCAAAAAGCTTATCCACCTTGAGCAAGTGGGATTCATCCCTGGGATGCAAGGCTGGTTCAACATATGCAAATCAATAAATGTAATCCAGCATATAAACAGAACCAAAGACAAAAACCACATGATTATCTCAATAGATGCAGAAAAGTCCTTTGACAAAATTCAAGAACGCTTCATGCTAAAAACTCTCAATAAATTAGGTATTCATGGGATGTATCTCAAAATAATAAGAGCTATTTATGACAAACCCACAGCCAATATCATACTGAATGGGCAAAAACTGGAAGCATTCCCTTTGAAAACTGGCACATGACAGGGATGCCCTCTCTCACCACTCCTATTCAACATAGTGTTGGAAGTTCTGGCTAGGGCAATCAGGCAAGAGAAAGAAATCAAGGGTATTCAGTTAGGAAAAGAAGAAGTCAAATTGTCCCTGTTTGCAGACGACATGATTGTATATTTAGAAAATCCCATCGTCTCAGCCCAAAATCTCCTTAAGCTGACAAGCAACTTCAGCAAAGTCTCAGGATAAAAAATCAATGTGCAAAAATGAAAAGCATTCTTATACACCAATAACAGACAAACAGAGAGCCAAATCAGGAGTGAACTTCCATTCACAAGTGCTTCAAAGAGAATAAAATACCTAGGAATCCCACTTACAAGAGATGTAAAGGACCTCTTCAAGGAGAACTACAAACCATTGCTCAACGAAATACAAGAGGACACAAACAAATGGAAGAACATCCCATGCTCACGGATAGGAAGAATCAGTATCGTGAAAATGGCCATACTGCCCAAGGTCATTTATAGATTCAATGCCATCCCCATCAAACTACCAATGACTTTCTTCACAGAATTGGAAAAAACTGCTCTAAAGTTCATATGGAACCAAAAAAGAGCCCACGTTGCCAAGACAATCCTAAGCCAAAAGAACAAAGCTGGAGGCATCATGCTACCTGACTTCAAACTATATTACATGGCTACAGTAACCAAAACAGCATGGTACTGGTACCAAAACAGAGATATCGACCAATGGAACAGAACAGAGCCCTCAGAAATAATACCACACATCTACAACCATCTGATCTTTGACAAACCTGACAAAAACAAGAAATGGGGAAAGGATTCCCTATTTAATAAATGGTGCTGGGAAAACTGGCTAGCCATAAGTAGAAAGCTGAAACTGGATCCCTTCCTTACACCTTATACAAAAAGTAATTCAAGATGGATTAAAGACTTAAATGTTAGACCTAAAACCATAAAAACCCTAGAAGAAAACCTAGGCAATACTCTTTAGGATATAGGCATGGGCAAGGAGTTCATGTCTATAACACCAAAAGCAATGGCAACAAAAGCCAAAATTGACAAATGGGATCTAATTAAACTAAAGAGCTTCTATACAGCAAAAGAAACTACCATCAGAATGAACAGGCAACCTACAGAACGGGAGAAAAGTTTTGCAATCTACTCATCTGACAAAGGGCTAATATCCAGAATCTACAAAGATCTCAAACAAGAAAAAAGCAAACAACCGCATCAAAAAGTGGGCAAAGGATATGAACAGACACTTCTCAAAAGAAGACATTTATGCAGCCAACAGACAAATGAAAAAATGCTCATCATCACTGGCCATCAGAGAAATGCAAATCAAAACCCCAATGAGATACCATCTCATACCAGTTAGAATGGCGACCATTAAAAAGTCAGCAAACAACACGTGCTGGAGAGGATGTGGAGAAATAGGAACACTTTTACACTGTTGGTGGGACTGTAAACTAGTTCAACCATTGTGGAAGACAGTGTGGCGATTGCTCAAGGATCTAGAACTACAAATACCATTTGACCCAGTGATCCCATTACTGGGTATATACCCAAAAGATTCTAAATCATGTTGCTATAAAGACACATGCACACGTATGTTTATTGCAGTACAATTCACAATAGTAAAGACTTGAAACCAACCCAATGTCCATCAATTATAGACTGGATTAAGAAAATATTGCACATATACACCATGGAATAGCAATAAAAAAGGATGAGTTCATGTCCTTTGTAGGGACATGGATGACGCTGGAAATCATCATTCTCAGCAAACTATGGCAAGGACAAAAAACCAAACACTGCATGTTCTCACTCATAGGTGGGAATTGAACAATGAGAACACTTGGACACAGCAAGGGGAACATCACATACTGGGGCCTGTCATGGGGTTGGGGGAGGGGTAGCATTAGGAGATATACCTAATGTAAATGACGAGTTAATGGGGCACCACACCAACATGGCACATGTATACATACATAACAAACCTGCACATTGTGCATATGTACCCTAGAACTTAAAGTATAATTAAAAAAAAAAAAGGATGTTACCCTACGTTGGTGTATTTGACATGTTAAATTACATAGGAAGCACTGTCAAATAAAATGTGATGTTTAAGCTTATTTGTTTTCTATTTGTATAAGTATATGTCATTGATATAAATTTCCAGAATTTTGGAATAAATTCGGAATTTTGATATAAATATTCCAGAAATTACATGACGTTCATAGGACTTTGTCAAAACCCCCTTTTCCAGTTATTATTGTTGTGTGTCACAGAAACAACCAAATTATCTTTTCAAATAAACTGTTATCAGATCCTTAGAAGTTGATGGGCTTATTAATAAAACTATTAATTCAAGATCAAGCAGAATAAAAATTAATTACATGAGACTGAATGAACTAATTTTTATTAGTTTTTATTTGGAACATTGCTTGTTCTTTAGTTTTGTTTTCCATATTTAAAGAAATGTTTTTCTCTTAAACTATCCTTAGCTTACAGCAATTTTACAGATTATGCCTTTGTAAACAAAATGAAACATTTATTTTTTTCTCTCTGCCTAATCTCTCCAAAATATGGATACATTATTGACTATTATTGTTTTTATGGCAATATAGTTGTTTGTACAAGGTCAATAAAAATATGTCTTTATTATAGCAGGACAGAGCTGGAAACATTGATTATATTACCAAGGCTTTGATTGAAATGGCATATTTTAGAATGAAGTACACAGAATCAGATATGACTAAACAGATTTAAGAAACTAGAGTCAACTTTATAAATTATTGCTTATAAAGCCCTCTTGAGATACCAGTCTGGTATCTGGCTGACAGGGTTCCCATTCTTAAAATTGAATACAGAAGTCTCTTCCTGGGAGGCCCAGGAAACTCTGGATACCTTGGCGACCTAGAGAAGAGAGGAACTCACTCAAATCTGCAGGCATAATAGGTGGCAAAATCTGATGGTGAGTTCTTGGCTTGGTATCCTAGCCTGGGTGTTAAAAGTTTAATCTGAGATTCCTTATGAAAAGTTCAAACAAAGCAAATTTTAAAAGGCCTATGTGATTGATTGCCATTCTTGCTACGCTTATTTAAATAATAAGGCCAAATTTAATGACACTAGATTTATTTTGTAATACAAAATTAAAAAGGGGGAAAGATTGTAAAAAATTTTATTTCAGTGGAAAACTATAGTGGATCTATTACTAGATTCTAGCTCTGTTCATTGTCTTTGAGGTTTCGTTATATCCTTTTAAATTGGACAGGATCCAGAATTCTAGTTTCCTTTGATATCTGGCTACAAGTGTTCAAACTAACATTCTAATTTTTTCTCCCATCCTTCTGCTTTGGCATCACTACGAACTAAAACTGCCATTTTCCCAAAGCTCTGCAAGCTGAGGCTGGACAACTTGACACGAACTTCAAACAAATTACCATAACAGATTGTGTGCAGGCGACCATCATGCTGCTGCTGTTTGGGCCCCTCAGAAAGTTCACCCGATGTCATCGCTAAACACATTCAAATTGCAAACCAGGAAATTTCTTGGGTTGCTTCTCTTACCCTCAGTCGACCATTTAAAGATGCTTTGAGCCCAATATCCAGAAATGTTCTTGACTGGCTGCCTTCTGGACACAGAAACTGGGTTTGTAGACATTAATCTTGGTTTTTCTTTTTCTGTTTCATAGAAATGCCCCTCATTAAATGCCTGATTGTTCATACATCCGGCAGATATCCTCTACCAAACGAGGAATGGACTTCAATTACTCAAAGGAAAGAAGATTGACTCTTCTTTCTTTTGAACCATAGGGAGGATTGACAGAAACTCCCTCCTTTGACTAAACATTAGTTAGGCTCCTCTGAGTTCTCCTCTCAACAAAGCTTCAATCTTGGGCTCCATCCTTAGTCTAGGGACTCTGCCTGTTTAGTCCACTTAAAGCAAGTATCCTGCTGGATCAGTTTAGCAAAAATCTTCCATCCTTGGTATCTGATCATATGGCCTGCTTTTTAAAATAACCCTGTGACGTCAGTTTAGCCAGAATTCTCCTTACCTCTGATGTTTCCTTTCAGTAATTTTCCATCCACTGACACCCACTCTGCTCCTTGGCTATAGATACCCACTGCCCTTATTGGAGTTAGAGTTGGGCCCAATCTGTCTCTCCCACTGCAGCCCCCAGTGCAGTCGTCCCTGAACAAAGTCTTCTTTATTGTCTCATCAAATGTCATCCATAATTTTTTCTTTAACGTAATCCCAAATACTAGCTATTAGAATGAAAAGAAGCTTGAAAAGCTTTATTAAGGATGTTGGTATCTCAACTAATTTTGCAACCCACAATGTACTAGAATTGATTCAATGATGCTAGACTTTTTTAATATTGAGAAGCAGTTTGCTGCTGGTTAAGTACTGACTCTTGTGCCAGAAAGCCTGGGATTAAATTTTGGCTCAGGTACTTACTTACTGTGGCACTTTTGGGCAAATTGCTTAACTGTTGTGTGCCTGCATTTCCTCACCTATTTGTTGATGTTAATATTACCTATTTAATTGGATTGCTTTGAGGATTAAATGAATTAATATATGTAAAACACTTAAAACAGTGTCTGGGTACAGTAAATACTATTTAGGTGTTAGCTGCTATTATTATTATTATTACTACTTACATTGACTCTTATCTTTCCTGAGATTTCAGTCTCCTAGAAATCAGGGAGATCTGCAGTGTGGATATATGGCTGTGGAAAATCTCTGAATCCTGGAATATCAGCTGAGAGATTGATGGGGGCATTATAGGTTGGCTCAGTTCTTCAGCATTAGGCTTTGAGGTCCTTTGTACTCTATTGCCCCCTCAGTACTTTAAAGGTTTCTTTTGAGCTTGATAATCTCTATTAAAAATGTCCACATCAAGTGTTTCTGACACCTAATTAATTCATTAGATAAAAGTATAAATATTTTCTGTTACAAATGATTTTTGATAACAAAAAAAGAAAAAGATATCCAAATCTATTCAGAGTGAGCAAACTGTATTTGCAACATGCTGTATATTGTGATATATTACAATCCACTGGTAGGTTTGATTAGGTTGAACCACATGAAATTGCCCATAATCAATCATTTTTGACTCACAAAAATGACAGATCTTTTCAAATTGTTAAACCTAGTATTTCCTGAAATTTACTTTAGACAAAGAATATATGCTTTTATTTTTTCTTATTCATATTCTACACTTTTCTTTTTTTGTCGGTTAAAATAACTAAGAAATGATGTGGACATCTAAGGTCAACAACAGCAAACGAAATCATTCTTATATGAAATAACACTCTGGAACTGGTAATCTCCTCTTTGTCTTTGCCTTTAACCTCTAATACTTCCCCTTGCTCCCTGCTGTGCTGTTGTGGTAAGCCGCCTGGCCTGACATGTAGCCACACAGACTTTTTCCCTACCAACTTTGCATATATTAGCAACCAAATGCTGTGCCTTTGTTTAGAATATTGCTTTTTTAAGTATGCTTGGAAAGATTTTCTGGCAGGGCAACCTTATTCTTCAGAAGCTTAAATGGCTTGAATATACTAATTAACGAAACACCAAATTGTTTGTCTGATTTACTGCTCAATGCCTTTTGTAATGATTTGCTGGATTTGCTAAAATTCAGAAGGTTCCACTTATTAAAAACCAATAGCAGCTCCAATTATTTTGCTGGTCATTTGCAATCTGGTGATCTGCAATCATTATTTCACTTTCTGAGACCAACTAAAAATATAAATAATATCTTCAAATTTTATTTTTGAATAGCTCTTTAAATAAAGATATATAATATATAATGTATAACATATAATGTATATATGATATAATGAAACATACACATTTTAGTGTGGTATATCATTTTACTTTTCAGTTTAGTTTGAAAAGAGTAAGATGAAAGTAACCATGCTTTCAAAATAAAACAGAAGCTTGGGCAAGATAGTGAGACCCCATTTCTAAAAAAAAAAAAAAAACAAAAATTAGCCAGGTAGGGTGGTGTACATTGTAGCCCCAGCTACTCAGGAGGCTGAGGTGGATCACTTGAAACCAGGAGGTTGAGGCTGCAGTGAGCCATGACAGCACCACTGCACACTAGCTTGGGTGACAGAGTAAGACCGTGTCTCCAGAAAACCCCAAAAAACAAATGAACAAAAACCCAAAACAGAATTGCTTTAATATCTGGATAGAAAAATAATCCAATCTAAGTCACACATCTATATGTAATTAAATGGACTTGATATAAGTTTAAGTCTCTTCAGCAGAACATTGACTTTAAAAAATTAGGTCTTTATTAGCAAGAGCTATTAACAACAGCAAGAAGCATGGAGAAAATATTGCTCTAGCCTGTTCTGTGTCTTAGGTAGCTTTAAAGGTTAAAATAAAAGGCTTTTTGATGGGAAGGGAAAGTCTTCATTCCAGATTGCTCCAGAAGGAAAAAGTGAGCATTAATAGAAAGATATGGTCTGGAGGCAGTGATCACTTGGAACAATAATACAGAACTTAACACTATGAGCAAATCACAAATCCAACTAAAATCACCAGTATTTTCCCACCTCCAACCTATTCTTCATGCCCAAAGCAAGCGGATGTTTTTCAAAATATGAATCTGAGCATAGTATCTGCCATTTATAAAGACTCAATAGCTTTATGTTATTCTTGAACTTAAAAATATATTCACATGGTCTCATACAGCTAGTATCGTTACAGTAGGTAGCTAGTCAGACACGAGCAGGGCAGGAGAGGGCCCCCCACCCCCAACCAAGAATGTCAGGCAACCATCAGGTGATCGTCAGGCGGATGGTCTGTCTCCCTAAAATAATAATCGGTCACAGCTGGTGCCAGGGAAAGGCAGTCTCCCAATAGATAAAGACACCTGAAACTGGTGATAAGCAGCTTTCTGGTAAGATCTCAGGAGTTAGGCAAGTGGGTGCAAGCATATACACTAAGAGGCAAAATGGCGGAGTTTAACTGGTATATGACCTTCTTCTAAGAACACGAGATTGGTAAGGAAAGAATGCCTCAAGTGAGCACATGTACAACTCTGGTAAATATACTATGCATACAGCCCCTCCCAAGTGCTGGTAGGCCACTGCTCAGGAGGACAGCCCACCCCAAGGGAAGAATCAGGGGAAAAGGGACGTAATTCCCCCAGAAACATGCCAACATATAAAATCCCAAGTCAAAGGTCAAACCACACACTTGATCTGTCAAATCACCTGCTTGGTCCTCTTCCAAGTGTACTTTACTTCGTTTCCTTCCTGCTCGAAAGCTTTTTAATAAACTTTCACTCCTGCTCTAAAACTTGCCTCAGTCTCTCACTCTGCCCTGTTGAATTCTTTCTTCTGAGGAGGTAAGAACTGAGGTTGTTGCAAACCCATACGGATTCACCACTGCTAACAGTATGATTCAGTTACTTAATTCCTCTAACAACTTCCTATCCATGGACACTCTTCACCAGTTACTTCATTTGATCTTCCAGACACACTGTCCTTTTAGTCCCTGGTACCTTCTATGTCCCTTCCAGCTACACAGGCTCCTGTTATGCTTTTCTGGCTAGAATGTGCTTTCTTTCCTTCTTGACTCAGTTAACTGATATTCTACTGGCAATTAACGATACGATAGTTTAGTTTATTGTGATATTGGCTTATGAATGAAGTGGTTTGGGGGTACAGAGGTGTCCCTCCATCTTAGTTACCAGCAATAGAACCCAACTTGTAATTTCAGCAGAAAATACATTTATTAAAGGATAGGAAGCACCTCACATAATTCTTCAGGATGCTATAGAAACAGCTTTGGAAGTTACCCAACCAGGAAAGGAGTGTGCAGCATGCAATGCTACTGTCTGGAAGCTGCAAGATATATGTTGCCACTATAATAACTTTTCTGTTATATTTGGAAACTGGAAGTAGCTGCTACTGCTGCTTCAGAAATGAAGACTCCAGAAATGGAGTCTGTAGACTACGTTTTTTTCATGTCTCTAATTTTTGTTTCAAAGTCTGTGGTGAGTATGCCTGATTGGCAGTCCTGTTTATGGACTTATGCCCAATGTGTAAGAGAGGCTGGGAGAGTAAGTAGTAGGCATTTAAAGTTGTAAGATAGAAAATATCTCTGATTCAGAATGTAGGGTACTCCCTAAACCCAGAAAGAGAGCTCTAATACTAATTATCCAAGAATAACAAATATCCGCTAGCTGAGGAATACAGACAGAATTGAGAAAAACTTTTCAAGGAAGGTAATATTTTAGTTGTGTCTAGGTTTTTCTTTTTTTCTACTTTTTGTTAAGCAAGACTTTGTCAAGCAAAGTCTTGATGATAGGGAGGCCACTGCAGGAAGAGAAGAGAGAATAGCATTGGTTCTTAAGCAGCTTTAGAATCAAATGAAGAGCTTTATAAAAAACAATCCCCCTGGCCACTGCAATGGCTCATGTCTGTGATCCCAGCACTTTGGGAGGCCGAGGCGGATGGACCGCATGTCAGGAGTTTGAGACCAGCCTAGACAACATGAGGAAACGCTGTCTCTACTAAAAAATACAAAAAATTAGCTGGGCGTGGTGCTGGGCACCTGTAATCCCAGCTATTTGGGAAGCTGAGGCAGGAGAATTGCTTGAACCTGGGAGGCAGAGGTTATAGTGAGCTGAGATCGTGCCACTGCACTCCAGCCTGGGCAACAAGAGTGAACTCCATCTTAAAAAAAAAAATTAAACCGAAAAGTAGTCACTTATTTAATAGGTGTGGCCTGGGTCCCTGATATCTCTGATATCTCATATTACTATCAGGATATTCTGTGACAATCATTTGGTTAAGTATCTGTGAAAGCAAAAGCACTGACACATAAAATAGATGGTCTGCTTAAGAGAAAGCAGTAAGTATAAGTGGTGCTCAGGGAGATCAGAGATGAGGCAAGAAAGCAAACTATGGGCAAATATAAAAGGTTATGACTGACTTCCTGAAGCATTTAAAGTGTATTCTACAGGCTCTCAGACATCTTTGAAAATGGAGATAACACATAATAGAAACTTGTTAACTCTGCATGTGAGTAAAACATAACATGATACTTCAGTGAACAAAACAGGAAACGACTGGATATCAGTTATTAAAACAAAACAAAATACCCAAGGAAATGGAATAAAACTGAGCCTTTTATAAATCTTGTATGCAGGTACCTGAAGGCTTAATCAAGCAATAGATCCAGAAGGTCGGTCCTTCATTTTTTCAGGTAAATTAGAATAGAGTATTAGTAGTCAGTGAACATTTGGACAGAATAGAGGGTTGCAGGAGGAAAGAAGAACTCTTAAAGTTCCAAACAACTTTAGACAAAGTTCTTTAAAGAAAGTTCTTTAGGCCAGGCATGGTGGCTCATTCTTGTAATCCCAGCACTTTGGGAGGTTGGATCACATGAGGCAGGTGGATCACATGAGGCAGGTGGATCACATGAGGCCAGGAGTTCAAGGCCATTCTGACCAACATGGAGAAACCCTGTCTCTACTAAAAATACAGAAATTAGCCGGGTGTGGTGGTGCATGCCTGGAATCCCAGCTACTCAGGAGCCTGAGGCAGAAGAATTGCTTGAACCCGGGAGGCAGAGGTTGCAGAGAGCCAGATCATGCCACTGCACTCCAGCCTGAGTGACAGAGCAAGACTCTGTTTCCAAAAAAAAAAAGAAAGAAAAAGTTCTTTAAACAGAGGACAAAACAAAGCCCACCTTCTGCCGGGAGGTTCTGGGAAGAAACTGCTAGAGAAGGAAAAGGGCCTGGTTTGGCCTGGCATATCCTGGGTTAACTGGGGGACCATCAAGGATGGGGAAAGGAGAAAGTTTTCCCATCCTTGCTTTGTCACACTGGGTTTGGAGGCAGTAGCATGACTACAACTGAGATTGGCTGTAACCCAGAATTGCTTATTCTCTTTCCTTGTATATGACCTACAGAATGTCATGTATATAAACAGGTGTACTTATGTTAGGTTGTGCCTATTCATACATGTTGGCGCTAAGTCTATACATACAATACTGATATATGAGGATGCTGTAATTTATTGACATGCAGTGTACAAAGTGGTTTATGGCATGATGCCAATTTCTAGAGCTACAAGTAATATATTGATAAATTATAAATCACACAGTAATAAAGTTCCTTCTGAGAAGAAGAAGAGAGGTTTATGGGATAATGTCCAAAAGATAATAGCCCAGACTCACGTCTGGAATGGATGCAGAGTGAGGAGCTCCCCAGTGAAACAACCATAACTGGTAAAAAAATTATAAAAATATAATCATTTAAAATCTCTGAAAATTGTCTCAAGGGCACACAGCCAATTAGGAAACATTTATGCAAGACAGTTTCCTAACTCTTGGGAAGAACAATGAGAATCACTGGCACTTGAGTCACAACCCACTCCTTTCCTCACTCCCACTCACCAGCTCAGCAGGACAGAGGCTCCACTACAGGTAGGTGTGGTTAAGATTACAGGGCTCCCCTTCTCCCCACCTCCCAGCCAAGGGCTCTGATATCTTCCACAGAGAGGCAAGCCATCAACATTTCTCATGACCCCAGCTATGTATTGCAGATGTAAAATTCCACTCAAGTACAGTTGAGAGGCCAGGGGTTACCTTTCTGCACCAAGACCTTACCTGTAGAGCAAAAGTTCTTCTACTCCAGGTGAGGTAGACTGAGAACACTGGAGCTTAAAACATCCATGCTCCAGCTCACCCTTAGGGCACAGGTTCCATGCTGGGAGAGGCAAGTCAAGAGATTAGAGGCTACTCCTCTGCACACTGCTCTGCTCAGCTCATAAAACAGGTTTACCACCGCATGAAAAGTGGGCTGCTGTTCCTAACCTTAGCTTCATGCTAGTAGTTCCAAGATTTTGCCCAGGGGGAGGAGAATGTCATAAGAACAGAGAACTCCAAAGCTCTCCCCAAGAGAACTGACTTTATTGAGAATAGAGTGTGGGAGAGTTCAAGCCCAAGAGTGCTCTTAAAACAATGAAGATTTTGATGGTAAGCAAGAGGAGGCTAGTATCTCCATGAGAGAAATAAGCTCAGTAGTAGGTCATTTCAGTGAACAACAGGAAATGACTAGATATCAGTTATTAAACAAAACAGAAAAACACGCCCAAGAGCATGAAGGTATTTGCCAGAGACAATCAAAGAGACAGCCAAGAACAATCCTCCTGGCTTCAGAATAAACTTCAAAGAATGGCCTCAAAATTAGTTCAGTATAGGGGACAGAATTTAATTGGAACAGACTGTAGAGCAATTTGTTCCCTGAGGTATTATTGGAAACAACAGAGCATTACCCCAGCAATTACTAGAGCTTAACAGGTAGGTATGATACCGATAGAAGCAAACAGCATAACAGATCAGGGAAAGAGACAGTCAAAGGGAGTCTGTCATAGCTACTGTCATCCCAGGAGGACTATATGCATGGGAAACGCTTGTGCTCTAAGAGAAACATCAGAAGCTTCACATAGGTGGTGAATAGACTTTGTTAAAATAGTCCAGAGAAGTTATTAAATGAATAAACAGGCCAACAACAATGAGTACTGAGGACTAATATTCAGAATTGCTACAATATGCTATCCAGAAAGTCCAGTTTTCAATAAAATATTATAAGATATGCAAAGAGGCCAGACATGGTAACGCATGCCTGTAAATCCCAGCACATTGGGAGGCTGAGGTGGGCAGATCACTTGAAGTCAGGAGTTCCAGACCAGCCTGGCCAACATCGTGAAACCCTGTTTCTACTAAAAGAACAACAACAGAAAAATAATTAGGGGGGTGTGGTGGCAGGTGCCTGTAATCCCAGCTATTTGGGAGGCTGAGGCACGAGAATTGCTTGAACCCGGGATGTGGACGTTGCAGTGAGCCGAGATTGTGCCGCTGTACTCCAGTCCAGCCTGGGCGACAGAGCGAGACTCCATCTCCAAAAAAAAAGAGAGACAGAGAGAGAGAGACATGGAAAGAAACAAGAAAGTTCAGCTCATACACAGGAAAAAAATAGTGAACACAAAGTGCCTGTGAGAGGACCCAGATTTCAGACTAAACAGACAAAGATTTTAAAGGAGCCATTATAAATGTGATATATTTGAAGAACTAAAGCAAACTATGCTTAAAGAATAAAAGGAAAGTATTATTATAACATTTTAACAGATATATAATATTAATAAAGAGACAGAAATTACAAAAAAAGAAATCGGGCAATTGTGGCCGGCCAGGTGTGGTGTGTGGGTTTGTGGCCTGTGCTTTGCAATGCAAGTGGGTGGCCTGGCTTCTCTCCTCCCCTGCCTCCATCTGGATCATGAGTGCCAGTGCTTCAGCATTAGAGAAAGAGATTGGCCCAGAATCGTTTCCAGTCAATGAGCACTATTTTGGGTTAGTTAATTTTGGGAATACCTGCAATGAGCACTTTTGGGTTAGTCAATTTGGGGAATATGTGCAATTTTGGGAATTCAGTACTTCATGTGCTTTATTTTTGTCATCCATTTCAGGAAAAAGTTCTAGCATACAAGACAACCTAGGAAGAAGGAAAATTTTAATGTGCTCAGCAACTTTCTTCCACAGTGTAGCCACACAGAAGGAAAAGGTTGAAGTAATATCTCCCGAGAAGTTCAAAACAAGATTACAGAAAGAAAATGAGCTTTTCTGCATGCAACAAGATGCCCATGGGTTCTTAAATTACCTACTAAATACAATTGCTGATATTTTATAAGAAGAGAGAAGGCAGGATAAACAAAATGGTCACTTACCAAATGGTAATATTGATACTGAAAATAACAACAGCACACCAGACCCAATGTAGTTCATGACATTTTTCAGAAAACATTAACTAATGAAACCAGATGTATTACTTGTGAAACTATAGGAGCAAAGACGAAGATTTTAAAGAACTTCCTGTGACGTAGAACAAAATGCATCAGTTATTCACTGTTTAAGGGTTTTTAGCAACAGAGAAACTCTCTGAAGTGAATACAAACATTACTGTGAAGAATGTTGTAGCAAACAGGAAGCACATGAATGAAAGTTTAAAAACCACCCATGATTATATCTCTACATCTGAAACGATTTAAATATATAGATTAAATTCACTGATGTACGAAACTTTCTTACTAGGTAGTTTTTCGTTTGGAACTTTGTCTGTGTAACACTTCAGAGGATGCAACCAATCCAGACAGAATGCACACGACCTTGTTGCTATCATGATGTGGAAGTGGTCACAGGTGAGGCCATTATATTGTAATAGTTAAGAATCAAGATTTCTGCTTGTCCTTTGATGACACTGTAGAAAAAAATGAATGTACAAGTTACTGAAGAATTCTATGTATTGCTCAGATATCGCAAAGAACTCAGAGTCTGGTTACATTCTGTTCTATTAGTCTCGGAACTCAGTGGAGACTGTGAGGAGGACACACTTTCTGCCTTATTTCTCCTCTGGTTATTTTGGAATCAATCACTAATTTTTCAAGAAAATAGAAATGCAGGAAGGTCAAAAGCCACTAATACTCTTTGCACACAATAAAGCAAAGGATTTTGATGATATGGATTTTGAAAAAAGAGAAAGGTGGAAATTCTGGACAGAAATAAATATATAATATAATTAAGTAAGAAATTCACTAGAGGGGCGTGGTCATAGATTTCAGTTGGTAGAATAAAGAATCAGTGAACACAATGATAGATTGATAGAGATTATGTAATGAAAAGACAGAGAAAAAAGAATGTAGTAAACAACAGAGCCTCAGAGAAATATGGGACACCACTGAACACAGCAGCATATGCATAAGAGGGGTACCAGAAGGAGATGAGAGAAACAAAATAATACTCAAAGAAATAATGGCTGGAAACTTCCAAAATTTGATGAAAATTCATTAATTGACCTATTGAAGAAGCTCAACAAATTCCCAGTAGGATGAGGACAGAGAGAATCATACTCAGACACATCAAAGTGAAAATGTTCAAGGGAGAGAAAATCTTGAATGCAGTAAGAGAAAAATACTTCCTCACATACAAGGGAAGCTCAAAAAGATCAGTGGCTGATTTCTCATCAGAAACAATGGAGACCAGAAGGCAGTGGGATGATATAAACAAAGTGCTGATGGGAAAACAAAACCCCAAAACTTGTTACTTAAAAATTTTAATTCTGGGCTGGACATAGTGGCTCACGTCTGTAATCCCAACATGTTGGGAGGCTGATGTGTGTGGATCACTGGAGGCCAGGAGTTCAAGACCAGCTTGGGCAACATAGTGAAACCCTGTCTCTACTAAAAATACAAAAAAATCATCTGGGTCTGGTGGTGTGTGGCTGTAATATTAGCTACCTGGGAGGCTGAGGCAAGAGAATCCCTTGAACATGGGAGGTGGAGGTTGCAGTGAGCCGAGATCGCACTGCTGCACTCCAGCCTGGGCGATGGAGCCAGCTCTATTTCAAAAAAAAAAAAAAAAAAAAAAAAAAAAAAAAAAAAATCTTCATTCTGGCAAAACTCTATTTCAAAAAGGAAGGTGAAATAAGTATGTTCCCAAGGAAACTGAAACTGAGAAAATTTATTGATAACACATCTATCTACATTACAAGAAACACTAAAGAAACTTCTTCAAGAATCCAGTTGATAATTTGACATCAAGAAAACGAAAAGGGGCAGCACAAGTAAAAGTAATTATAAAAGATACAACGAATGCATACTTCGTCTCCTTCTTTCCTTGACTGAAAAAGAAATTGTACAAAACAATATTGTAGGATAAAGTACTGTTGGACCTATCATATATATAAATATATTTGACAAGAATAACATAAAGGAGTACAGAATAAGCATGTGACAAAATCTAACACCTCTTCATGTTAAAAATATTCAACAAACAAGAAGTAGAAGAGCACTTCCTCACCCATTAAAGGGCAGTTATGGAAAATCCACAGTTCATATCATACTTAATGGTGAATGAATGCATGTTTTCCCCCCAGATCAGGAACAAAAAATATCTAGTCTTGCCACTTCTATTCAACATTATGCTGGAAGTTCTAGCCAAAGAAACTAGACAAGAAAATGAAATAAAAGGCACACAGATTGGGAAAGAGTAAGATAGAGATAAGACTACCTCTATTTAAGATGATATGATCTTTTTTAAAAGAATTTTTGTAGGTACATAGTAGGTGTATGTATTTACGGGGTACATGGGATGTTTTGATACAGACATGCAATGTGAAATAAGCCCATCATGGAGACTGGGGTATCCATCCCCTCAGGCATTTATCCTTTGAGATATAAACCATTATATTCCTTAAGTTTAAAATATACAATTAAGTTATTATTAACTATAGCCACTCTATTGTGACTATAGATTTTCTTCATTCTTTATAGTTTTTGTACAGATTAGCCATCCCCACCTCTCCCCCAATCCCCCTACTACCCTTCCCAGCCTCTAGCAACCATAGCCTCCCGGGTAGTTGGGACTACAGACATGTGCTACTATGCCTGGCTTTTTTTTTGTTTGTTTCTTTTTGTTTTGTGAGGCAAAGTTTCACTATGTTGCCCAGGCTGGTCTCGAACTCCTGGGCTCAAGTGATCTGCCTGACCTCAGCTTCTCAAAGTGTTGGGATGAGAGTCATGAGCCACACTGTACCCAGCCAATTGTTTTGTTTGATTCCGCAAATGAGTGAGAGCATGCATTGTTTGTCTCTCTGTGCCTGACTTATTTCACTTAGCATAATGATCTCTAGTTCCATCCATGTTGTTGCAAATGATTGGATCCCATTCTTTTGTTATGGCTGAATGGTACTCTGTTGTGTACAGGTGCCACATTTTCTTTTTCCATTCATCTGTTGATGAACACTTGGCCTGCTTCCGAATCTCTAGTTATTGTAAACAGTGCTGCAACAAACATGGGAGTGCATAGGTATATCTTCAATATGCTGATTTCCTTTCTTTTGGGTATATACTCAGCAGTGAGATTGCTGGATCATATGGTAGCTCTATTTTTAGTTTTTAAAGGAACCTTCAGACTGTTGTACATAGTGGCTGTACTAACTTGCACTCCCACCAACATTGTAGGAGGGTTTCCTTTTTTCCACATCCTAGCTAGCATTTGTTATTGCCTATCTTTTGGATATAAGCCATTTTAATTGGAGTGAGAGGATATCTCATTGTAGTCTTGATTTGCATTTCTGATGATTAATGATAGAGCACACTTTCATATACCTGTTTGCTATTTGTATGTCTTTTTTTGAGAAATGTCTATTCAATCAAATCTTTTGCCCATTTTAAAATTGGATTGTTAGATTTTTGTCCTGTAAAGTTTTTGAGCTCCTTACATATTCTGGTTATTAATCCTTTGTCAGATAGGTAGTTTGCAAATATTTTCTCCCATTCTGTTTGTTGTCTCTTCACTTTCTTGACTGTTTCCTTTGCTGTGCAGAAGCTTTTTAACTTAATGTGATCCCATTTGTCCATTTTTGCTATGGCTGCCTGTGCTGATGGGATGTTGCTCAAGAAATATTTGCCCAGATCAATGTCTTAGAGAGCTGCTCCAATGTTTTCTTGTAGTAATTTCATAGTTTGAGGTCTTAGCTGTAAGTCTTTAATGTAGTTTGATTCGGTTTTTGTTTTTGGTGAGAGATGGGGGTCTAGTTTCATTCTTTGCATATGAATATTGAGTTTTCCCAGCACCAATTATTGAAAAGACTATCTCTTCCCCCAGCGTATGTTTCTGGTACTTTTGTCAAAAATGAGTTCACTGTATGTGTATGGATTTGTTTCTAGGTTTTCAATTCTGTTCCACTGGTCTGTGTGTCTGTTTTTATGCCAATACCATGCTGTTTTGGGTTACTATAAATCTGTAGTATATTTGAAGTCAGGTAATGTGATTTCTCCAGCTTTGTTCTTTTGCTTAGAATAGCTTTGGTTATTTTGGATTTTTTGTGATTCCATATAAATTTTAGGATTTTTTTTTCTATTTCTGTGAAGGATGTCATTGGTATTTTGATAGGCATTACACTGATTTTATACATAAGAAAGCCAAAGGAATATTCTAAAAATCTACAAAAATTAACAAGTTCAGCAAGATTGCAGGATACAAGATCAATATACAAAAATCAATCATTTTCTTTTGGCATTGACTCAGTGTTAAAAAAATTGGTTATTTTCTCTAAACTGGCAATGAATAATCTGAAATGAAATAATAAAACAATTCCATCTAAAATTGTATTAAAAATTAAAATATTTGTGAATAAATTTAACAAAGGAAGAGTAAAATTACATTTTAAAAACTACAAAATATCAGTGAAAGAAATTAAAGACTTAAGTGAATACAAAGACAGCTCATGTTCATGGATCTCAGCTCTACTGTTGTTAAGATGATAAAATTCTCCAAATTGATCTCCTGATTCAATGTAATCTCTATCAAAATCTCAGCTGACTTCATTGCTAAAATTGGTAAGTTGATCTTAAAATTCACATGGAAATTGATGGAACGTAGAATAGCCCAAACGCACCATTTTAAAAAACAGGAATAAAATTGGAGAACTCTTACCTCCTTATTTCAAACATATCAAAGCTACAGTAATTAAGATAGTGTGGTACCTACAAAAAGATAGACACATACAGATCAAGGGAATAGACATGACAGATAAATAACAGCATGTATTGACAAAGATGTGGAGAAACTGAAACCCTCATACACTCTTGGTAGGACTGTAAATGGTGCAGCTGTTTTGGAAAACAGCCTAACGGTCTCTCAAATGTTAAACATAAAGTTAACATATGAGTCAGTAATTCTATGCCTAGATATATAACAAAGAGCAATGAAAGTATATATTTACATAAAAACTTGTACACAAATATTTATAGTATTATTATTCACAATGGCTAAAAAGTAGAAACAAGTCAAATATTCATTAATTGATGAATAAAATAAAATGTGGTATATTCATAACTGAAATATTATTTGGTAATAGAAAAGAAAAAATTACTGATACATGCTACAATACTGATGAACATTAAAAATACTGTACTAAGTAAAAGAAGGAAATGAGAAAATAATGAGCGGGGAACAGCCTGGGGTGGTCACACTGAAAACATACAGTCATTAGGCTTAGTATTGATAAGCCAAGAGAAGGTCAGTAAAGGTATGAGGAGATTGATAATTTGTATTGAGGCCTGTTTCATCTAGAAGGATAAAGAGTCAAGGCAGAGTAACGGTGAATTCTATCAGATGCCCAGTACTTTAAACTGCTCTAGTTCCCCTTTTTTATTCTGAAGTTTCTAAAACCTGTTAAAAGCCAGGAATCTCATTATTAAGAATCAGGAAGAAGTTGAATCCCTGAATAAACCAATAACAGCCTCTGAAATTGAGGCAATAAATAATAGTCTACCAACCAAAAAAAAGTCCAGGACCAGAGAGATTCACAGCCGAATTCTACTAGAGGTACAAGGAGGAGCGGGTACCGTTCTTTCTGAAATTATTCCAATCAATGGAAAAAGAGGGAATCCTCCCTAATTCATTTTATGAGGCCAACATCATCCTGATACCAAAGCCTGGCAGAGACACAAGAGAAAAAGAGAATTTTAGACCAATATACCTGATGAACATCAATGCAAAAATCCTCAATAAAATACTGGCAAACTGAATCCAGCAGCACATCAAAAAGGTTATCCACCATGATCAAGTAGACTTCACTCCTGGGATGCAAGGCTGGTTCAACATATGCAAATCAATAAACGTAATCCAGCATATAAACAGAACCAAAGACAAAAACCACATGATTATCTCAATAGATGCAGAAAAGGCCTTTGCCAAAATTCAACAGCCCTTCATGATTAAAAACTCTCAATAACTTCAGTATTGATGGAACGTATCTTAAAATAATAAGAGCTATTTATGACAAACCCACAGCCAATATCACACTGAATGGGCAAAAACTGGAAGCATTCCCCTTCAAAACCGGCACAAGACAGGGATGCCCTCTCTCATCACTCCTATTCAACATAGTGTTGGAAGTTCTGGCTAGGGCAATCAGTCAAGAGAAAGAAATAAAGGGTATTCAATTACGAAAAGAGGAAGTCAAATTGTCCCTGTTTGCAGATGACATGATTGTATATTTAGAAAACCCATCGTTTCAGCCCAAAATCTCCTTAAGCTGATGAGCAACTTCAGCAAAGTCTCAGGATACAAAACCAATGTGCAAAAGTCACAAGCATTCTTATACACCAATAACAGAGAGTCAAATCATGAGTGAACTCCCATTCACAATTGCTTCAAAGAGAATAAAATACCTAGGAATCCAACTTACAAGGGATATGAAGGACCTCTTCAAGGAGAACTATAAACCACTGCTCAATGAAGTAAAAGAGGACACAAACAAATGGAAGAACATTCCATGCTCATGGATAAGAAGTATCAATATCATGAAAATGGCCATACTGCCCAAGGTCATTTATAGATTCAATGCCATCCCCATCAAACTACCAATGACTTTCTTCACAGAATTGGAAAAAACTACTTTGAAGTTCATATGGAACCAAAAAAGAGCCCACATTGCCATGACAATCCTAAGCCAAAAGAACAAAGCTGGAGGCATGATGCTACCTGACTTCAAACTATACTACAAGGTTATAGTAACCAAAACAGCATGGTACTGGTACCAAAACAGATATAGACCAATGGAACAGAACAGAGCCCTCAGAAATAATACCACACATCTACAACCATCTGATCTTTGACAAACCTGACAAAAACAAGAAATGGGGAAAGGATTCCCTATTTAATAAATGGTGCTAGGAAAACCGGCTAGCCATAAGTAGAAAGCTGAAACTGGATCCCTTCCTTACACCTTATACAAAAAGTAATTCAAGATGCATTAAAGACTTAAATGTTAGACCTAAAACCATAAAAACCCTAGAAGAAAACCTAGGCAATACTATTTAGGATATAGGCATGGGCAAGGACTTCATGTCTATAACACCAAAAGCAATGGCAACAAAAGCCAAAATTGACAAATGGGATCTAATTAAACTAAAGAGCTTCTATACAGTAAAAGAAACTACCATCAGAATGAACAGGCAACCTACAGAATGGGAGAAAAGTTTTGCAATCTACTCATCTGACAAAGGGCTAATATCCAGAATCTACAAAGAACTCAAACAAGAAAAAAGCAAACAACCCCATCAAAAAGTGGGCAAAGGATATGAACAGACACTTCTCAAAAGAAGACATTTATGCAGCCAACAGACAAATGAAAAAATGCTCATCATCACTGGCCATCAGAGAAATGCAAATCAAAACCCCAATGAGATACCATCTCATACCAGTTAGAATGGCGACCATTAAAAAGTCAGCAAACAACACGTGCTGGAGAGGATGTGGAGAAATAGGAACACTTTTACACAGTTGGTGGGAGTGTAAATTAGTTCAACCATTGTGGAAGACAGTGTGGCGATTCCTCAAGGATCTAGAACTACAAATACCATTTGACCCAGCGATCCCACTACTGGGTGTATACCCAAAGGATTCTAAATCATGTTGCTATAAAGACACATGCACACGTATGTTTATTGCAGCACAATTAACAATAGTAAAGACTTGAAACCAACCCAATGTCCATCAATGATAGACTGGATTACGAAAATGTGACACATATACATCATGGAATACTATGCAGTCATAAAAAAGGATGAGTTCATGTCGTTTGTAGGGACATGGATGAAGCTGGAAACCATCATTCTCAGCAAACTATGGCAAGGACAAAAAACCAAACACCGCATGTTCTCACTCATAGATGGGAATTGAACAATGAGAACACTTGGACACAGCAAGGGGAACATCACACACTGGGGCCTGTCGTGGGGTGAGCAGAGTGGGGAGTGATAGCATTAGGAGATATACCTAATGTAAATGATAAGTTAATGGGTGCAGCACACCAACATGGCACATGTGTACATATGTAACAAACCTGCACATTGTGCATATGTACCCTAGGACTTAAAGTGTGTTTGTGTGTGTGTGTGTGTATATATATATAAAAAACTAAAAAACTAAAAAAAAGAAATATATTTTTCCGAAGAGAATGATTTAAATGTTTATTGTTTCTTAGATTTAAAAAAAGCAGCTAAGTTTTCCATTCATTTAAAAAATAATACATGATTTTTGGCTGGGTGCAGTGACTCATGCCTATAATCCCAGGACTTTGGCAGGCTTGAGGCAGGTGTGTCACCTGAGGTCAGGTGTTCATGATCAGCCTGGCCAACACAGCGAAACACCGTCTCTACTAAAAATACAAAAAAATTAGCTGGATGTGGTGTTGGGCGCCTGTAATCCCAGCTACTTTGGAGGCTGAGGCAGGATAATTGCTTGAGCTCAGGAGGTAGAGGTTGCAGTGAGCTGAGATTGTGCTACTGCACTCCAGCCTGGATGACACAGTGAGACTCTATCTAAAAAAAAAAAAAAAAAAAAAAAAAAGGTAATACATGATTTTTATAGGATTATTAAAGAATACAAATAAGTGTAAGAATGAAAACAGACCTATTATTTAAAACCAAATAACTATTAAACTGTTGATATTTTTGCATATCTTTCTCAGACGTTTTTTCTGCTTTCATTTTTTGCAAAGCAGTGATAATACTAAATTTCATACATTTTTAAAAAGAAAGTCCACATTTAAGCAAATTATTTGAAAAAATTATGTAAAATAACATGACATTATTGCATCATAATATTTTCATTACCATTCACTATTGTTTATCATTTAGGTTGTTTCCAAATTTAGTTAAAAAGAATGTTGTAATGTTTCCTGTGGATAATGCTTTTTCTATGCTTCCTTAAAACAGATTTTTAGACACTGGGTGAAAGGATAATAACATCTTTAGGTATGGTATACATACATAGATCAGTTGTTTACCAAAAGTTGTACTAATTTATACCTACCCACAGTGTAAGAAAATACCTGTTTCTGGACATTTTCACAAACATGTCATGTTACCCTCACGAGCACTATTGTCTTAGCAAATCTCTAGAACATGAATCTGAAATTCCACTCATAACCTATATTGAAAGAGGAACTCATTATAAGTTTCATAAAAGGAGAAATTGTTAATATTTGCTATAAAGATTTTGCATAGCTTTATGAGATAAATGTACTATACATTAAATAAGAGTAAAGTTAATTTTTCTTATTGCGGAAAAGAATGAGTTTGTATCAGCTTGATTCAAATCAAAAAACTATTTTGGCCATTTCTGCTATTGGCAATGCACTGTAATGAATTTTAGAAAGTATGAAGGATTATAAGAAGCTTATAGTTTGTTTGGGAAGTTGTTAGCACAAAAGTAGTTCAATAACCATATGAGATTTAAATAAATAGTTTCAGAAAACAGCAGAAGAGTTGTTCAAGGTCTGCACAAAATTATTTGTCAAAGATAATACAGAAAAATGAAGCCTCTGGAAGTTCAGATGCAAGAGATCATTTCAGGTTAGGATAAGATTTATTAATTACAGAACTTACTAAATATATAGAAAACATAGAAAAGTCTTGGTTTTTAATTATTCAAAAGTCTTTGAACCATAAGCATCAGCCTTTTAAAAATTCTGTTTAGTGTTTATAACATTTAATCATTTAATTTTTAGATTACTGTTTTTTTCCTTTTTATTATTTCTACTTCAAGACCTACTTCTAACAAAGTATCTTGTAATAGATTACACTAAACACACTAAACAGCCCCAGTGTGTGAGTAGTTACTTGCACCTATGAGTAGTTACTTGCACCTATGGTTCACCTAGTCCAATTATTGGGGCTTTTTTCCCTTGGTATGTATATATATTTTTTGGAGCATCTATTATAATATAATGGTGAATCAATTGGTGCTAGGTTCTTTTGTTTCATATCTATGACATAGCAAAATATCCTTCTTGGATAGTAGAATATTATTCATGCTAAATAAATGTTACTATCAACACTGGCAGCCCACTTTAGTCAATGCTATGAATGAATTTCCATCTTATTACTGTGAAGAAATCACTTTTTTAAAGGTCTGAAGTTCATACACATGCACACACCAACATAACACACACTTTTATGGTACTTAAAAAATGCCATAGTTGATGAGTTATTTGAGATGAGAAAGCATTTATAATAAATTTGAAAAGCTTCAGAATCTTGCTATCCAGAAATTCACCGTTTGTGCTAGATTGAATGTGTCCTCCAGAGTTCATGCGTTGCAAACATAATCCCCAATGCAACAACGTTGAGAAGTGGGAGTTTCAAGAGGTGATTAGGTTATGAGGGCTCTGCCCTCATAAATGAATTAATGTGGTTATCATAGGACTGGGTTCATTATTGTGAGAGTGAGTTTGTTATAAAAGTGAGTTTGACCCTCTCTTGTTATATCTTATATACATGTTCTATTGCTTTTCCGCTTTTGGCCATTGGGATGATGTGGCAAGTGGGTCCTCAACAGGTGTAGGCCCCTTGACCTTGGACTTCCCAGTCTGCAGGACCATGAGAAATACATTTTTCTTTATAAATTATGCAATCTGTGGTATTCTGTTATAGCAACACAAAATGGACTAAGACAATTCCCATATTCAGAAGACTGAAGGCAAAACAGGAGAGAGGTCCCATTACCTGAATATTCTTTACCCAATCAAAAGTTCTAACAGCATAAAAAACTGACTGATACATGCATCACTCACTAATTGGGCCCTTCTCAAATATCCTTCCCTACTCAACACTAAAGAGCCTGTTCTTACTCTTCATGACAAAAGTTTTGTTGGTCAGTCTTTCTCTAATCACTGGATGGTGTAAACATGTCTGTTCTTTTGGGATGCTATCTATGTCTATAAAAATATGCAAATTTACTCAAAGTCAATATTGGGAAAGATGTGGGACTTCATGGAGTTAATGAAAATTATATTTGAACACTACTCACATCACAAAGCCAGTAAGAGCAGTTGAATAGTGAAATAAAGAAAATAAGCAAGGATCATGACTCAATGGGTGTTTGAAAGGAGAATAATATAAACATTAGTGACTGGAGACACCTTTAGGAAAACTAAAAATCCCTCTGAATATTTTTGCAAAAAACAAGAACCTCTTTAAAAACCATAATAGAAAGGTAAACAATAAGGGCAAGATGTCATATTGCATTACCATCAACTTTGTTAGAAATTACAAAAATGAAAATAAAAGTGTCATTTATCGTTTGTTGCTCTTCAATATTCCCACAGTTAAAATTATAACTTGCATTTAAATAGCCTTCTGTTAAATATTTTTCATAATTAAGTCCCACTAAACGTACCACTACTATTTACCATAAATCTTTGGTTCCTTTACTGTAAGTCTTTGGTTCCTATTTCATTTAGATTCCTTGTTCTGGCAGCAATTATTCTTAGATAACAACAATAATAATAATAAAGAACAAGTCATAAAAATAATGTTGCTTCTTAAAAATGAGTACAACCAGATTAAATGAATTCCTTTTTTAAAACAGAGGCAAACCTTAATTAATTGTGCTCATAAACAAAGCATTCATAGTTCTGGTACAGTGTTAACAAAGAAAGCAATGTCCATCATCTGCAATCTTTGTTTATAAAATGATAGATTTCAATGCAGAGAGTGTAGGGAGTAGGGTGAAAAAGTGATTACAGCTCACCTAAATAAACAGGGGTCTGCAAAGTCTAGAAAATTAAAATCAATGAGAAGTGATATGGTAAGTCTGCTTGTCAGCTCGGGGATCGAAATGCAGAAGAAATATGATCATAACTCTGATGAATCTTAGCCCAACATTTCTCATCAACTAAAGTTTTTAAAAGATATATATTAAAAGTCAAATGACATACATGAATATGAAATAATCAATATATCAGATGATAAAAAGCTAGAATCATTCAGAAAGTAATAAAAATCAGTTTCCCAAAATGGTAAGAAAATATGTTCACGTATTAAAAGGGAAAAAAAGCTTTATATTAAATAATCCAACTACTAAATCAAATGGCAGATTTCATGTCTGTAAGAACAAACACTTTAGTCATGATAACTGTCAATTTCTTTCAACTGAAATATTATTGCTAAATACTATATGGACATCTGAAAGTACTAATAACAAAAAGAAGTGCTTGCTGCTGTTAAAACTTTTTAAAACTTTTATTAAATTATACAGTATTCTGAAGAATAAGTAGAAAAAAATGAATAAAGTGATCATGTATAAAAATGTAATGAATTGGAAGCCAGGCACAGTGGCTCACACCTGTAATCCCAGCACTTTGGGAGGCTGAGGTGGGCGGATGGCTTGAGCTCAGGAGTTCCAGACCAGCCTAGGCAACATGGTGACAGCTTGTCTCTATTTAAAAAAAAAAAATGTGGTGAATTAGAGTGTATGCCCCAACTAACAGTGGTGATGTGATAATATGGGCATATTATTCTCAGATATTCTCATTATTCAGGAAAATCTGGATTTTAATGTAATATTTCCTAATTTTTAAAGATTATGTGAGGCCAGCGATACAAGCCTGTTGGCTGAATCTGGCCTGTAAGCCAGAGATTTGTAAATCTAATATTTTGGTTAAGTTTGGTTAATTTACATCTACAACAAAGAAAGTAGATGTTTCAAACAGTTTAGTCCAATTTTCTCACGTCAATTCTATTAATATCATTCTTTCTTTTAGTATGTTTACAAAATTCAACACGATAAGATCTGAATCAGCTTTCATTTCTAATGTGTTGACATTAGGTAGGAGGCAGATGAGAAAAAAGAGGTTGTATGTGCACTGGGACTTGTGAACAAGAACAGTTACCATGTCAAAGGTATACAACTGTCATTGAGATGACTTTTTCCACTCTCTTTCAGTTATCCTTCAGTTATTCAGAATAACAGAGGGTTGTGAACTAAGCTGTCTGTTTGAAGAGCAGATGGGGAAAGTAGCTGCTTTGAAATGTGATTAAAATATGAGGCCTCTGTTTAGTATTTATTTTTCTTTTTAAGCTTCAGATTTGTGGCTTAAGCAACTTTAATCAAGGGAAGAAGGACTAGACAGCTGCTGTGGCCCTAGTCTGCTGCTATGTTTCTGCATGGGGAAGGCTATAATAGCAGACAGCAAACAAATAACCCACTCTATCATTTGCCAAGGCTGTGAGGAAAAAGTCACTCATATATTGTTGGGGAGAGTGCAGTGTGGGTAGACAACCTTTATGGAGAGCAACTAGCCCGTATCTATCCAAATTAACAATGCATTTACTATTTTGTATTCTGATTCTGAGTAGTTACACAAATCTATGTATATATTAAAATTGATAGAATAGTACATCAAAAGAAAGAAAAAGTCATTTTACAATCTGATAATTTAAAAACAAAAAAGAAAGAAAAAAAAGCAAGTGAGCCTGGCATCAGGTTTGTAGCCATTTTTTGGTTAATAATCCCAGCATCTTAAAGGTGGCAGTACAGACAAGACCCATCCATTATCTCCTCTAATTTTATAATTACTCCATTGAGATAGGGATCAGCCCCCACTTTCGATAGAGGGTGATACCAAGGCTCCATGAAAGGGGAGGTAACTTGCCCAAAGCCACGACCAAGTCAAGGATGAAACCCAGATCAAAGGCAAGTCTGCCTGCACAACACAGCCACCAGGTTCCTTCCCTGATGCCCTTATTATCTGTTGTTTTGAGGTGATTGAAGTAATAGAAAATTCTTAAAAAATGTATTCACTCTTTGACTCAGTAATCATACCTTTGGAAATGTACCTTAGAGATATCCTGTGTATATACAAAATGACAATATTTAAGGTTATTTACTGTGCTGGTTTTACATCAGCAAAAGATTGAAAAAAAAAGTGTTCCTTTATGAGGGGTTGGTTAAATAAGCAATGGCATATACTTCTAATGTAACAAGATGCAACTCTAAAGAGAAATGAAGAAGCTCTCCATGTGTGGAGATTTAATCCCCGAAACTCCAATATAAATTATTCAGTAAAAAAAGCAAGGACAAAATAGTATATATAGTATGCTACCATTTGTGTAAGAAGAGAGCAAATACATCTGGATCTATATTGTTATATTTGTGTTTATATAAACAAACATCAGAAGAGTACAAAAGAAACTAGTGATAACAGTGACCAGAAGTGGGTGGTAGTGGGGGCCGAATGGGGTAAAAGCAGGATACACAGTGTATACCTTCTAATATTGTTTTGATTTTTGAACCAAATGTGGCAAGTTAGGAAGATAGTTAAGAAAGAAAGGGTTTATAAAGCAGCTGAGTGTGGCTATGTTCGTGTGCTAACCTTTTTCTGGGCTCCCAGAAGCAGAAATTTTACTTTAACCTTTGCACTGCTCTAGGAAGCATAGATATGATTCATTTAGAGTACTTTTGGCTATATTTGTGTGTGAAGGAGGAGGAGAAAACTGTATTGGGGACTTTGGTGGACAGCACATTTCTTGTGACTTAAAATAGGGCCATCAGTGAAGGACAAATGGCTTAGTTCTTAGAATTGTTCGGCATATTCCACTACAGGTATGAAATAATTTTATCTGAATAGGAAAGGAAATGCCTGCTCTACCTACCTCAGGACTAAAATTAGGTTTCCTATTTCTGCTTCCAAATGCTAAAAGCTAAATATTGTATGCTGTGGCTGAAAGAGCAAAGGATTCTAATACTTTGGTCTTAGCAGTTAAAGCTGTCAAATACAAATACCAGATAATGTATATCTACTTCACTCCCATCCCCAAAGAATCATTATTCATAAAACTCTCACTGAGAGTTTTTCCTTACTGCAAAAAGTCCACGATGGATTGGAGATCCAATAACTTTCCAGGCTCAGGGTTACCTACTTTCCATAAGACTATGTAAATATGGAAGGAAGCTGCTGTAACAAAGACATGCAATCATAGCTACATATCTAGTGATTTAGATTGCATTCTCACACCTTATTGCATTTAATCTTTACAAACACTCTGATGTGTGGGTGTTATCATCTCTGTTTCATAAGTGAAGAAACTGACATCCAGAAAGGTGAGGTGACTGGATAATGGAAGAGGCTGGACTTGAACCTAGATCTTCTGATTTTGAGCCCAAATGATTTTTCAGTACTGTACAGCTTTATATAATTGCCATTGCCTGACATAAAAATACGCTGACTAGTATAGAGACAACTAATAATTGCATCTGATGGGGGGGGGGGACAGTGGTTTAAGTCTTAAAAGTCAGTCTATATGGAAAAAATATCCCATAGTTAAAGTTACTTTTGAGGATCATTTAAATGACCCAGAAAGTACAGAAATACAGTGTAGGGGAGGTTTAACAACCTTGATAATATTTCATTTTAAAGTACAAATTAATATATCATATATAGTAATTATATGTCTAAAATATGCTACATGTATTTTACAAAAGAGAATGGCTATAAGTGAATTTATACATTAAACATGTATATCACGCAACTCCACTGTACAAATAATGGCTAACATTCATTGAGGGTTCACACTGCTATGCTAATTATACATATATATACACACACATTATATATATACATATTTTTTAACCTTGAACAACATGAGTTTTTGAGATTTCATTTAATCCTTTCAAGATGTCTATGAAGTAGATATGTCATAAATACAGATGAGGAAACAAAGGTATTGAAAAGATGAGTCATGCAGGAAGCAAATATCAATAACAGGATTTGAATCCACCCAATTTGAGTCTGGAAGTCATGCCCTGAGAACATGAATTGGTATTCTTATTCTTGTTTTGCTGTAGCATATCTATGCATTAAACAGATAAATAGAATGAATCATATATATGCCAAAGAAATTAGGTCATATCCTAATTTCCAAATACGTATGTGCAAACTGTTTTCACAGGATTCCTGGTCAAGATGGTACTGGCAATAGACACTTTAGAGACTTCTCTATTTAAAACAGTACTCAGCAATTACAGATAAAGTATAAGATATATTATTGACAAAGTATAACAGAATAAAGTATAAGAGATATAGCAAAGAAAAAAATCAAGATGCTGCTGGACTAAAAATAAAAGTCACTGTGTAACAGAACACAAAGTAGTATGCAAGGCTGACATTATAGAATAGTTAAGCTCCAGGTCTAGTAGCAGTTAGATGCACCAAGGGTTAATATTGCATGTTAGTGGAGATTAAAAAGAACCACCTGGCAAAAGACTTGAGCAAGTCTCAGTGCATAATAATGGCACTAAGATGTGATTCCCCAAACTGTGAAAAGAAGCTGAAAAAAGCTTTTGGAGATAAACCATTATATAAAACCAGGAAGACAGAGGAGGCAGACAAATCCTAGCTCCTAAAACTTAAGCCAATCCCGCCCACTGACTCAGTGATTGGGATAAACAGAAGGAGATAGAGATAGAGAGAAAAAAAGTCACTGTCAGGATGAACCTGCAAAATGATTTCCAAAGCACTTGAGGAAAACTAAAGCTAAGAAAGTCAACAAACACAATTGAAAGAGCATGAATTTTTTAAAAAAATGCATGAGGAAATATATTTACAGAGCAATCAAAATAAAACATAAAAATAAGAGTTGACGATTCATACAGAAGTCAAGGAAGAAATATCTTAAAAAAGAATAACAAATTTTGAAAACAAAATCAAAAGAAAATATAAGAATTGATGTACCCAAAAAATGACAAAAATTCTTGGAAATTGAAATTTATTATTTGAAAAAGAAAAATCCTAGTAGAGAGGACATATTAGAAAAGGATATAGTAGAAAAGGCACCTAGTAAACTGGAAAACAGGATTGAGCAATTCAGTGAGAATGTGATACAGAGATACAGAGAGATGAAAACTGAAACAGTGTTAAAAGTCATGGAGGATACAAGCCTTAACACAGAACAAATTTTAGAAATAGAATATAGAAGCCGTGGTAGATAAGAATGTTTGCACAGATAATATCTAAGATATCCCTAGTACTAAAGGTCAGTCGAATACCTTAGATTAAAAGCATCATTATCATCAAATCCAGAGAAGATAACATCCATAAAAATATATCCACACCTCAATCCACCACAGAGCAAGTACAAAATCAAGGTTAATAAGAAGTCTTAATGCTATCCGAGAGAAAAAGATGATCTGTAAGGTAACAATAGTTAAATGGGAGATTTCTTTTCTCTCAAAAGATACTGAAAGATATTAGAGTCTGATCTTCAAATTGCTGAGGTAAAAGTAACTGTAGCCTAAACACTTAAAATTAGCTAAATTACCATTAATTAGAGAGGCCAAAATAAAGGTCTTTTCAGAACTACAAAAAGTAGTTTACCTGCTACATGTGCTTGCCGAAATAACTACTTTTCACAGCAAGAAAACAATTTTAGGCCAGGCGTGGTGGCTCATGCTTGTAAATCCAGCACTTTGGGAGGCTGAGATGGGTGGATTGAGTGCAGGAGGTTGAGGCCAGCCTGGGCAACATGGCAAAACCCCTCTCTACCAAAAATACAGAAATAAGCTGGGCAGGAAGTGCGCACCTGAAGTCCCAGCTACTCGGGAGGCTGAGGTGGAAGGATGGGTGATCAAGGCTGCAGTGAGCTGTGATCGTGCCACTGCACTTCAGCCTGGGTGACAGAGTGAGATACCCACCTTGAGAAAAATGAAACAAAAAGCAGAGAAAAAGAAAACTGAACATTGAGGGAAGGCAAGGGACATAAGAAGTAACTGTGAGGATGGAAATCAAACTACTGTCCCTTTTAAAATAAAGTCCACAAAATACAAAGGTGAATTAAGTTCTAGAAAACCTGTAAAGAAAGACAGCAGATAAAACGTGCAAGGATTGTTTAACTAAAGGATACAGTAAATGATTTTAGACTCTGAGAAATATAATATAGTCCACATGTATATTAAAATTGGTGGTTAATTTTTTTTCTTTCTTTTTTTTTTGCAGTTAGTTTTTAAAAGAATAGAAATACAAATCTGTAGTTTCCAAACTAGGAAATGAGAAAAAAGAAAAAAGCAGAAGCAACCCAGAGAAATATCAGTTCAACAGATGTCATGAAAGAAGGAAAAAAGTGAAGAAAAATTAACTAAACAAAACCACAATAAAATGGTTAAAATGAGCCTAAAGCCAGATGTGGTGGTATGTGCCTCTAGTCCCCGCTACTGGGGAGGTTGAGGCAGGAGGATCACTTGAGCCCACGAAGTTTGAGGCTGCAGTACACTATGACTGCACCTGTGAATAGCCACTGCACTTCACCTGTCCAACACAGAGACATCTCATGTCTTAAAAAAGAAAGAGTCCAAATGTGTAACTATAATAAATTAAATTAACTTCTTAAAGGAAAAATACTATCAGAATGGAATTAGAAAAATAAATCCAGCTTTATGATGTTCAGATGAGATACATCTAGAGCTAAATGAAAATAAAGAAGAATGGAAATGATATTCCAAGCAAATACCAGCCAAAAGAAAAGTAGCAAAGCAATACTGTGATAGTGGATTGTGGGTGTCATCTTGACTGGAGGAAGGGATACTCAGACAGCTGGTAAACTATTAATTACTCTCAATGTTTCAGTAGGCACAGTGCCTGACCTTTTTCTGCTGAATGAGAAATTCAGATGGTTTTGCTTTATTTTGCTTTATTTTTATTTGTTATAGACAGGGTCTTGCTTATTGCCCAGGCTATAGTGCAGTTGTACAACCATAGCTCACTGCACCCTCGAACTGCTGTGCTTAAACGATCCTCCCGACTCGACCTCCCTAGTAGCTAAGACTGTAGGCTCGTGCCACCACACCCAGATAACTTTTCCCATTTTTTAGAAATAGGATCTCACTATGTTGCCCAGGTTGGTTTTGAACTTCTGGCCTCAAGTGATCCTCCCTGCTTGCCTTCCAATGTTGGGATTACAGGTGTGAGCTACAACAACTTGATGGCTTCACTTTTGATTAGGATGACTAGGTTGCCCCAGTGTGTCTGTGATGGTGTTCCCAGTGGAGACTGGCATGTGGTTGGTGGAGTGGGTGGAAAATACGCACCCTCAATGTGGGTAGGCAACATCCAATTGCTTGGGACAAAAAAGTGCAGGAAGGGCAATTTTTCACCACTTCTCTCCTAGAGTCACGACACTCTTCTCCTGACTTTGGACTTCAGAACTCCAGGTTCTCCAACCTTTGAACTCCAGAACTGATACCAGTGGCCTACTGGGCTCTCAGGCCTTCAGTCTTAGACTGAGAATTACACTATCAGCTTCTTTGGTTCTGAGGCCTTCATACTTGGACTGAGCGAATCTATTGGCTTTCCTGGTCCTCTAGCTTGCAGTCTATCATGGGACTTCTCTGCCTCCATAATCAAGTGAGCCAATTCCCCTAATAAATCCCTTTCACATACCTCTAGATATATCCTACTGGTTCTGTCTCTGGAGAACCCTGACTAAAACAAATAAATTTAAAAAATAGAATTTAGGGCAAATAAACATTAAATGAGAAAAAGTGGCATTAAAAAATGTATGAAGATTTTAAAATGATGGCCTTAATATGCTTAAAAGCATACAAATTACCCAAAGAAATGGAAAAATCCACAGACACAGTGAGAGATTTTCACATACACATACACAACCCTATCAAAACCTGATGGATTATAAGGATAAAAGTTAGTAAAAATAGATTTGAACAACACAATCAACAAGCCTCTCTATCAGCTATATATACAACCCTGTACTAAAAAATAGAGAATCCCTTTCAAACACACACACAGACCATTCATGAAAACAGATAACACACTAAACCTCAAAATAAGCCCAAATAAGTGCCAAAGAATCAGAATCATATAAACCAGCCCTCTGATCACAATATAATAACAATATGGATGCACCTCAAATACATTATATTAAGTGAAAGAAGATAGAATCGAACGCTACATATGGTGTAATTATGTTTAGATGGCAGTCTGGAAAAAGCAAAACTACAGGGACAGAAAACAAACCATTGGTTGCCAAGGGCTGAAGCTGGGAGAGGGATTTACTACAAAGGGACCCAAGAAAATGTTCGTGGGTGACGGAGGTTCTGTGTCTTCACTATGGTGGTGGTTAAATGAATGTGTACACATGCCAAAACTCAGAACTATACACTAAGAAGGTGATTGGACTTTATGCAAATTATGTCTTAATTAACCTGATATTAAAAACTGTTCAATTAGTTAAAACAATAAAAAGCATTTCCTCAATGCATTTATTAAATTAGAAAAACAAAGATAAAAAGCTAATCAATTATGTCCCAATCAAATAAGTGAGAAAAGAAATAAGAGTAAATATAAGAAAGAAGAAAGAGGACAATAATGATAATATAGACCAATCTCTAGCAGGACTGATGAAGAAAATGAAACAGGCACAAATAGAAGGCATTATGAATGAAAAACAGCACATAATACTGATAAAGTAGACACAAAAAACTACATTGCTTAAGTAATTACAGGTAAAGTAGAGACGAAAAACTACATTGCTAGAGGCCAAGAGTTCAATAGACTAGCTTGGGCAACAGAGTGAGACCCTGTCTCTAAAAAATAAGTTACAGAATATTAAAAACAACTCTAGGAAATATTTGACAGCTTAGATGAACTGAAAAATTTATACATATATTTATATTTGTTTGTATTATATGCATAATGTATATTAGCCACATATTTAAGTTTGTATTTTCTCTGGTAAAATTTAAATAAAGGAGTGAATTCTACAATATGCTTCCTAGTGTTACACTAAGACCAAATTTTAATGATCTATATTTATCCTAAACTCTTATCAGGAATGTTTCCCTTATCACCCAAATATTATTCATATTTTTAGACTCAAGGCTTTGAACTTTCCATAAATTCTTACCATGTCTCATAAATGCTCTTTACTTGCCTTACCTTAATAATTATTATTCATTGAACCAGATCACACACTTTGTATTCTCAACTGGACTTAAGAGTGATGTTGATGAAAGGGAGACACAATTGTTCTCCGAAGCCACAGAGCCAAAAGTACCACAACTGAGTATACCAAAATGAGAGAAAATACAAACTTTCTCTTCTCCTTTGCGTTTAATTTTTTAAAATAAGAACCAATAGAATTTTTACCCCAAATTCTGAAATATTGATACTAAACATGCAGAACTGCTCTTTAAAGGTAATAAAGAAAAGTCATCATATATATAAAAAGAAGAGGCACATTCTAAGGAGTCATATCAAATATTTTTGAAACAGATTTATGTCAAGAAAGAGCAAATTACTTCAAAAAATCTCTTACATGATAACTAAAGGCAATGTATAACTCTCAACTGGAACCCAGATTGGAGAAAAAAATTGCTATAAAAAGACATTACTGAAATCATTGGAAAAATGTAAACATAGACTATTATTAATTTTGTATCAATGTTAAATTTTCTGAATTTCACAACTATTTTAAATAATGTAAATGAATGGCCTTGTTCAGAGATACATGCTTAAGTATTTAAGTAAAAGTTTATAAGGTCGGCAATTTACTCTTAAATAGTTTAGCAAAATAAGTGATGTATGTGTATGGTGAGAGATAAACCAAATATGACAAATGATAATTGATTAAGTGAAAAGTGGAATAATATTAATTACAGTATGCTTAAAAATATTCTATAGCTTTGACATTTTTCTAAATAAAATTCTATTTTTATTTATTTATTTTAGATAGGGTCTCACTCTGTCACTTAGGTTGGAGTGCAGTGGCATGATTATAGCTTACTGCAGCCTCCAACTCCCAAGCTCAGGCTATTCTCTTGCCTCAGCCTCCCAAGTGGCTAGGACCACAGGCATGCACCATCACATCTGGATAACTTTTTGTTTTTTTGTTTTTTGGTAGAGACAGAGTCTTGCTTTGGTGTCTAGGCTAGTCTCAAACTCCTGGCATTAGGTGATCCCCCTGTCTTGGACTCCCAAAGTGCTGGAAATACAGGCATGAGTCACCATGCTTGGCCAAGGTTTAAAAAATAGTCAAAACAAAAATATAAATATCCAAGAAACATTTCAAATTAAAATTTTTTTCAGGCTGGGCGCGGTGGCTCAAGCCTGTAATCCCAGCACTTTGGGAGGCTGAGACGGGCGGATCACGAGGTCAGGAGATCGAGACCATCCTGGCTAACACGGTGAAACCCCGTCTCTACTAAAAATACAAAAAAGTAGCCGGGCGAGGTGGCGGGCGCCTGTAGTCCCAGCTACTCGGGAGGCTGAGGCAGGAGAATGGCGTGAACCCGGGAGGCGGAGCTTGCAGTGAGCTGAGATCCGGCCACTGCACTCCAGCCTGGGTGAGGGAGCGAGACTCCATCTCAGGAAAAAAAAAAAAAAAAAAAAAAAAAAAAAAAATTTTCAATAAAATATGAGAAAACTTTGAAACTATGAAAAGTATAAAATCAGAAAATATTACTTTTAAATAAAAATTAACAAATTTATAGCAAGCAATAAATGCTGTAAGCAACAAACAGGTGATTTTAGAAGACTGTTTTGACAAATTCTCCTAGAACTCATACTAAGATAATAAAGAAAAAACGGCCCAAAAAAAGTGATTTCCAGGCTGTGATGGTTAACTTTATATGTCAACTCAGCTAGGCTATGGTACACAGTTCCTTGCTCAAACAGCAGTCTAGATGTTGCTGTGAAGGTAATTTTTAGATGTGATTAAAGTTTAAATCAGTAGACTTTGAGTAAAGCATATTACTCTCGTAAAGTGGATGAGCCTCATCCAATCACTTGAAGGTCTTTAGAGAAAAGAGTGAGGTCTTCTGAGAAGAAATTCTCCCTAGACTGCTTTGGGATACAAGACTTTCACATCCCCTCCTGCAGAAATTTCCAGCCTGCTGGCCTGCTCTGTAGGTTAGACTTGCCCACCCCACACTCCTGTGAGACAGTTCCTTAAAATAAATCCCTCTCTCTACATACATCTCACTAATTTTGTTTCTCTGGAGAACCCTGATTAATAGAGAGACAAATCCAGGAGTCCAGTAATAAAAATGTGAGAAGATAATGGATGGAGGGGAAGCAATAATCAAGAACTAATACTGGGAATTTTCCTGAAATAAAGAAAAATATAAATTTTCATACTCAGAGGGCTTATTCAAATGCAGTCAAAAAAGACACTAGAATAACCTAGTGATGCTTATAAATTTAACGAATTTAAAGAATAAAGGAAAACAAAATCATATGGGTTGCATAAGAAAACACAAAATCTAAAACAAAAAAATCAGATTAACATCAGATTTCTCTCACACAACCATATGTAAGAAAACAGGCCAGGTGCGGTGGCTCACGCCTGTAATCCCAACACTTTGGGAGGCCACGTCTGGTGGATCACCTGAGGTCAACACCTGAGGAGTTGGAGACCAGTTTGGCTAACATCGTGAAACGCCATCTCTAGTAAAAATACAAAAATTAGCCAGGTGTGGTGGCACACATCTGTAATCCCAGCTACTTGGGAGGCTGAGGCAGGAGAATTGCTTGAATCCAGAAGGTGAATGTTGCAGTGAGCCAAGATCATGCCATTGCACTCCAGCCTCAGCAACAAGAGAGAAACTCCAACAAAAAAAAAAAAAAAAGAAAAACACTCAATTAATTTTTAACTGTAAAATGTTTTTATAACAGAATTCTAAACCCAGCCTAGCTTTATCGTTCACTTCCAAAGACACTAAGTATTTCATAGTCATGTAAGGACCCAGAAATTTTACCATCCTTCTTAAAAAATTAGGACTTTAAGAAATGCAAAATGTTTTAACTATGAAGGAGTATTAGCAAGAAAATCAGAAAAATTTCGGGTTATGCCTAAGTTCAAATAACAAAATTTACATAGTGTAAAACAATAAGCAACATTAATCCAAAGTTAAAAGTTGAGATTACTTCAACAAAAAAGTGATGTGTGACCGGGGCCTGTCAGGGGGCGGGGAGCTGGGGAGGGATAGCATTAGGAGAAATACCTAATGTAGGTGACGGGTTGATGGGTGCAGCAAACCACCATGGCATGCGTATACCTATGTAACAAAACTGCACGTTCTGCACATGTACCCCAGAACTTAGAGTATAATTTTTTTTAAAAAGTGGTATGTCTGTGTGGTGGTGTCGGGGGTGAGGATAAGAATAGGAGAAAGTAAAATCATGTTAAATGTCTCACTGTACACATGGGAAAGTATTAGACAATTTTGCTCTTGACACTGAAAGAGAAATGAAGCACTAGTAGAATAAGAATATGATATAAAACTTCCAAATGAGAACCAGAATAGAAAAAGATTAAGAAAAACTTGATGGATATAGCAGAATAAAGGAAGAGAAAAATAAAATAGCAAAGAAGTATTATCTGGCATTGAAAAGTACAAACGATGAAAATGGACTTCCCATATCAATAAGGGACACAGGAAAATCCAAGCATTCTCACCTTCCAGTACATGTATTGTTATTGCCCAACTAGGTTCTTCCCTGCTGCCCAAAAATGCCAATATAATGAGAACAGTAGAAGTGTTGAAGCAAAGACAGAGTTTAATTATCACAAGGCAGGCCAGTGGCAGGACAGGAGATAATTGTCGAGCCTGCCTCCTGGGAGCATTTGGTGGCTAGGGTTTTTCAAGGAGTTTGGTGTGTAGGAGGCTAAAGAATGTGGAATGCTGATGGGTTGGGTTGGGGATGAAATCACAGGGGGTCGAAGCTGTATTCTTGAGCTATTTCTATTCCTGAGGGTGGGGGCGTCACAACCTGCTGAGTCAGTTTCTTGGTAGGGGTTACTGGTCAAGGTGGTGCCAGCTCATCCATCAGAATGCAAGGTCTGAAAAATACCTCAAACACCAGTCTTAAGTTTTATCATAATGATGTTATATACAGAAACAGGTAGGGAGTTACAAATCTTGTGACCTCCAGCTACATGGCTCTTGAACCATAGTTTTAACTGTGTGTTCAATTTGCTAATTTTACAAATGCAGTTTCAATCCCCAAGCAAAGTGGGGGTTAGCTTCAGGGAGGGACTGTTAATCATCTTTGTTTTAAAGTTAAACTATAAACTAAATTCCTCCCAGAGTTAGTGCACAGTTTGACCGATGCCCAGGAATAAGCAAAGGCATTTTGTGAGGTTGGAAGCATGATGGAGTCAGCTCTGTCAGATTTCTCTCATTGTCATAATTTTTGCAAAGGTGATTTCAGTAGGAGATGAGACAATAAAGAAAGAAAGAGAAATGTTTTCTAAAAAGAAGTGTAAAAAATAGCATAAAATGAGAATTTTTTTTCTCACAATAACAGTGAGATCATTCCGTTCTTTGTCTAGGAATATATTACTTTTAGCCTTGTCTAGAAAACAAAATGTAATTTTACGTTGCTTATAATACTTGCACCTTAGCAATTTCTAGGCAAAGGTTAAAACTGAAGGAAAATACAAAGATATATAAAGATATATCAGGCAAATGCAAACAAAAAGCACAGACAACAAAAAGTAAAAATAGATAAATGGAATTATATCAAACTAAAAAGCACTTCTGTACAGCAAAAGAAACAATCAATAGAGTGAAGAGAGAATCTATAGAATGGAAGAAAATATATGTGAACCATACAATTGATAAGGAGTTAATATCTAAAATATATACAGAACACAAAGAACTCAACAAGAGGCAAACAAATTACTTGATTAAAAAGTGCACAAAGGACCTGTATAGACATTTCTCAAAAGAAGACATACAAATGGTGAATAAGTATATGGAAAAATGCTCAACATCACTAATCATCAAAGAAAAGCAAATTAAAGCCGCAAGGAAATATCACTACACACTTGTCAGAATAGCTATTACCAAAAAAAAAAAAAAAAAACCAAAAAAAAAAAAAAAAAAAAACAGATAAGTATTGGCAAGGATGTAGAGAAATAAGAACACTTGTACATTGTAAATAGAAATGTGAATTAATAGAGCAATTATGGAAAACAGTATGGAAGTTCCTCAAAAAACTTAAAAACAGAACTAGTACATGATCCCACTAGTGGGTATTATCCAGAGGAAATGAAATAAGTCTTTCAAAGATATATCTGCATTCCAATGATCACTGTAGCATTATACAACTAATAGCCAAGATATGGAATCAACCTCAGTGTCCATCAACAGTTGAATAGGTAAAGAAAACATGGTGTATGAACACATAAGACAATACTACTTAGCCTTAAAATGAAGGAAATCCTGTTACTTGTGAAAACATGGATGAACCTGGAGGGATTATGTTAAGTGAAATAAGCTAGGTACAGAAAGACAAATACTACATGATTTTATTTACATGTGGAATCTAAAAAAGTCAAACTCATAGTAGCAGAGAATAGAATGTGGTTACCACAGACTGGAGGGGAGGAGGGGATGGGGGAGATGCTGGTCAATGGGTACAGAATTTCAACTGGACAGGAAAAATAAGTCCAAGGGACCTATTGCATAATATGGCAACTGTGGTTAATACAAATGTATTGTGTATTGTGACACAATGACGATTGCTGAGTAGATATTAAGTGTTCTCATCACACAAAATGGTAAAAATGGAAGTAATACATATGCTAACTAGCTTGATTTAGCCATTTCACAATGTATACATATTTCAAAACCATAAATATATGTAATTTTTCTTTGTCAATTTAAAAAAGTAGAAATAATAAAAGGCAGAGTGGAAACATCAATAGCATACCGATGGAAATTAGAGCAAAATGTATTATATAGGCAAAACGGATTATTTTAAACTGATTAAAAAGTATAGATCCACAATGAGGATATGTACTTTATGAACTTTTATACTAGAAATAACATAGTGCTGAAATACAAAATAAAAGCTATTTGAAATTCAAGGAGAACATGAAGAGATGGAAATAATTGTTTTGGGAAAATAACTTCTTTCAAAAAGTCATTTACAAATCAAACGTCCACAAGCAAATTAAAGAATTAACCAACATAACAGATGTACCTAACCTTGTATATAACAGAGAATGTAATTCTCTTCAAATGTCCACAGAATGTTTACCAAAATTGATTATATTCCGTACTACAAAGAAAACATCACTGAACTCCAAAAATTAAAAATTTTATAGGCCAGCCACTAATCATAGGGTAATAAAACTAGAAACAACTGACTAAAGATAAAGAACGTAAATAAAATTACCTAGAGCCTAAAAATCATTCTCCAAAGATGAAACTGAAACAGCAATTACAGTCTCCATATTTTAACAATAAAAATAAAGGCAGCAAAAGCTCTTAAGATGGGTCTTTGTTATGAGAGTGAGATATGAGATACGAGGCTGAGCTCATGTTCCTATCTTTTCTCTCTTAAGATCTCCTTAAAATACTGGTAAATAAATACATTTTTAAAGCGATAGCAAACAATAAGGAAAAGGAATAAAGGGCTATCTGTTTGTGGAAAACGGAATTAAAAATTTCAGAAAGAAGGAAATCAGAAGGAGTGGTGAGGGATAAAGAAGAGCAGTAGAGGAAGGGAAAAAGGTCAGGAAGGGGCCAACCTGCTGTAGGAATCCAAGAAAGGCAGGGAAACTGGAAACACAAAATACAATGAACTTTAGTAGAGACCTATGAGGCTGAAAACAAAAAAAATTGAGAGTCAGAAGACAGCTGAGCATGGTGGCTGACATCTGCAATGCCAGCACTTTGAAAGGTCAAGGCAGGAGGATTGCTTGAGGTCAGGAGTTCAAGACCAGTCTGGCCAACATGGTGAAACCCCGTCTCTACTAAAAGCGCAAAAATTAGCCAGGTATGGTGGTGCATGCCTGTAATCCCAGTTATTCCAGAGGCTAAGGCAGGAGAATCGCTTGAACCCTGAAGGCTGAGGTTGCAGTGAGCCAAGATGGTGACACTGCACTCCAGTCTGGGTGACAGAGTTAGACTCTGTCTGAAAAAAAATAAATAAATAAATAAATAAATAGAAAGGAAGTAATGGAGGTCCCTTCTCCAAAATATTGACACAATTTTGCTGAGAACAAGGATGGCTAGAATGAGAGGCAATGCTCTCTATCAGAGACATCAGCTTTGATATTTAGTGGTTGCAAAATATAAGGCTAACATTATGCATACCTTATCCAAGACTAGTCTGTTCACACACAGAGAGATCTGAGCTTTCCTATTACTTTATTTAAAAAGTAAACAGGCATCAGACACATGAGTCACATCTACCACAATGAAGAGAAAAAGAAAGACAACAAATGGGGGGCGGGATATCAACCACTGAGAAAAGGGAGAATATTTATAAAATACAAAAATAACTTTGAAAAACTTCTAATACACTGTATCCATGAACAAGAGGAGGATATCTTAAAGAAAGAATAAGCATCAAATATGAAAGAGGTCTTGGAAATTGAATATATGCTTGCTAAATTCAATAAGTGATTTGGAAATCTAAGTTGAGAAAAATCTTCAATAAGTGGAATATAAGTACTAGGTGGGTAAAATACGAGAAAGTTAACAGTTAAAGAAGATTGATTCTAAAGGGTTGATGTTCAACTAAAAGGAATCCCAGAATGAGAATATGTAGGGAAATATAGAGGAGAAAATAATCATAGATATAATTGAAGATAATTTTTTGAGACAAAAAAGGGTTTAAGACTTCAGACTGAAAGTCCTTATATGCCAAGTATACTACACTAAAAAAACAAAAACAAAAACAAAACAAAACAACAACAAAAAACCCTCAAAAACTCAGAACTAGATATATCTCTATAAAATTTTGGACCACTAGATAAGGAGATCTTAAAGGCTTCCAGAAAGAAACAGGTCACATATCAATTATATGATCAACATCACTGGAGGAAGTGAAAAAAATGTCTTAAAAGTTGTAAGAAAAATGATTTTAAACTCACATATCTAGGGAAAGCAGTTCTCAAATACAAAAGTAAAATAAAAATTTTCTAGAAATACAAGGACTTAAAAGTTTATCTCCTGTGTATCCTTTAATACCTCTATTAAAGAAGAAATCTATAATAAATTACAGACTTTTTTGGATTGATCTGAGAAGAAAACTTGGAGCTTTAAACCCGTTTATTAAAAAAATTGAAAAACATAAACCAAGCATTGAATTCAAGAAAACTGAAAAGAAGGAAAATATGAACCTAAAGAAACAGAAAAAAATAAGAGATGAATAAAGATAAATACAAATAAATGAAACAAAAACCAGAAAGGCAGACTTGAACAACTGCAACAAAAGCTGCTCCCTTTTAAAGATGAATACAACAAATGATTCTAGTGATATTTCAATACTTTCAATGATCTTAGAGAAAGAAAGTCTTTAATTTTATTTATCAAACTAGTGTAGTTTATACAAAACATGACAATGACAAGACAAAATAAAACCTGAAAACCAATCTCACTTATTCATTCATTCAGTAAACATTTACTGAGTGTCTATTCTATGCCAAGCATTGTACCAGGCATGAAGGATACATAAAAATAAGTAAATAAAAATAGAAATCCCCACCCACCTCTATGGATATTAGATTTTAAAAATAAGCAAACCAAATACATGATGAAGTAGAGTTTAAATGGAGAATATGAAATGTCTATGTTGGGAAATTTAATAAAATATATCATTATAATAATAGGCTAAAAAACAAAAACCAAATGACTATCACTATAAATGACTCAAGTTATTTGATAATGTTCAATATCCACTTTTATTTAAAATACTCCTAGCAAATTAGAAACTGTACATGGTATATTTATTTAACATTATTCTGTAAGAATTAGCCAACACAACCAGATAAGAATATGATATTATATATAAATAATGGCAAAGATTTAGAATTACAATTAACTACTAATGATAAAATAATCGATATGAAAATAAAAACTCAGCCTACCAACTAAATTAATAAAACAGTTCAGAAAGATGGGCTTTTAAAAATATATATACGATAAAAATGAAAACAAGGAGAACCTCATATAAATAGAAAGATAACATAAAGTATAACAGAAAGAAAAGAGAGGGGGATGCTGTGGTTCAAGCCTGTAATCCCAGCACTTTGGGAGGCCTAGGTGGGGGGATCGCCTGAGATTAAGAATTCAAGACCAGCCTGGGGGCAGTTTAGGGAGACAAGGCTGTACAAAAGAAAAAAGAAGGAAGGGTGCACTCATCCCAGCTGATTCCAGCACTTTGGAAGGCCAAGGCAGGCAGATCACTTGAGCCTCAGAGTTTGTGATCAGCTGGGGCAATATGGTGAAACTACAGCTTTACAAAAACTAGCTGGGCTTGGTGGTGCATGCCTGTGGTCCCAGCTACTCTGGAGGCCAAGATGGGAGAACTGATTGAGCCTGGAAGGCAGAGGTCAAAGTGAGACGAGATCACACCACTGCACTCCAGTCTGGGTGAAAAAGTTAGAACCTGTCTCAAAAAAAAAAAAAAAAAAAAAAAAAAAGAGAGAGAGAGAAAGAAAAAAAAAATAGTTCACAATAGCAACCCAGAATATATAGACCTGGACAGACCTGGAATACATAAAACAGAAGATGTATTATGAGAATCAGTGGGAGTAGGATTGGTTCTTCTGCAGGATAGGTAATTCATATGGAAAAAATCAAATTAGATACCTACCCCAAGTCATACATAAAACAAAACCAGGTGGATTAAAGACTTACACATAAAAGCAAACAAACATAACATTTTAAAAAGTTAAAGAACACTATATATTATTGAACAATAATGTATATTTAGTAAAAATATAAAAATATCCATTCATATGAACACTATGAACACATTGATTTCAGGATAATGGTTACCTCTGGAGAGGGAGGCAAGGGGAAGGAATGGAGATTGGCTTTAGCTTTGTCAGTAATATATTATATCTTTAAAAAAATGGGAGAGAAAACAGAACCAATGCGATGTCATTTAATTAAAAGTTACCAATGTCATTATTTTTTGTACTTTCTAATATGTTCAAAATATTTCACAAGGACAAATAAAATTAGAAAAATGTACACATCTTTAATCCATCTGATCTTTATTTGGGCTGATGCTAAATTGTGAGATTAGTGTACTCATTTTATCCCAAATTTCACAACTCTATTGAACAATTCATCCTTTCTCTATTTTAATTTGAAATGCCACTTAAAACAAATTGTAACTTCCTCTATACCCAGATCTATTTCTATCTTTTTAATTCTTTTTTTATCTGTCTACTGTGGTCTCAATACCCCTTATAACACATTTTTAAATGGATAGATGTCGAAGCCTGCATAACTCCTCCTTCTACTCACACCCTTCATCACCTCCCAAATCAACATTAGCCTCATACCTCCTGCATGTTTTTTGCTCTTTATGGCATTCAGAGTAAATGTTAGAAGATCTTCAATGATTCCTGATAAAGCTTGTTTCATTCTTTGCTGTATCCCAACAGCCTCCGTAGAGTGTGACCTGCAGTAATCACTGAATAAGTATCTGTTCTTCTGCTTTTCTTTTAATCAACAAAACAAAACATCTGAAATCCTAGGATTACATTTACAGACTAATGTGGAAGAAATTTGAATTTCATTGTGTTGGTCTTACCAGTCTATTTGTTTAAATGTCTCTCAGAAAAGTTTTATAGTTTTCTTCAGAAAAATTGTTTGTAAGTGCCTGTTATGTTAATCCTTGTTATTCTATAGGTTTTGTTATTATTACTGGTAAGCTTTTTCTTTTCATTAATTGATTATTGATAGGGGAGTTACTATTTTACAAAGTGATTTTTAGTATATTTGCAGACATTTTCTATTAATTCTATATAGGCAATAGTAACGTGCAAATAACAGTTCTGTCTTGCTAGTCAATCTTCTATTTCTCTTATTTCTCTTTTTCTTACTGCACTGGTAGAACTTCTAGTATAATGTTGAAAAGTTTGCATGACAACAGGTAACCTTTTCTTTCACACTTTAAAGTGGCATGCTTGCTATTCTTAAAATGATTTTTTCCTTATTTTTTGTAAATACCTTTTTATCATATTAAGAAATTGTCCTCCTATTCCTAATGTGCTAAGAGTTTTTCTTATAATTGTTGTTCAATTTTATTGAATGCTTTTAATGTATCTATTGGGATGACCATATGGTTTTTCTCCTTTAATTTGTTCAATGTTCTAGATTACACTGATAGATTTTAAAAAAGAAAAACATTGAACCATTTTTGAATTCCTCAAATAAAGCCCATGTGGTCAGGAGATACCAACACAAACAACTCACTTTGATTTATCAATATTTTATTTAGTGTTTCTGCATTGAAGTTTCCATGTGAGACTGTCCTATAATTTTTCTTTCTTGTATTATCTTTGCCTGATTTAGATATTAAAATCAAAAGAGAAGCTTTCCCTCTTTTCTTGAAACACTTCTCTCCCTCTCTACACTAACCTAAGTCACCATTTGGATTATCCTCTTAATCTTCCCTTTCTTTTCAAATTTATTTAAGCATTTATTTTTTCTCTTTCCTGAACTTGTTCTTTCTCCCCAGCCTGCCACCTCACATACTCCCTAGAATGTAAACTCCACAGAAGTAAGCAGCTTGTCTATCTCCAGAAATGAAGTCTGTGTTAAGCATATAGCAGAGTCTCAAAAATACTTGAACAAATAAAAGAAATGAAATCCTACTTTTCATCTATCAAATTAGCAATACAAAAACTTGTAATATCCATATTGCAAAATGTACATATATATGCATATATGAATATAATGTTTTGAAAGAGTAAATTGAAGGTAACAACTAAAAGTCTTTAAAATGTGTTATCTTTTGATGAAGCAAGTGCATTTCTAGCAATTTATTTTTCTGAAGTAATTCAATAATGTGAAAAGGGATGAAAAATATTTTTTATTAAAGCATTGTTTATGACAAAAAACTAAATAACCTAACTGTTCAATAATCTGTGATTTTTCATCAAATTATGATACATCCATAGAACAGAACACTATGTCCTTCTAAAATTGCCATAGAAACATATTTAGAATACATTGTGAATTTTAAAAAGATAGTCCTAATATAATATGTAGTATCATCCTACTTTGGCTAAAGAGTTCATTTCTATGAATAGAACAAAGCCTGGAAGAATATACACAAAAATGTTGCTGTTGTTTTCATCAGGTACTGGAATTTTAAAAGTTTTTCTTTTCTTTTCCTTGTGTTTTTCCTCCTTTAGACCATGAAACATTATGTTTTAGGTAGCAAAACATAAATTTAAAAAGAAAAGTATGTGAACACCATGCTGTTACCAATTTAATGAGAAATCTCGGACATTGGGAAGTAATTATCGAATATGTGTGTTTACATGCACACATATATGTAAATGATGGTCTATTGATGGCTGCCCAGTGTCTGAACACATTTTTTATTTTGAGAAATCTCTAAAAGTCTGGGATAGTCCCTTTCCTAGTTATTTGGTTATTGATCATCAGTCACGTTACCTTTGTTAACCAAACTAATGCTCTCACCCAGGACTTTGAGTTTTGTGAGAGTGAGGCAGAGGTGTAGAAAACCATCAGAGATTACTCATGGAAGCTGCGGTCACACTGAAACAGCAAACTTCAATGAGTGTCCAAAGGCAGCAGAACCCAGTGGCATGTTAAAGATTGTCCAGTGGAAACTGTATCAGCAGCAGATTTCAAAGCAGAATTTTCCTATGGTATGGCACTGGTAGGGCTTTACCTTTCCTCATTTCTACTAGTTTCTTAAGTCTAGTTCTCCAGCACCCCTAAAGATTCTGTGGGCTCTATGATACTACCAAATATTCCTTTTCTGCTTTAGACAAAGCTGGCTTCTGTTGTTTAAAACTAAGAATTCTGATTGGTACGATGCCTAGCAACTATCATGAATCACAGTCTTCCATTTCAGAAACTGCCACTATTTTTCTAGGTAGCTCAAAAGCATACTAGAAGGAGAATGCGGTGAAGCCAGACTGATCAGGTTTGAATACCAGCTACTATAATTACTAGTTGTGTGTGACCTTACACAACAGACCTAACCTCTCTCAGTCTTAATTTCTTCATCTGTAAATTATTATTATTATTATTATTATTTCTTCTTCTTCTTCTCCTTTTTTAGTAGAGACAAGGTCTCACGATGCTGCTCAGGCTGGTCTCAAACTCCTGGACTTAAGCGATCGTACCACATAGGCCTCCCAAAGTGATGGGATTACAGGTATGAGCCATCCTACTGAGCCTGTAAACTATTTTTGATCATCCAACAACGTCAACATTTTGCATCTTTCATATTTATCTCAAATTCTTAATTTTATTCTGGTATTTCAGGGTCCACATCTACATGTGCACTTTGAAATGATGTATATATCTCCATTATCTTGAACACTACTTGTCAATACTATCAACTCCTTCTATCTCACTAGGTTATAAACTAAATGCATAAACTATAAACTCTTACAAATAAATGCAAATGTCTGCTTTCTTCAATACATAGGTTGCTGGAGTACTGCTAGAGAAATTAGAAGTAACCCATAAAAAGCCAAGATGGCTTTTGGCCAGACTCATAAAACTATGTTCAGATTAAAAACAAATAAAACAGGAGCCTATATGTAAAAAGCATTGAAAAATGAAAAACAACTTAAATCATTAATGAACTCTCATGAAGATACACTAATGTACGATTCCATTGCTAATGCATAGTAAAAGATAATTAGATTCTTTTGTCTTCTCCCTTAATTGTGCAGCAGGGCAGCTGTCCCGGGATCTTATTTCACACCCCAAAATATTCCTCAAACTCTATCCTCCACCCAATATGACTTTTTCCTTCAATACATCCACTTTTCCGGTCTTTCAAGATTGATTATATTCTCCCTCAAACTTACTTATGTAAGTGATTCCAGCTTTATTGGCTTCTTTCAAGTTTCCTCCCTTCCCAGTACATAAAACAGCACCAAAAATTGGCCCTTAATTTCAGCAGGAAACAGGGAAAGACTTATAAACTTTTAAGTATCAATAATCTTTTATCTTCTCTCATGGCTTACAAGAAGTTTCCTCCTCTCTTCATCTCCCTCTCTGTCTCTGCCTCCCAATGCACATACCACAACTGTGTACATTTGTGCCACGATATATTTTGATCTAAAAACTCTACTGTGTCTTTAAAAATGCTCAGCAATCCTACATTTCCCTGATTAGTCCTTTTCTCTATTTCTCAGCCCAGGTATTTCTTCTGAGCTCAGTTCACAAATTCCACAGCCTTCTGGATATCTTCATATGAGCACTCTATGAAATTTATGGAGAATATGAAATTTATGGAGAATAAAAAACTCATCAACTTTTCCCCTAAATTGTCTCTTTCTTGTATTCTCCACCCAAATATCAACTTTTCACCTAGTCAGTCAAACAAGGAGTGATTCCTGACCTTTCCCTTTGAATCACACTCTGCTCATGAACCAGGAAGTCGATTGTTGAATTTGCTAAGTATCTCTTGATATTCGTTGCAATTAGCTTAGGTCAGACTAGCATCCATGCTTTCCTCTATTTGGTCTTCCCACCTCCAGATCAGTCTCACCTAAGTCTATTGTTTTTACTATAGTCAAAGCAATCTATCTAAACTGCCAATGGCATTCTGTTACTTAACTATATGGGTTCTCCAGTCTGGCTGCTGAGTTTTCAATCAGGCTTAATGACCAACTAGGAGGAAGAGACAGTGTATGCCATAGTTGTTAAGCACATAGACACTACAGTCTGTCTGCCTTGGTTCAAATCCAGCATTGTCTTTTCATATACGACCTTGGACAAATCACTTAACTCCACAGGGCTCAAGTTTTTCCCCTTCTTTCTATTTATTTCCATAGGGCTCAGTTTTTTTTTTTTTATAACTGAAATGACAAAAGCATCTGTATTATAGGGTGGCTGTGAGGGTTACATGAATGAACATAAAGCTCTTGTAAAGTGACAGTCATATAAACGTATGCTATTATTATATGGCCTTACATAGAATGTATAACCTTTCTGGACTTCAGTCTCTTCCTCTTCTACAAATAGGAATAATATGTATGACATACATTTTTTTTGACCTTAGATGATAAAAGAGATTAATGTTATATGTCATCCTCTGGTAAACATTCCTTAATCTCCCATTTCCCCAGTGCAGGAATAAATGTATAAGCACACCTTGTTTTTTTTGCTCTTCACAGCGATTGTGTTTTTTACAAATGGAAGGTTTGCAACAACCCTGCATTCAGCAAGTCTATGGGTGCCATTTTTTCCCACAGCATGTGCCCACTTCATGTGTCTGTGTCACATTTTGGTAATTCTTGCAATAGTTCAAACTTTTTCATTATTATTACATCTAACATAGTGATCTGTGATCAATGACCTTGGATGTTTCTACTGTAACTGTTTTGGAGTGCCATAACACATATCCATATAAAAAGGCAAATTCAGTCGATAAATGTTGTGTGTGTTCTGACTATCCCAGAATCTAGCTGTTCCCCCATCTCTCTCCCTCTCCCCTAAGTCACAACAATATTCAAACTAGGCCAAGTAATAACCTTTCAATGGCCTTTAAGTGTTCAGGTGAAAGGAAGAATCACATATCTCAATTCAAATCAAAAGCTAGAAATAATTAAGCTTAGTAAGGAAGACATGTCAGGCTGACAGCTAGGCTTCTTGTGCTGAACAGGTAGCCAAGTTGTGATTGTAAAGGAAAGTTATTGAAGCAAATTAAAAGTGCTACTTCAGTTAATACACAAATAAGAAAGCGAAACAGCCTTTTTGCTGTGAAATAGCCTTTTTGCTGATAAAAAGTTTTAGTGGTTTGGGGAGAAAATCAAACCAGTCACATTTCCTTAAACCAAAGTCTAATCCAGAGCAAGGCCCTAACTCTCTTCAATTCTCTGAAGGCTGAGAGAGGTAAGGAAGCTGCAGAAGAAAAGTATGACCCTAGAAAAGCAAGGTGGTTCCTGAGATTTAAGGAAAGAAGCCATCTCCACAACATAAAAGTGTGAAGTGAAGCAGTAAGTTCTGATGGAGAAGCTGCAGCAAGTTATCTAGAAGCTCTAGCTAAGATCATTGATGAACAAACAACATATTTTCAGTGTAGATGAAACAGCCATCTATCTATTAGAAGATGCCATCTAGGACTTTCACAGCTAGAGGAGAGGTCAATGTTCAACTTCAAAGCTTCAAAGGACCCACTGATTCTCTTGCTACAGGCTAATGCAGTTGGTGATTTTAGGTTGAAGCCAATGGTCACTAACCATTCCAAAAAGCGTAGGGTCCTTAAAAATTATGCTAAATCTACCCTGCCCGTGCACTATAAGTGGAATAACAAAACCTAGAGGATAGCACATCTGTTTGCAGCATGATTTGCTGACTATTTTAAGCTCACTGTTGAGAGACCTACTGCTGAGAAAAAAATACTCCTTTCAAAATATTACTGCTCATTGACAGTGCACCTAGTCATCCAAGAGCTGTGATGGAGATGTACAAAGAGATTAATGTTGTTTTCATGCTTGCCAACACAATATCCATTCTGTAGCCCATGGATCAAGTCTTTCAACTTGAAAATGCATCAACTTTAACGTCCTTTTAATTAAGAAATACATTTTGTAAGGCTACACCTGCCATACAGTGTTTCCTTGAGGCATCTGGGCAAAGTAGATAGAAAACCTTTTGGAAAGGATTTACCATTCTAGATGCCATTAGGAATATTCATTATCTCTGACCTGGGTAGAGCAGCATCTGCTTGGTGGTGCCCATCTCATATCAGCCACAGATACAGCAATCCCTTGTTTATCCCTTGGCCTTTGGTCTGTACCCATGCCTGGTTTATGTGTGGAAAATATGGGGACAGGAGAGAGGAATATTCTTGATTCATGGGAAGAGGTCAGAATATCAACATTAATAAGAATTTGGAAGGAGTGAATTCCAACCCTCATGGATGACTTTGATGGATTCAACACTTCAGTGGAGGAAGTATCACAGATGTTGTGGAAAGAGCAAGAGATCTCTAATTAGAAGTGGAGCCTGCAGATGTTACTGAATTGCTACAATGTCATGATAAAACTTGAACAGATGAGCAGCTGCTTCTTATGGCTTAGAAAGTAAGTGGCTTCTGGAGGAGGAATCTACTCTTGGTGAAGATGCTGTGAACATTGTTGAAATGATAACAAAAGATTTAGAATATTACAGACACTTAGTAGATAAAAGAGCAGCAAGGTTTGAGAGAATTGATTCCAGTTTTGAAAGTTGTTCTACTGTGGGTAAAATTCTATCAAACAGCATCATATGCTAAAGAAATCTTACATGAAAGGAAGAGTCGACCAACGTGGCAAACTTCATTGTCTTATTTTAAAGAATTGTCACAGACAACCCAACATTCAGCAACTATTACCCTGACCAGTCAGCAGATGTCGACATTGAGGCTAAACCCTTCACTAGCAAAAATACTATTACTCGCTGAAGGCTTAGGTGATCAGTAGCTTTTTTGTTGTTGTTGTTAGCAATAAACTATTTTTAAATCAAGGTATTTACATAACTGTGAGGGAAATGGCTGCGCTTCAGTCAGGAGTAGGCTGAGGTGGCCTTCTGGTGCAGCATAACTCAGTGAGTTGGAGGTGCAGGTACACACCACACCACGTGAGGAGCATTAGATGATGACCTATGTGACCTCATGCTTGGCTCAGAGCCACTATTGTCTGTAAAAGGTATAATTACCCTGCTAACGCTGCACATATGGTTCACTTGCACCAGAGAGAGAGTAAAGCCATGTCGAAACTGTCTACAATTCCTTGAGTGCTTTTCCAGCCACCCGCCACTCACCCACCAACTCCCCTTGGACATGAGTTAGAACTGACAATTGGCATAAAAAATACGATCCTGAGGTGAGTGAGCCCACTGATTCCACTGATTCCGGGTCGGCCGTGTGTCCACAACATGGGTTGTGATACCCGGTGGCAGCTGTGCTGCTTGGATGGGCTCCAATGGAAACATGGGCAGAGGTAGATGGGTCCCGAGCGAGCATGGAGAAGATGCTGAAGCAGCTGGAAGCACAGAGCACTGAGAATGAACGAGTCTTTGCTTGAAGAGTTAGATGGGCACTTTGACTGCACTATGAGAACTACACATCCAGTCCCTGAGGCGAGCGGTTGGCACAAGGGCAAGGTGGCCACACTCTGATTGAGTAGCTATGCGCAGCCATATGGACTGTGTGGAATGACGCTGGTGAAATACCTGAAACTGTGAGTAAATGGCAGTCATATGCTGACTTGGTGCAAGTCATCCAGGAGATGGGTATGCAGCAGGCTATGTCTGACCTGAATACCCAGAGGCCAGATGATGAACATTTCACCTCCCACATGAGGAGTCTCGTGTTGGGTTCTGCACTCGAGTGCCTTTGGCTCCCTAGCTGCTGTCCCCACCCTGTATACAGGGTGACACAGACATGAAGTGACCACTGCTATGGTGGCTCTTGGGGAAGCAGAAGGCCACTGGCAGGACCAATGGGTCTGCACCTTAAAGAAGGGGAAAATGCCCTGCCCAAAGAGGGGTTCCCATGAGAGAAAATGGGGCCTCAACAAGTGACACACTCATGGATGTGGATAGATTTTATTTTGGCTGGGGTTGACCAAGAGAAAATCAGTAAGCCGCACAATGAAGTACTCTTAGCTTTGTGGAGACAGTTGTCTCCGGAGCAGCAATTCCAGAAAATGCCCAAGTGGGAGAAAGACACTGCCACGCCACCCGGCCCCACTCGGGTGCTTTAGCTCAAAGACTACTTGCTGCAGCCAGGTAGAAATGTAGAGCTGTTTCTACTTGATTAGGGAACTGGCCGAGATGCCCAGTTTGGGGGGACAATGGATGATCGGAGGCCACATGCGGAATTAGCGATCCACTCGTCCCCCACCAAAGTACAATGGGTGTGGGTGCTGGCACTGGTGGATACTGGTGCAGATTGCAGCCTTCTTTATCAGAACCTGAATAAGTATCTGGGCAAACCTGCTTACCTTGATGGTTATGAAAGCCAGTCAGTGAACGTGAAACCTGTATCTCTGTATCTTGGCATCAGTTGTTTGGCTCCCCGTTTATATACTGTGTGTGTTTCTCTCATACCTGAATACATTCTGGGGGTGGACATTTTACATGGCCTGGCATTACAAACCACAGCCAGTGAATTCAAACTCCAAATGCATGTGGTGAAGCTGGTGCTGCACAGACATGCATCACCAGCCTCAGGTTCTGCCACAACCCCGATGGGTTACTTCCACCCACCAACACTGTTTGCTGGGTGGACATACATAGATAACTGAGACAAAAAGCTGGAAGAGGTGCAGATAGTGCATGGCACCCATAGCCCCTACAATTCTCCAGGGTGGCCAGTTAGAAAGCCTGATAGAAACTGGCAGATAATGGTGGACTATTGGGAACTAAAAAAAGTAACACCCCCTTTGCATGAAGCTGTATCGTCAATCATGGATTTGATGGACCATTTGATGATGGAAGTGGGACAGTATCACTACCTAGTGGACTTAGACAATGCATTTTTCTCCATCGACATCGCTCCAAAGAGCCAAGAACAGTTTGCCTTCACATGGGACAGGCGACAAAGAACTTTTACAGTGTTGCTGCAGGGCTATGTGCATAGCCCCACCATATGTCATGGTCTAGTTGCCACAGATTTAGCTGCCTGGCCAATGCCAGAAGGGGTCCACCTATTCCATTATATTGACGATATGTTAACCTCTGATTCTCTTGCAGATTTAGAAGTGGTGGCACACCTCTTGTGGCAACATTTAGCAGCATGCAGTTGAGCCATCAACAAATCTAAGGTCCAAGGGCCTGGTTCATTTGTCAAATTCTTGGGAGTTATCTGGTCGGGTAAGACAAATGCCATCCCAAAGGCTATCGTTGATAAGATTCAGGCATATCTCCAGCCAACCACAATGAAGCAGCTGCAAATTTTTGTGGGCCTCCTGGGACACTGGTGGGCATTTATGCCCCATTTAGCTCAAATGATAAAACTGTTCCATCATTTATCAAAGAACGGAGCTACCTGGGATTGGAATGATGCAGCTGAGACTGCCTTCCTGGCAGCCAAGTGGGCTATTCAGCAGGCATAAGCCCTATGGGTAGTGGACCAGGGGCACCTATTTAAGCTGGATGTGCATGTGACCACAGATGAACACAGATGGTTTTGTTTGGGGCCTGTGGCAGTGCACAGGGCGCTTGAGGACACCATGGCTTTTGGTCCCAACTACGGAAGGGAGCTGAGCTCTGGTATTCCTCGAGAGAGAAACAGCTAGCAGCCATATATGCCACCCTTCAGGCTTGTGAGAGTATGACAGGACAGGGTGCAGTCGTCGTGTGGATGACTTAGCCGATAGCAGGATGGGTGTGTTCATGGGTAACGACCCCCTGGACTGGGATCGCACAGACATCCACTTTGGCAAAGTAGAGTGACTACTTGGAGCAGTGGAGTACACTGAGTACAAGTCCCTTAGCAGCAGAGCTGCAAGAGGTCTTGGGACCTATAGTCCTAACACAAGATAAGGTCATGGGGCCTAAGGCACCCCTAGACCCTGAGCCTTCAGCGTTTAAGGGAGGGTGTCCCCCCATTCTCGATAGGCCATGGTACATAGATGGGTCTAGTCGAGGTGCTATAACTGCTTGGACCGCTGTTGCAATCCAACCTAGTACTGATACCATATGGTTTGAAACCAGGTGTGGACAAAGTAGCCAATGGGCTGAACTTAGAGCAGTGTGGATGGTGATCACCAAGGAGGTGACACTGATGGTAATCTGTACCAATAGCTGGGTGGTCTACCGAGGCTTAACTTTGTGGTTAACTACCTGGAAAATACAGAAGTTGCTGGTCAGCCACTAACCCGTATGGGGTCAAGCCATGTGGCAAGACCTCTGGGAAATGGGTTATCAGAAACAGGTAACTGTTTACTATGTGTCAGGCCATATGCCTTTGGCCACCCCTGGCAATGATGAGGCAGATGCCTTGGCCAAGGTCCAATGGTTAGAGTTGGCACCTACATGAGATGTGGCCTTGTGGCTACGCTGGAAACTGGGACATGCAGGGGGTAAACTGATACAACAGGTCAATAAGCGTTGGGGTCTGTCCCTGCCCACGCAAGACATTTGGGAGGCTTTTCAGAAATGCCCAGCATATGCTCAGGCATGCCCTAAACAGACAGAGGCATCTGTCCAATGTTATGCAACAAGTAACGACAGGGCGAGTGCCCTTGACCAGGCAGAAAGCAGACTACATCGGGCCGCTGCCAAAGTCACAAGGGTATATGCATGTGCTAACATATGTGGACACAGTCACAGGCCTGTTGTTCACCTACCCTTGCGGGGTGGCTGACCAACAGAACACCATCCAGGCCTTGAAACACTTATGTCCCCTGTATGGTCGCCCTCTGGCCGTTGAGACTGATAGGAGAACACGTTTCACTGGACGACACTTACAACACTGGGCACAACAAAGGGACATAAAGTGGAGATTCAACCCGCAAGCTGCAGGTATGATTGAACAATACAACCCGCAAGCTGCAGGTATGATTGAACAATATAATGGGCTCTTGAAGAAGGGGTTATACTTGCATGTCACACTCCTGTCTTTGTAGGGCTAGAGTTCCAGGCTGGACCTGGTGCTCTAAACCTCGAATGAATGGCCACAGAAAGGCAGCCCGGCCCTGGTGGAGGCTTTGTTACAATAGGCTGCCACCCCCATTCAGTTGCGGATACACACTAAGGATGACTTCTTCCAACTAGGTATGACGATGAATGGTAACCTGTTGTTGCCTGACCCAGTGCACCTGAAGGCAGGGGAATAGAAAACCTGGCTGTGGCCATTGACTCTCCAATCCCCCCATTGCCAGTGGTTGGCCATTGTAGCTCCCTGGGTGGAGGGCCTATAATATGACTTGCATGTTATTCCTTGGGTGTTCAATACATGGCCCCCGTGGTTGACTGCTCATAGGGGAATGGCCAGGAAAAGAACTCTCCTCTGGGGGACACATGTACTGTCTGTGTGGCCTATTAAGAGCTCCCCTGTGACTCTGACACAGATACAAGACCCAAAGGAACCATGGGGAGCTGAGGAGGTGTGGTACCATCGCCCAGGGCAGAAGCCCTTGGCAGCTGCATTGTTATCTAGGGATGAAAAGTTAGCCTCTGTGTTGCCTGAGGGACATGATCTACCTTTGTTAGTACCTGTGCCTGCTCTGTCATTTTGACCACAGGTTAACAGGCTCCAACTGCATTGTGGACTGGGCCCACACCTATGCTGAGATGACCAGTGTTTCCAACTGTTGGTTCTGTACCACCCTTCCGGCAGCAGCTGAAGACGGCCAGCCTTGGCACATGCATTCAGCATCTGCAGAGAACTGGACATGGCTGGAGACTTGGGGTTCCATGGCCAATACCTGGAACACGATGCAGCAAGCTTTGGAAAAAGGACACTGCAAGACCCACAGCACGCCTGCCCCTTGGCTGGCCCATAGTGTTTATGATGGGTGGAGCTGGCTAGTGGGGGAACATGTAGTACTCCCAGCCCAAGCACCACGGTGCAGAGAGCTACGTTGGGGTAACACCACTGTGTGGGATGGATATCTGTCACAGCCTGTGTAAACATAACACATGTCATCACACTGAACATATGGTGGAACAAGCGGTCCCACCAAGGTTGGTCCGTGATGGATTTTGTGCCCCCCTGGGAGTTTATGGTTCTGTGGGGACACAGGGTGGCCTTACATACCAGTGGACTGAATTGGATGTTGTACCTGGGGATGACCTTATGTACCTGCCACTGTTCTCCCCATGTTGCCCAGATGCCTGCATAAATGGGAGGTGCCATGCTCTTAGCTTTTGTGAGTGCAACGAGCCCCCTGGTGGTTCTACCCCTTGACAATGACTATCCCTGGAGCAGGTGTCATAACTGTAGAAGTACAAGTTACTGCTGCTCTTGCACAGCACACCACTCAGATTCTGAATTCCACCTGAATGACACTCCTCCTGTTAATGGATGAGGTTGATTAGATCAGAAAGGTGGTGTTGCAAAACCAAATGGCCTTAGACATAGTAACTGCTGCCTAAGGAGGCACCTGTGCTCTTTTAGGAACACAACGTTATACCTTTATCCCTAACAATCAGCAGAACATAACAGCAGCCCTGCAAGGGGTGTCATGGGAGATTAAGGTGGTCAAGAGCCTTGCTGATGAACCCCTGCAGACATGGTGGATATCCTAGGCTCTGGCCTATGCTGGGCCCTAATAGTCATGAGTAGCAGAGCTGGGATCCTAGTAGTGAGCTACTGCTCTCTGTATTGTTGTTGTGAGTTATGGATTCAGGGTTCTACCCTATGGGTATGTGTCCCTGCCCAGAGGGTGTCCCTGGCCTAGAGGGTGGAAAGTAAGGGAAATGGCTGTGCTTTAGTCAGGAGTAGACTGGGGTAGACTTCCAGTGCATCATGACTCAGTGGGTTTGGAGCGTAGGCGCACAACCCCACACATTTATGTAATCATGTCACGTGAGTCACATTAGGTGATCATCCACATGAGCTTGTGCTTGACTTGGAGCCACTATGTCTGTAAAATGTATAATTACCCTGCTAATGCTGTACATATGGCTGGCTCATGCCCAGAGAGAGAGTAAAGCCATGTTGAAACTGTCTACAATTCTTTGAGTGATTTCCAGCTACCCGCCACTCACTCATTGACTCCCCTTGGACCTCACTTAGAACCTGACAATGGCTTTTAAAGATATAATGAGATTGCATACTTAATAGACTACAGTATAGAATAAAGACAACTTTTATATGCATTGGGAAAACAAAACAAATCCTATGGCTCACTTTATTGCAACATTTGCTTCACTGGGGTGGTCTGAAACCGAACCTGCAGTATCTCTGAGGTATGCCTGTATATGCCCCCACTGCAACCAATATGTATTACATATTATAGCATTTGTCATATGTAGTTACAACTGACTGTTTCTCTGTCTCCATCACCATACTTGATGTCCCCGGATTGTAAGAGCTATATATTTCCCCAGCAGTTTTCCTATTGTACATTACAGTGAAATTTTATTGTACAAATAAATGAATAACTACATATAAAGGTCTTTTCTCAATGCCTAGGAAAGAGTAAGGGGTCAATATATTTCAATTCTTTATCAATTTTCTCAATCTGTGGTGAAGATGATGGTGTTACAATCTCCTAGTAGAGTTCCCTCTACTTTTTATTTTGACCTTCTGCATGAAGTACCAGGCCATTAGATGAGTCTTTTTACATAGATGAAAGCCAATTTTTACTGCTGAGTTTCAGAACCCAAACCCCAATAATCTCCTCATAATAGGAGATTAAGTCCCTATTTCCATTTCTGGGCCTTCTTTTAAAAAGTGAACACTAGAGAAAAATGTCCATAACAATAGTTCAAGATACATTCTTCAGACACTACAATGCCATGATGACATGGGTAAACGCGATTCTTCCAATAAGCATGCTCATGGCTAGAGATTTGTTAAATTTAAAATATTTTCCAGACTGGGTGCAGTGGCTCATTATTGCAATCCCAGCACTTTGGGAGGCCGAGGCAGGCAAATTGCTTGAGCTCAGGAGTCTGAAACCAGCCGGACTAACATGGTGAGACCCTGTCTCCACAAAAAATACAGAAATTAACTGGGCATCATGGTGCATGCCTGCATTCCCAGCTACATGGGAGGCTGAGGTAGGAGGATTACCTGAGCCTGGGAGGTTGAGGCTGCAATGAGCTATGATTGCACCGTTGCACTCGGGCCTGGGAGACAGAGTGAGACTCTGTCTTGAAAAAAAACAAAACAAACAAACAAACAAATGAAGTGTTTTTGTTTTTATTTTTCCCCTTAAATATCCACTAACTCACGGAGGTTTTCCATAAAGATACCTGATATCTGGTATTTCACACCTATTCATAACTAGAATATGAGTCTGTATCTTTCAGTATTTCTTTTTTTCCCTTTTGAGACAGGGTCTCACTCTTTTACCTAGGCTGGAGTGCAGTGGCATGATCTGGGTTCACTGCAACCTTATCTTCTCCGGGATCAAGTGATCCTCCCATCTCAGTCTCCCCAGTAGCTGGGACTACAGGTGCACACCACCATGCCTGGCTTTTTTTTTTTTTTTTTTTTTGGTATTTTGTAGAGAGGGTGTCTAGCTATGTTCAGGCTGGTGTTGAACTCCTGGGCTCAAGCAATCGGCCCACCTCACCCACCCAAAGTGCTAGGATTACAGACGTGAGTCACCGTGACCAGTGTTTCTTAATAAGGACACTTCAGATATTCTGGACAGCAAAAGTCTTTGTTATATGGAACTATCCCCTGATCCACTGGAAATTTTATATTCCTGGACCCTCTTGATAGCTCTCTCTCTCCAATCACTGTGGCAGCCAACAATGTCTCTACACATTTCTAAACTGTCTCTGGCAGGAGTGAGGTGTGGGAAAACAAAATTTACCACACTTGGCTGAGAATAATTTTCAGTTGGATTATTCACGTAACTTCTAAAATGTACTCATTTATCTAATACAATTATTATTTTGCTGCTGATATCTCACTCATGATAGCAAGGCAGGGAAATTGCAAAGATTACTTCTTCCCCTCTCAAAATGACCTGTCATTTTGAACATACAGCAATCAAATGTTAGAAAAGTCAACAATTGCATTAATTGTTGACCATACGTACATTTGCTAAATGTTATCTTTGAACCATTTTTACACATACTAAAATTTAAGCTAAATATGCAGACTTTGGAACACCTTAAAATATGAAGGAATTACTCTGAAAAATAACAACTCTTCAAGAATTATGACCAAGAGGTATTTGCAATTGAATAGGAATTATGCAAAATGTATACTTGGAATAAATTTATGTTAGCCATTCTACTTTGGCTTATGAGGTATAAGTTACTAAGAACTTTAGTTTCAATATCATAAATGGGTATTAAATACTTTCAAATGCTTTTTTCTAATTGTAAAACAAAATTATGAAAATGAAGACGAATCATGTTGTATGTTGATGATAAGAATAGTAAGTCACAGGTAAGCCCATAATGCACGGGAATTCTTGCCTTTCTTATTATGACATTTAACCTCACTGCAACCAGAAAAAAATCAGTGAAATAAACAATTCAAATACATCAAGTAACAAGGGCTTCTGAAGTACAGTATTTCTCGAGTCAAATGGAAATGTTAATTAAGTCCTTATTTAGACTGAAAAATCTAAGCTTTTTTGTTATAAAATAACTGCTCTGGCAGACTTCTTGCACTGTTCTGAAGAGGTCAGGCACTCCTGCCTTTCCTCTTTGTACCCTTTTGCCCAACACCCTTTTTTATTTTTAAAGAATATTTATTATGCGTTATTTTAGTACCTATAGCACTATACTAGGCACTCTGAATTGTGTCAGGGTAAAAAACGAAAAAAGTAAAAAAAGAAAAAAACAAAAAAAAAAAACATTAAAAACCCTCTATTTAAAAAATAATTTATTTTCCAGAGAGCAAAAGCTTTAAAAAGAACTAGATGAAACAGGCATACATGCTGCAAGTGATAAAGTGGTAAAGTAGGGCGGCAGAAAGAACACTAAACTTGCGTTAGAAAACTTGGGATCAGGCTCCTCTGAGTGACATTGGGCAAGGCATTTACATCTACTTCTAAGTCCCAGCTTTCTTTTCTGTGAAACAAGAATAATAACATTTCTCTTAGAGTTGTTCTGGGAATTAACAAGCTAGCTCTCTGAAAGCACCACCATAGTATAATGACTGGCACATAAAACCAGCCACTCATTAAATGTTTCTTGTCCATAAAGCCCGGAAATGAAAAACAAGGTAGGATTACTATCTGGTGAAGTTTTTCATCATGTTAGGTTAACTGGTCAAAATTTCATAATCTCTGTAGAGAAAAAGCCCTGATCTTCAACAGCAGAAAAGCCCTAGTTGTCTTCAATTAAACCTGTTTCTGCCAATCCATTCTCCACTTTCAGTACTATTCTGTGCAGCCCAGCAAAGAAAAAGGTTCAGAGGTACATGTGCAGGTTTGTTACACAGGTAAACTTGTGTCACAGGGGTTTGTTGTACAGATTATTGTCACCCAGTAGTTATTTTTTTCTGATCCTCTCCCTCCTCCCAACCTCCGCCCTCAAGTAGGCCCTAGTTTACGTTGTTACCCTCTTTGTGTCCATGAGTTCTCATCGTTTAGTGCCCACTTACAAGTAAGAACATGTGGTATTTGGTTTTCTGTTCCTGCATTAGTTTGCTAAGGATAATGGCCTCCAGCTCCATCCATGTTCCCACAAAAGACATGATCTTGTTTGAAAAAGTTGTATCTTATGGCTATATATTAATTGTAGTAGCCAAATGAGAACGTATTCTTTATTGTATTAGGAAGATGAGTGGGTCTACTTGTGTAGTTATGAGAGGTAGAGCCAAAAACAGAAGACAAGCATAATAAGAAAGGAGCAAAAAAAAGTTAAAGAGCTGAGTTTCCAACTGCAGCACTATTTACATTTTACATAATACTTTGCTGTGGAGGGTTATCCTGTGCACTGTCGGATGCGAAGCAGCATCCCTGGCCTGCAGTCAAACCCCACCAGTAATGTCAACTGAGAATGTCTCCAGATATGGTCAAATGTTCCTTTAGGGGGCGAAAATTCCCCTGGATGAGAACCACTGATTTAGATGGTAATAGAAGGCAGGAGGAAAAAGAGTGAGGTAAGTAATAATACTGCCCACAAAATTCACAATTAAAAAGAAGCACAATTTTAAAAGACTTATCAATGCAAAAATGATATATATTTATATAAATCATGTCAGAGGAAAACTATCAGTGTAATTCTCCAGTATATAATACAGCATCTACCTGATACTATACAAGAAGAATGAATGCAATGCAATGAACTGTGTCAAAGGTCAGAAGCTGAGAGAAGGGAAAAATGAATTGTGTGGGGGTAGAGAAAAGATATGAAAGTGAGTAAGCTCAGGAGTAACTTTTTCAGTATGCCGATTAAAATTTTCCTTTTAATTATTTTATTTATTGTTTTTTCCAAAACAATAACCAAAGAACTCATGGCAGTGGATTTTGCCCCTTTTATGGGTAGGCAGGTGGTCAAACAGGTTGAGATGATCAGAAATAAAGGGTTATTGGAAAGCAAAGTCAGATTGAGACACAAAAAGTCTTTGTCAACTTCCCAATTTTGTGTTCTTTATATTAACTTGCAATAATTCTTTTTCAATTAGATGTACTGTGAATGTCTTCTCTAATTTGCAACTTGTCTTTTCATTCTTTTTAAGGTGACTCTCGATGAAAAGAATATCACAATTGTAATGCAATACAATTTAACAACATTTTCCTTAATGGCTTTTTCATTTTCTCTCTACTCGAAAGATACTCTCCTAAAATTTGTATAGTTTTGCTTTTCATATTTAAGTCTCTACTCCACTTAGAGCTGATATTTACATACAATATAAAGTAGGGGTCAAATTTCATTTTCCTCTTAATGGATAATCAACGATCCCAGTATCACTTATTGAAAAGTCAACCCTTAGCCTAATGCTAGCTCTTTATATACCAACTTACCACCTATAGATAGATGTTTCTAAGCAATCTATTTTGTTCCACTGGTCAATCTGTCTATCTTTCACCAGTATCACACTCTACTAATCACTATAGCGTTATATTAAATCTTCATATAAGTCTCCCTACTTTATTCTTCTTCCTCAGGAACGTCATATCATTATCTTTAATCTCATATTTCTTTATTAAACAGACTTATTTTATATTCTCCCTGATAATTTTTAATATATGAAATATTTACGAGTCTTTCTTTAGAACATGGTTTCTGACACTCATTCATGATGCCTTGGTTTATAATTTTTGACAGTAAATTCATATTTTGGGGGAATTTTACCTGTGGAAATTTTTTGGGTCCTGTGTTGAAGGTGGATTCCTTCAACAAAAATTTATGTTTGCTTCTGCCAGCTATGTGGAACTACCTTAAGTTCTTGGCTTTAATTTTTGTTTTTTGTTTTGTTTTGTTTTTTGGTATCACTTATGTAGTGTGAACTTCAGTAGCAAACCCACAATACCAGCTTGATATTCAAATGATCAAAGAGATATTTCATTCCTATGCACAATGTCAAGGTTTAAATTAACCAATTGTCCTTGCAGTGTCATGGGAAATGATAGCTGATTTTAATAGGTACCCTTCCAATAAAGATGTAGATATTTGGACGTCCATACTGAGGGGACCTTAAGAATAGACTCTACCTTGGATGTGTCCAGGATTTTGACTGTCTCCTGTTCCTCTTTCAATAGGAGGCCATGAAAACAAAATTATAACCCAGAATTTACCAGGTTCAGCAAGTACCCTTAAGGCTTACCTCTCTGAACACTATTTTTTATGTAGGGTTTGTGTTTGTTTGTTTTAGCCTCTTAGTATTTGCCATCTTTCCAGTTCATAGTTGCATATAAACACTATTTTTATATTTCACATTATTGTTAGTTGTTTATCATGAAGTATCAGGGCACCTAAGTTCACCATACTAACAAGACATAAAGTTTAAATTTTATTTTTTCCCCCTCAGCTTTATCCTTTACCTTATTTCTTTTAGAATGTCTTTAATCCTTTTTCTTTCTGGTTCCAAAAAGTAACAAATACTCATTTTGAACAAAATTCAAATGGTATGGAAGTATGAAAGTAAAGAGTTGTAGCCCCCATCCCTCCCTCCACATAACCCCAAGGAAAAGACACTGTTAATTGTTGGCTCTTATATAATATTTATAATTTTATAAATTGTTAGGCTCAGTGGACTTACCACTGTATGCCACCACTCAATATGCTGTACAAGCTTAAATTTAGAATGCCCCTATGTAGCTGTTATGCTCGTTAAAGGAACTCAATATCTGAACTGGCTTTGGGCTACCATTTTCTCTGGCTATGTGCTGAAAACCCGTGGTAACTTATTTAAAGGATGGCCTGGTTAAAACATTCCTCCTACCATAAAAGTTATTTGATGTGAAAAAAGACTGCCAATGTTTGTTTTAAAGCTTGTGTATTTTATTCAAAAATGGCTCAAATGTAGTTTTTGGTAAACTTTTGGAAACAAGGACAGAGGCTCTTTAAAAACTAAAATTAATTTCTGATAGAGGTAAGTCATAGAGTCTGCAAGAAAATCTGCTGCAAAATTTATTCAAGAAACAAACTGAATAAAAAGTAATATTTATATCAACCATGGTTTCAAGAAATAGTGATAAAGACAGGAAAATAAATAGGCGGAAGATATATTTTTTTCTATATTATAAAAAGCTGAATGCAGAATGAGAGAAAAACTCTAGACAATTAAAAAAAGCTTTACAAGAAAGGAAATGTAATTATAACTATTTGGTGTTGCAGAGAATAATATTTATATAACATCAATAAGGTAAATATTTGTTTTTGGTTTACCTAACTATATTTCAAGGATGGGATAACAAAGAGGTACTAGGTGGTAGAAGTATGCTAAGTCATCATCCGTGATAATAGACAAATGATCTATAACTTCTTTCTATAACGTCTCATATTGGTAAACCTAGAGCTAGCAGTTAAAAAAGAAACGTATTTAGAAACAGGTACCTGAACAGTAGAAAACAATTTTTTTTTTTTTTTTTTTTGAGATGGAGTCTCACTGTCACGCAGGCTGGAGTGCAGTGGCACGATCTTGGCTCACTGCAGCAACCTGTGCACCCCAGGTTCAAAGAATTCTCCTGCCTAAGCCTCCTGAGTAGCTGGGATTATAGGTGCCTGCCATCACACTAAGTTTTGTATTTTTAGTAGAGGTGGGGTTTCACCACCTTGGCCAGGCTGGTCTTGAACTCCTGACCTCATGATCCACCCGCCTCAGCCTCCCAAAGTGCTGGGATTACAGGCGTGAGCCACCGTGCCTGGCTAGTAGCAAACAATTAAAAGCGGCTATCTGTAGATGAATTCCAAGGGTTGGGGCACTCAGTACTATTTAACATGTACACATAATACATGAATAAAAATTTTAAAAGGAGAAAAGAGTAAGGTCATAATAGAGAATCTAAGGATGCATATGCATTTTACTTTGTGTTTTAGCACCCAAGAAAGGCAATGTGATGTCATGAGTGCTGGATTCCGATACATACAAATCCCAATTTGAATTCTGGCTCACTAACTGACTAACTTGAAAGTCCTTGAGCAAGTCAGTTAATGTTTTTTAGAGTATATTCCTTTATATAGAATCTGGAAATAATGATTCCTATCATGCAGATTTATTTTGAGGCCAAACTATAATCTATATGTAGCATAGGGCACTTAAAAATGCTCAATTAACAGTAATTTCTATCATTAATCATTATCTCTCTTCTTGCCGAAAATAACTACATGAAACCTCGTGTATCCTACGACTTCATTTTCATTTTGAAATCTGAATCACATACCAATCAGTTGAATGTTATCATCTATACTTTACAGTGAAGCAAAAAAAGATGAACTTGCCCAAATTCTCCTATTAGTAAGAAATTAAATTAGCAACAAAACTGTATACGCTTAGTTTACTTAATGTCTGATGTAAACAAACAGGAAAGCAGAGAAAATAAGAAGTGGTAGTCTATTCTGCTTAGTAGAATGTTTTAACCAGTAAAGTTAGCTATAAGGTGATTAATGGTGGGGGAGATAGAAGAAAATTTCCAAACAGAAAATAATTGTGAATCTAGGTACCAGCCCAAAGCCCAAGGTTTTCTAATACTCAAAAGATAAAAAGAAACTTAATTCTTTATACTGAGAGTAATATATATAGACATATATTTTTTGAAACAGGGTTTCACTCTGTCACCCAGGATGGAATGCAGTGGCACAATCAGAGCTCACTGTAGCCTCAGCATCCAGGGCTCAACCCGTCTTCCCACTGCAGCCTCCTGAAGAGCTAGGACCACAGGCACAAGCCGGCACGCACCACCACACTCAGCTAATTAAAATAAAAAAAAATTTTTTTTTTGCCCTGTCTTTATGGAAAATACAAAAAAATAGCTGGGCATGGTGGCGGGTGCCTGCAATCTCAGCTACTCGGGAGGCTGAGGCAGGAGAATCGCTTGAACATGGGAGGTAGAGGTTGCAGTGAGCTGAGAGTGCCACTGCACTCCAGCCTGGGTGACAGTGCAAGACTCTGTCTCAAAAAATAAAAATAAAATTTTTGTAGAGACAGGGTATCACTATGTTTCCTAGGCTGGTTTTGAATCCTAAGCTCAAGCCATCCTCCTGCCTCAGTCTTCCAAACTGCTGGGATTACAGGCGTGAGCCACAGTGCTCAACTTTAAAGTAAAATATTGCTTACAAGTTAGATTTAATAGTGATCATGTGCCTTCCTTACCTAACTCTGTTATTCATTTGTACCTAGGCCCTCATAATTTTGTAAAGCATGCTCTAAAATTTATCTTTACTTTAAGATGACAAAGGAGAACAATTACATATAACTTCCAGGAATGTGGGCTTGAATGTAGTAACTTTTTACACTTGGTATCTGGCCTGATTATGATTCATGGGTCATAGGAAAAAAACCTCACATGTCTCTCTCCTATGGTAACTACTCCCTACATCTCAAGCACACTGTTTAGGACACCATTAACCATCTGTGAACCAGTTTTGAAGGGCCAAATCTGCAAATCCAGGGCCATTAAAAATGAAACAGAAAAGATAAACTTTCTGAGGGCAGAGACTTTGTCAGCCTTGTTCATTGCTGTGTCATCAGTGTCCACTACAATGCTCGGCAAATAACACTTAGTAAATATTTGTTGAATGAATACATTTTTAAAAAGTAAATAAAATTCCTAAGTATTTATTTGAGTTTTCAATATACAAAGACAAAATGATACAGTACAAAGTAAAATAATGTTAATTTTAAAGCTCATGACATATTTCCTTATTTTAAAAAAATCACATAATATAGATTGAATGAAGGGCTACCCATTCGAAATAAAAATTCTGCTTCTTACAGACATGCATAGTCAATGTTATGGTTTAACTACTGTCCCATAATGTGGTGCTTTTACCCACTCTTTATTAGTAAAAATAATAGTAATAGTAACTGTAACACTAATTTCTAACCTAAACTCTTATAGCCACCATAAAAATATAAGCTTTATATACATTATCCCATTCACTCTTCATAACAAACTTATAAGATAGGTATTGTCACCACACTTTACAGATGAAGAAACTAGAGTTCGTAGAAATAATCTGCCTATTTTGTTCTACAAAATGGTGAAAGCCAGATAAAATCAGTTTAACTCGAAAATACCTTGTTTTCCAGCAGAGACAGTTAACACACATACATAGGCTCACATTACATCTAGCATGTTGTCTTATCCCAGGCACTAGAGAATATTCGCCCATTCTTTCAACATTTTTGAACACCTATTATGTTCCAGGCACTATGCTAGGTTCCCTTAAAGATCACTTGTAATTCAGAAATACATATAAAAAAATGGCACATACCCAGATTCTTCTATAGAATCATAGTGCTGAGAAGTACAGTCTGAAAGTTTCTCCCTCTATACTTATCTACGTGTGATATGTGTGCTTTTGTTTGTCCTACTAAACCATATGCTTCTTTGTGGCAGGGTGATATCAGATTCATCTTTTTGGGTCCCCAAAAAAGGTCTAGCCTGGTGCTTTGATCATAAGAAGCTTTCAATATACACAGCTAAATATAAAAATATACATAAATTGAACTAATTTTCCTTGGGTAAGAAAAAACTCAAATAAATATGTTATCTTTCAACTTTTTGTCAACTATCTCACAACTTTTAAAAAAAACCCTCACACAAATGCCAAAACAAGGTAACTTTATTATTTTAAATATTTTACTTTATTGGTAAGGTTGAATACGATTGTTAAATTTTAATGGAAAATATAAAATATATTTTGATAAACAGAATAATCTATGTAAACAGGTTTTGTTTGCATTTCATATATTATAACCTTAGGTAATTTATTTTTAATAATACAGCTTTTCCCTACAATCCACATTAGCACACGTGATCACGTAGGGATAAAAAGATTCCATTTTAAAAAGTATAACAAAAATTTTTCTATATTTCTCAGAGCTATTATGATTACAGAAATACATAAACACTTGATTCTGTAAGAATTATATGTAAAAAAAGAAATCACATCCTGACAGGACTGACACTATACTTTGCTTCTTAGTTTAGATAAAAATAAAATCAATTTGAAAGGACAGATTTTAATCTCAGATGAGACTGAGCATTTTTTTTTTTTTTTGGTGGAAAAATGATATGTGACAATTCATGCTGTGCATTAGAGATCAGAATCTGGTCCTAAGTTTACATGATTGATGGGTTTCTACTTGAACAGGCATAAATGTGAATGGCAACTGTAATAATGCTTACAGAGAGAGTTAATGCAATCTCAACCAATTTCTCCTGTTATCTTCACCATAATATTACCTCCACTACAGCAAAATGTTTTTGAAATCCACACATAAAATCCTATGCAGTGCTTAAAAATAACACAAAACAATCTATACATACACACATTCAAAACATGATTCTAATAGGCAGGACAGACACTTATGTTAACTACTCATTCGTGGCAAAGACCATTCAATAAGCAGTTTCTAAAATTACGTGTTTAGCAAGGGTACAACTCATTCATTTTTTAGTCATAAGGAAACTCTGATGATAGAATAGCTCGCTATATAGTGGTATATTTTTTAATACATTCTTCACTGATCACATACACTCATATTTATTTCACTGGGCCTGATTTCTCACTGCAAATTCCGTCTGGCTCTAAAATCACAAACTTCTTTGGACTCGTTCTTCTTTGATAGAAAAGAAATGCTGCAGTAATATCTTCTGGCAACCTGACAGTGGGCTGGCTTTAAGTGTACCCAGAAGAGAAAAAGGACACAGCCCAGAATACTAGCATGCGATAATGCCTTACTGTTATTAACCCTTGTTTTTCTATTTTTCCTCAAAGTCGCAGGTAATTCTTCTTGATGTAATAATATAGAAATGAATATATATATTTGTGTGTATATATCAGAAATGAAATGAACCACTGGCAGGCATAAATTTACCTTATATATTTAATATAATTAAACCATACTTCTGGTATCTAGTAGTAAGATCTTAAGCAATTCATCCCATATAGTAATATTTGACCTTCCAACCTTATAGAATAATTATGGTAAGAAAGGGAAGTAGCATTTACAGGTGTCAATTAACTTCTACATTACGTGTCACAGGCTTTATGTATATTTTCACATTTAATATGCTAAAGCAACTCTGAGATACATATGATCATTTCCACTTTACATACAGGAACACTGAAGATCAGAAATTTGAAGTAACACAGTAATAAATAGCAGAACCAGGAATCAAACCTAGGTCAAAGTGACTACACTAACGATGAGATGAAATAATAAAGCGAACAGGTAAATATGAAAGTGAAAAGAACCAGTAATTCCAATTCAAGTAATGGCAAAGTAACTTAAATTACACTAATTCTCTCGATAACAACCATAAACTGTGAAAAAATACTAAAGCCAATAAGCAAAACACAATTGTTTGAAGACATACTACAGAGTGACCAAATGTAGGCAGAAATAGAAAGAGTGAGGATATGACCCTTGAAAGAAGATAACATCACTGGGCAACATATAATTCTACATTGATATGGCTCTCCTGAGGTACAATGGTATATGAGCAAGTAGAACTTAAGCAGAAAGCCACAGTCTTACTTGCTTGAGGTATCAGAGGGCAGAATTCAGGGTTGAGAGAATGGCTGAAAATCAAGGGTTGGGGAGGGGGAGTCCAGAAAGGAAGAAAATACAGAGGAGGAGTATATATTTATATATCAATTCCCACCTAGGCTGGCGCCTAAACTGTACATGCATGGGGAAGACTCCAAAAACCCAATGGAAAGTAACAGATGGAAAGCAAAAATAAGGATTTCTTCTACTGCCCATTACATGAGACAAAGAGTTTCAAGTTTGAATCCCATCAAATAAAAGCAGATTAGTAACACCTCAGGTTTTCCACAGAAATCCATAAAGGACCACGTTTTAGGAGTAAATATTATATCCCTATACTAAGGAAGTCACCCAAGGATTATGAACAAAACCAAAATAGACCCACTCTCTAACAAAACATCAAACCAAACCTTCACTAGATAAATGTGAGCAGCTACTGATTTAACTGTTAGAAAAAAGGTCAATACTCTTCAGAAGCAGATAACAGAATCTAGAGTCTCTACAGTGTGTCATCTATATCTAATACACAATAAAAAAATTCTTAGAAATGTAATGAAACAGAAAAATACAAACCAAAGTCCACAGAAAAAGCAGCCAATGGAACAGACTCTGAGATGATTCACACATGTACCTTATAGCAGCTATTACCAAGAACATAAAGAAAAAGATCATCATAATAAATGCCCAAATAGCATTTCAGCAGAGAAATAAAACCAATAAAAAAGAACCAAGTATACCTAAAAATGGATAAAATTTTATATTATATATATTTTACCATAACAAATATTTTTCAAAAGCATCACATGCCAATTATGAAACTAAAAAGTATAGTATCAAAATGAAAAATTAACTGGATAGGCTTAACAGCACATTGGACATGGCAGAGAAACCAGCCAGTGAACTTGAAGAAACAGAGAAATTTCTAAAGAATAGTTCTGTGTAAGTTTTATTACATGAAATATCTGTGACAATTGCCTGAATACTATATGGGACATGACCAAAAAGAAGACGTAATACTAAAAATGTAGTAATGATTAGAAAGAGTCTTCACTAGAATGAGCTTTACTAGAATAAGCCATTGAATTAATGTTAACAATTCATAATGAGGTTGGGTGCAGTGGCTCATGCCTATAATCCCAGCACTTTGGGTGGCTGAAATAGGAGGATTGCTTGAACCCAAGCATTTGAGAACAGCCTGAGAAACATGGCAAGACCTGTTTCTTTCTTTTTTTTTCTTTTTATACTTTAAGTTCTAGGGTACATGTGCACAACATGCAGGTTTGTTACACGTGTATACATGTGCCATGTTGGTGTGCTGCACCCGTTAACTTGTCATTTACATTAGTTATATCTCCTAATGCTATCCCTCCCTTCTCCTCCCCCCCACAACAGGCTCTGGTGTGTGGTGTTCCTCACCCTGTGTCCAAGTGTTCTCATTGTTCAATTCCCACCTATGAATGAGAACATGTGGTGCTTGGTTTTCTGTCCTCGTGATAGTTTGCCCAGAATGATGGTTTCCAGCTTCATCCATTTCCCTATAAAGGACATGAACTCATCTTTTTTATGGCTGCATAGTATTCCATGGTGTATATGTGCCACGTTTTCTTAATCCAGTCTATCATTGATGGACATTTGAGTTGGTTCCAAGCCTTTGCTATTGTGAATAGTGCCGAAATAACATACGTGTGCATGTGTCTTTATAGCAGCGTGATTTATGATCCTTTTGGTATATACCCAGTAATGGGATGACTGGGCAAGATCCCGTTTCTACAAAAAATCCAAAAATTAGCTGGGCATGGTAGCGTGTAGCTGTGGTCCTAGCTACTCAGGAGGCTGATATGGGAGGATCACTTGAGCCCAGGAGGTTAAGGCTGCACTGAGCCACATTCATTCCACTGCACTCCAGCCTGGGTTACAATGCAAGACCCTATCTCAATATATGTGTGTGTGTGTGTGTGTGTGTGTAAGTAAATAAAATAAACTTGTTCATTTTGAAATGTCAATAATTTTTCTTAATTTCTTACCCATAATATAACCCATAAGCCTTATCCATAAACATTACCCATAAATGTCAACAATTTTTCTTAATTTCTTAACCATAATAATAAAAGGTGGCCATGGTTTAAGCGAATATGGAAAAGGAAATCTGACCTAAGTTCATTTACAAAGTATAACTATAAGTATGATTATAAATATAAATGGTATACCATCTCTAAAGTCGTAGGGCATTTCATTTGTTGATGCATGTAGTATGTATCCTGTGGTCTTGAATCTGTAAACCTATTGTTTGAAGTCTGACATCAAGTAAACAAAGCAAGCAAAATGATAGCTATTGCTTTAAATTTTAACAAATAAAGCTAGAGAGTAGATAGGAAAATGAATGATCGAGGAACTGTCGATGTCTAAGAAATGGTGGTGTCAAATATTACTAAGCAAAACATGTAGATCTAGTTATAGATCATGTCTTATCACAAGTGAAATTACCTCTTTTCAGAGGCTGAACAAAAGAAATTTGTTTTCAAAATTCATTTTTCTTTTCTAATTCTATTCTCAGTTATATATCTATTATCTATATACTATATATATGTATACTCTATCATATATATATATATATGTAGAGTTATGGGTTGAACTATGTTCCCCCAAAGATATGTTCAAGTCCTAACCTCTAGTACCTATGAATGTGAACTTATTGGGAAATACAGTCTTTATAGATGTAATTAAGATGAGGTTGTACTGAATTAGGGTAGGCCCTAATCCAATCCTTACAAGAAGAGCAGAAGAGAAACAGACACACAGGGAGAATGCCATGTGATGATGAACACAAAGATTGAAGTAATATGTCTACAAGCCATGGAATGCCAAAAATTGCTGGCAACCCCAGAGCCAAGCAAAAGGAACAAATTCTCCCCACCAGCCTTCAAAAAGCAAGGCTCTGCCAACAACTTAGTTTTGGACTTCTAGACTCCAGAACTGTGAGAGAATAAACTTTTGTTATTTTAAGCTACATAATTTATGGTAATTTGTTACAGTAGACCCAGAATACTAATATTAATAGAACAAAATTGTCTGTTTCTTTTTGTTTTTCCAGTGGAAATACTGAATCAGTTTTTCAGACCAAATAAACATCTGATCAACGTATACATAAAAGAGATTTAATCCCAAGAAGATTCCTCAAATCACTCTGTCCTATAAATGGAATATTTCTCCAAATAATAGTGGCTGACTTCAGTTAAAATTTTAGAATAGTCCATGCATACTCTACATTTTTAAACAAAATTTGGAATGTACATAGTTTCTATAAGACTCAGGTTAATAACCGTTGATATAATTTTTCTAATGTGGTTTCTGGATAAATCACATTTTCATAGTTTTAAACATGAACTTTAAACTGCTTGTTTGGACATTTCAATGTGAACAAAATTTAGCAGCAGTAAAACAGATATAATGATGTAAAACAAGTCTCGCATAAAAAGAATCATTATTCTTTTTTAAGAATTGAGGTTGCTATGAAGAAATCTGTTTTCAATTATTTTGCAGAGTGGGATAACTATGTCATCTGTTTATTGAATTACATGTTATGCAGTGCTAAGAACCTAAGCTTATTACTTATATTATCTATTCCATTTAAGCCCCACATTACATTATTATTAGCACTCAAATTTTAAAGACCTACAAATTGGGGGTGAAAAAAATCAACAATTTGCCCGTGGCCACACAGCTGGTAGAATGCATGGTTGTGGTTAATAAATCAGCCTTAATCAGGTTTGTGGATTTGTGTTCTTGTATGTAGGCATACCTCATTTTATTGTGCTTTGCTTTATTGTGCTTTGCAAATGGAAGTTTTGTGACAGCTCTGCACTGAGCAAGTCCATCAGTGCCGTTTTCACACACAGCATGTGCTCACTTCATGACTCTGAGTCACATTTTCGTAACTGTCACCATATTTCAAACTTTTTCATTATAATATCTGGTATGGTGATCTGTGATCAGTGATCTTTGATGTTTCCACTGTAATTGTTTTGGGGCATCACGAACTGCCCCAATATAAGAGGGCAAACTTAACTGATCAATGTTGTGTGTTCTGAATACTCCACTGCCTGGCTGTTTCCCTGTCTCTCTCCCTCTCCTTAGGCTCCCAATCCCCCAAAATACAATACTGAAATGAGGCTAAGTAATAACCTATAATTGCCTCTAAGTGTTCACATGAAAAGAAGAGTCACATGTCTCTCAGTTCAAATCAAAGGCTAGAAAGAATGAAGCACAGTAAGGAAGACATGTCAAAAGCCAAGACAAGTTGAAAGCCAAGCCTCTTGCCTCCAACAGTTAGCCAAATTATGAATGCAAAGGAAAAGCTCTTGAAGCAAGTTAAAAGTGCTATTCCAGTGAATACACAAATGATAAGGAAGAAAAACAGCCTTGTTGCTGATACAGACAAACTTTTAGTGGTCTGGATAGAAGATCAAACTGACTACAACATTTCTTTAAGTCAAAGCTGAATCCAGAGAAAGGCCCTAACTCTCTTCAGTTCTATGAAGGCTGAGAGAGGTGAGGAAGCTGCAGAAGAAAAGTTTGACACTAGCAGAGCAAGTTGATTCATGAGGTTTAAGGAAAGAAGCTGTCTACACAACATAGAAGTGCAAAGTGAAGCAGCAAGCACTGATGGAGAAGCTGCAGCAAGTTATCCAGAAGCTCTAGCTAAAATCACTGATGAAGGTGGCTATGCTAAATAACAGATTTTCAGTGTAGATAAAAGAGCCTTCAATTGGAAGAAGATGCCACCTGGGATTTTCATAACTAGAGTAAAAGTCAATGTCCCACTTCAAAGCTTCAGAGGAGCCACTGATTCTCTTGTTAGAGACTAATGCAGTTGGTGACTTTAGGTTCAAGCCAATGCTCATTTACCGTTCAAATAATTCAGGGCCCTTAAGAATTATGCTAAATCTACTCTGCCTGTGCTCTATAAATGAAACAACAAAGCCTAGAGGACATGTTTGCAGCATGATTTGCTGACTATTTTAAGCTTGCTACTGAGACCTACTGCTCAGAAAAAAAAAAAAAAAAAAAATACTCCTTTGGAAAAATTACTACTCACTAAGAGTATATCTAGTCATCCAAGAGCTGTGATTAAGATATACAAGGAGATTCACGCTGTTCTCATGCTTGGTAACATAACATTCCTTCTGTAGCCCATGGATCAACTCTTCTAACTTGAAAAGTCCATCGACTTTCAAGTCTACTTAAGAAATGTATTTTGTAAGGCTGTATCTGCCTTACAAATAGTATCTGCCTTACAAATACAGATAGCGAATCCTCTGACAGATCTGAGCAAAGTAAATTGAAAACCAATTTACTTTGTCAAGTCAATTGATGTGGCAATATTCGTTGCTGTCTTATTTCAATATATTGCCACAGCCATCCCAATCTTCAGTCATAATAAAGGGTCTTGCCTGGATGTTGATGGCTGCTGACTGGTCACCATGACTGTGACCAGTTAGCAACCATCAACATCCAGGTAAGACCTTTCACTATCAAAGGAGGCCATCATGGTGGCTTATGCCTATAATCCCAGCACTTTGGGAGGCCAAGGCAGGCAGATCGCTTGAGCCCAGGAGTTTAAGACCAGCCTGGGCAACAGGGCAAAACCCCGTCTCTACAAAAAAATAATAACAATTAGCCTGGTGTGAGAGTGCATGCCTGTATTCCCAGCTATTTGAGAGGCTGAGGTGGGAGAATCACTTGAGTCCAGGAAGTCAAGGCAGCAGTGAGCCATGATTGCACCACTGGACTCCAGCCTGGAAGAGAGAGTGAGACCCTGTCTCCCCCCACCCCCAAAAGCACCCCCATTTTTAGAAAACTATTTTAAAATTAAGAAATGTGCATTTTTTTTAAGGACATAATGCAATTACACACTGAATAGATTATAGTATAGTGCAAAGATAACTTGTATATGCACTGGGAAAAAAATGTGTAGCTTGCTTTATTGTGGTAGTCTGGAACCAAACACACAATATCTCTGAAGTATTCCTGTAGCATTCTTATAAATCATACCTGCTATGTTCAATTGCCTTTCTAACCTCTAAAACTTTTTACCAGTATAACTTTCCCTAAAAATGTGGAAAATAAATGAAGTAGCACCTGGGATTAGAATTATAAATATCTATGGCTTATTAATTACTTGGTCACAAATAGAATGAAATTAATAAAGAACAAAGGGCTTGATTCTTAATAAGTTAGAGCTATATACCATTGATACAGTCTGATGGTTAAAGAATAACTGAAGTTCAAAATAAGATGTATGTGGATGAGTTAGAAAAGAAAACGTAAGAAAAAGAAATTTGATAGTATAGTCAGTCTTCTGTATTCACAACTTTCGCATCTAAAATTTCAAGCAATCTTGGATCAAAAATACTCAGAAAAAAGACAATAAAAATAACATGACAAAAATAAAAAATAATCAGAGTAAAAAATATAACAGCTATTTATCTAGAATTTAGGTTGTATTCGGTAGTATAAGTAATATAGAGATGATTTAAAGTATAAGGAGGATGTGTGTGAGTTATATGCAAAAACTGCACCGTTTCATATAAGGGACTTGAACATCCCTGGCTTTTGGTATTCATAGGGGGTTCTGGAGTCAATCCCCCGCAGATACTGAGGGAGAAATGTACACTGCTTATGAGGAAGCATGGTTTATAGGAATATTTCTACTAATTAAACAATGGTCAATTTTTAGTAGTTTTAAAAAATACTTAAGTGAATTATACTAAACTAAGAAAATATTTAAATAATATTTAAAATGCAATTCTAGGAAAATAAGTTTTAGAAACAGTTAATGAAAGTGCATAAAGGGTTATAAGAAAGAATTTTCTCCTTCTGAGAGCTGTTATACTAAATTGGCTTGCTGAAGGAAGCAGTGGAATCTATTTCTTTGAAGATCCTTACAAATAGAAGGCATACATTATCAGCAATTCAGAAAGGTTTCGGTGTGTCTCTGTCAGAAAACAGCCAGTGGATATAACCACCTCAAGGTTCCATAAACTCTGGTGACTGCATAATAATACTATTGTTATAATTGTGAGGCAAGGGCAACACAGCTGCTTTTTCTTTGGTGATCAGGATTTGCTGTCCAAAAAGTTGCAGAATAAATTGAATGTAATTAGATGAAATTTTCCCCAACAGAAAAGCAAGAATTAATTTTGACTCTAGTTACTGAAAGAAAACTCAGAATCTCTACACTGGGCTTTTTAAACATTTATCATCTTCTTTATTTAGAGAAAGCATTCCTCTTATGTGAAACTTAAAAGCAGACACGTTTTTATGGATGACCTTAGGCTGATGAGTTGAATTAACACTAAATAAAAAATTCTAAGCATATATATACAGTTTCTTTGTATAAAATCCCTTGAAAGATTACATTTTAGCGAATTCTACTTAAATTTTTTAAAGTGTATATTTTTATTTCACTTTATTTTCATCTACTTAAGTCTTTATTTTTCATGAATGAAGAAAAGCCAGATTCCTTATACGTTTAAAAATCTATATGGTCAATTTCTTTCCAAGCAAGCTTTTCTTTTAAAGGTAATGTAATTAATTTGAAATTTGAAGGTGGCATTGTGATCCACAATCTTTGCCCAAATGCTCTTTTGGGAGCAATAGGAGCTGTCATAGAATTAACTAAAAGTTCAAGTAAATATTTTGATATGGAATTTTCACAAAATGTAAAACTGTGAGAGTTGTAAAGGGATGGTTTCCCAAGATTTTGGAACACTTTATATTAGCTGTTAAAGAAAAGGGAGGAAAAATGCTGGGATACCTTTAACTACATAAAATTCACAAATAGTATGAATAACTCTAAAATAAATAGAAAATAATTCTAATTTCCAATTTTATTTAGTACTTATAGTTATATATGTGTCCAAGATAGATGTGAAAAAGTCCTGTTTTCAAATATAGGTACTTAATTTCAGTTATTTAAATCCTCATTCTGTATTTAAGGATTTAAGATAGTCTTATTCTATCTGTTACTCTGGAGGTAAGGGCAAGTGCATCTTAACGTAATTTCTGACACGCAATAGTGTTAAAAGAGGAAAAAAAGAAAATAAAGAAATAGCTATGCATACATAAATTCCTACAGTAAATAATACTTTTCATTTTAAACTAAAACCCAATATAATTCTACTTGCTTCTACATGATTAATAACAGAAAACTCATAGTAGAAATATTTCATTGCTTGCCTCCAAAAAATTGTTGACATCCTCTGTTGCCATCTGCCATGGTGGTCATTCCTCTGTGTTTGATGGAACTAAAGAAGTAGTAGGGCTCTACGGATTGATGAAGGGAAACAGTCTGTGCTCTTGTTGATTTCTGGTATTTATTTTCTTGGTCCTGTTAAAAAGGATACCAGGGTAAATTTACCAATTTTGAACACATCCAGTTATTCCATATTCTTTTACATTCACATTTAAGGAAGTTTTGAGATTTTTCTGCAGTCTCATTTAAAATCATAGAATTGTAGAATCTAACAGAAAGGGTTTGTTAAATTTAAGACTGAAGATTCAAACAGAGCTATTATCAATCAGGTAATTCAATCCACTTTACAGTATAGAAAACCAAATCAAAAGAGGTTAAATAAACCATCTTCTAGTCAGTTAGTGGCAGATCGGACATAAGAAAACAGTTCTTTTTACTCCAAGTTTGGGGGCTCTTTCCTCTAGCTGGGGCTCTTTCCCTCTTTGAGAAAAGAGAGGGAGGCTGGTAATAGCACTATAATGACCAAGCTGATTTCTTAGCCCTAGAGAAATACTTAGGGAAAAATCTAGAACAAAACCCATAAAGCATGATAGCATAATATTTAGATTATCAATTCATGGCACACCATTCACTCAACAGATACCTAAAAGGTATTATTTTGTTAAAATATAACTAGGACATTATTTTATTAAAAAGTATCTAGACAGTGTTGGCAACATAGTGAGACTATGTCTCTACCAAAAAAAAAAAAAAAAAAAGAAACAAAAAGTGAGATATGGTGTTGCATGCCTATAGTCCTAGCTACTCGGGAGCCTCAACCAGGACGATCACTTGAGTCCAGGAGGTCGAAGCTGCAATGCACTACAATCATGCCATTGCACTCCAATGAGGTAACAGCGAGATGCTTCCTTGAAAAAAAAAAATATCTATATGATCACACATCATCAAATTTCTGAGTTTTATCCATTGTCATGATCACTTATCTTTTCCAATCCTCACCACTGCAAACATCTACTACTCTACTATCCACAAAAGTCGAGTGATTTTTAAAAATTATCTATAGAGAAACAGAATGACATTTTTAAAAAGAAAACTGAATTTCAGACTCCCTTGTTCAAAATTCCCCAAAGACTTTCCATAACATCTAAGGCAAGGACTTGGATCCTGGTTACCTTTCTGAAAGCCCATCTGATGATTCTTCCTCTTGTTTCGTATTCTATAGCCTTAGTGGCTTTCACGTTCTTCAAACATGCTAAGTAAGCACGCTCTTGATTTAAGTCTTTGAACTTTGTCTTCTCTCAGATTGGAATGTCTCTTTAGATAACCACATGTCTGTTCCCACTGACTAAAACACTCTTTTTCCTTGAAAGTTCCTGGAATGTTTCTGGATCTACTCAAATATCACTTCCCAGAGAGGATTCTCTCACCAGTCTAGCTAAAAAACCTCCGCCTCTGACTTTTACCCTTTTCACCATGGGCCCTTATTCTCTATATCCATACCTGCTTCATTTCCATTCACAGTATTTATAATTCCTAGATATTATGTAGCCCCACCATCCCGGTGAAGCCAGATGTCATTTCGAATTAAGTATTTTTGGTATTTTTAAGGTAATATAGTACATGTACTATAATTATGCAACATCTCCTACTCTTCTCCCCTCCCATCCAAGAGGTCTGGGAAGGCACCCTGAAGTCAAATATGTTAATAACCTTGCAGTAAAACATATATTCATTCTAAGCGAGATTTTTTTAAAGTCTATAACTAGGGGCAGAGCAAGATGGCAGAAAAGAAATCTCCACTGATTGTCCCCCCAGGCAAGGACATCAATTCATCAACTATCTACACAAAAAAAGCACATTCATAAGACTCAAAAATCAGGTGAGCACTCACAGTACCTGGCTTTAACTTCCTATCACTACATGAGGCACTGAACAGGAAAAACAGTCTTAAATAGCTGATGTCACCTCTCCGGCAGCAGAAGCATGGTGTGGAGAATGTTTGGTGTGCTGGAGAGAGAAAGATTGTAGCATTTATGAGGCATTGAGCTCAGTGCTGCTCTATTATAACAGAAAACAAAACTAGACCAAACACAGCTGATGTCCATCCAAAAAGCGAGCATTTTAACCGGGTCTGCTTAGCCAGAAAGGAATCGCTGATCCCAGTGGTCCAAACTTGAGTTCCTGTAAGACTCATCAGTGCAGGCTAAAGTGTTCTGGAGCCCAAAATAAACTGGAAAGGCAGGCTAGGCCATAAGGACTACAACTCCAAGGCAAGTCCTAGTGTTGAACTTGGGCCAGAGACAGTGGACTGGGGGAGCGGGGGAATGTGACTTACTGAGACAGCAGCCAAGGTGGGGAAGGGAGTGTTGGCATCACCTCCTCCTAACCACAGGCTGTACAGCTCGTGGCTCTGAAAAAGACCCATTCACTCCACTTGAGGAAAGAAGATGGAAGAATAAAGAGGACTCTGTCTGGGATCTTGGATACCAGCTCAGCCACAGTTGGGTAGGGCACCAGTTAGAGTTATGAAGCCCCCTTTCCAGATCCTGCTAGTGAATGACATTTCTAGATACACCCTGGGCCAGAAGGCAACCTGCTGCCTTGAAGGAAAGAACCCAGTCCTTGTAGCATTCATCACCTTCTAACTGAAGAGACCTTGGGCCCTACACAACCAGCAGTAATACCCAGGAACTACATTGAGGGCCTTGGGTGAGACTCTGAGACTTGTTGGCTTCAGGTGAAACTAAGCACATTCCCAGTTGTGGTGGGTACAGGGTGAGACTCCTTCTACTTGAGAAAGTCCAAGGGAAAAGCAGAGGGAACTTTGTTTTGTACCGTAGTTACCAGCTCAGTCACAGGGGTTAGAGCACCAAGCTGGTTCTTGGGGTCCTAGGTTCCAGGACTTGGCTATTGAATAGAATTTCTAGACCTGCTCTGTGTCAGAGGAGAACGTGCTGCCCTGAAGGGTGAGTCTCAGCCAGGCAGCATTCAACACAAGCTGACTGAAGAGCCCTTGGGCCTTAAGGGAACATCAGTGGTACAGTAATCCGCATGGAGATATGGTAGCGGAAGCCACAGGGTGAGGCTCCTCTGCTTTTAAAAAGGGGAGGGAAGAGTGGGGAGGACTATGTCTTTTGAGTTCAGTGCCTGCTCAGCCACAGTACAATAGAACACCAGGTAGACTTCTAAGATTTTTTACTCTAGTCCCTGGCTCCTGAATGGCATCTCTGGACATGCCCAGGGACTGGGGGAACCTGCCACTCTGAAGTGAAGGATACAGGCATGGCTGGCTTTGTCACCTTCAGATTGTAGAGCCCCAAAGCCTTGAGTGAACACAGGCTGAAGCCAGGAAGTGGTTACAGCAAGCCTCAGGTGAGACCCAGTGCTGTGGTGGCTTCAGGTCTGACCCAGTACAGTTTTAGTGGTGATGGCCACAGAGGTGCTTATGTCACAATATCCCCAACTCCAGATGGCCTAGAACAGAGAAAGAGGTAGAGACAAAGACGGGGGTGGGGTGGGACAGATGGACTCCATTCATTTGGAGAATGTGAGGAAAGTGAACAAGAGTCTATGCCTGGTAATCCAGAGAATCCTTCTGGATGTTGTCCAGGACCATCAAGGCAGTACCTTTATGAGTCTGTAAGAATTACAGCATTACCAGGCTTTGGGTGCCCCTAAAGCAGATACAGCTTAGATCACAACACTTAGATTACAACAATCAAGTCCTTCTGAATATCTGGAAAGCCTTCACAAGAAGGACAGCTACAAGTAAGTCCAGAAAGTGAAGACTACAGTCAATACCTAACACTTAAATTCCCAGACATCAAAGAACATCTACTAGGATCAACACCATCCTGAAAAACATGACCTCACCAAATGAAATAAATAAGGCACCAGGGACCAATTCTCGAGAAACAGAGATATGTGACTTTTCAGACAGATAATTCAAAATAGCTGTGTTGAGGAAACTCAAAGAAATTCAAGATAACACAGAGAAGGAATTCAGAATTCTATCCGATTAACTTAACAAAGAGATTGAAATAATTAGAAAGAATCAAGCAGAAATTCTGGAGCTGAAAAATGCAATTTGCCATACTGAAAAATGCATCAAAGTCCTTTAATAGCAGATGTAATCAAGCAGAATAAAGAATTAGTGAGCATGAAGACAGGCTGTTTGAAAATACACAGAAAAGACAAAAAAAAAAAAGAAAGAAAAAGAAAAAAAAAAAAACAATGAAGCAAAACAGGCTAGAAAATAGCCTCAAAATGGCAAATCTAAGAGTTATTGGCCTTAAAGAGAAGGTAGAGAAAGAGATAGGGGCAGAAAATTTACTCAAATGCATAATAACAGAGAATTTCCCAAACCTATACAAGATATCAATATCCAAGTACAAGAAGGTTATAGAACACCATGCAGAATTAACCCAAAGAAGACTACCCCAAAGCATTTAATAATTGAACTCCCAAAGGTCAAGGATAAAGAAAGGATCCTAAGCAGCAAGAAAAAAGAAATTGCATACAATGGAGCTCCAATATGTCTGACAGCAGAATTTTCAGTGCAAACTTCACAGGCCAGGAGAGCAGAATGGCATGACGTATTTAAAGTGCTGAAGGAAGAAACTTTTACTTTAGAATAGTATATTCGGTGAAAATATCCTTCAAACATGAATAAGAAATAAAGGCTTTCCCAGACAAACAAAAGCTTAGGGATTTTATCAACACCAGAACTTTCTGCAAGAAATGCTAAAGGGAGTATTTTGATCAGAAAGAAAAGGACATTAATAAGCAATAAATCATGGAAAGTACAAAACTCACTGGTAATAGCAAGTACACAGGAAAACATAGAATATTATAACACTGTAACTGTGGTGTGTAGACTACTCCTATCTTAAATAGAAAAACTGAACAATTAACCAATAAAAAACCATTAACAAGTTTTCAAGACATAAACAATACAATAAAATATAAATGGAAACAACAAAAAGTCAAAACAACAGGGTGATGAAGTTAAGGCATAGAGTGTTTATTAGTTTTTTGTTTGTTTATGTAAACAGTGTTAAGTTGTTATCAGCTTAAAATAATGGGTTATAAAGTAGTATTTGCAAACCTCATGGTAACCTCAAACCAAAAAAAAAAAAAAAATACAACTAATACACAAAACATAAAAAGCAAGACCCAAGAAAATCACCTTCACTGAAGGGAAGACAGGAAGGAAACAAGACCACAAAATAACCAGAAAACAAATAACAAAACGCCAGGAGTAAGTCCTTACTTACCAATAAAGACACTGAATGTAAATGGACTAACCTCCCAATCAAAAGACATTGAGTTGCTGAGTGGATACAAAAAAGACAAGACCCAGTGATCTGTTGCCTATGAGAAATACACTTCACCTATAAATACACACATAGACTGAAAGCAATGGGATGGAAAAAAAAATATTCCATACCAATGGAAACCAAAAGAGCAGGAGTAGCCATACTTCTATCAGAAAAAATAGATTTATAGTCAAAAACTATAAGAGAGACAAAACTGGTCACTATATTATGATAAAAGGGGTCAATTCAGAAAAAATAAAACCCACAATTTTAAATACATATGCACCCAACACTGACACACCCAGATTTATAAAGCAAATATTATTAGAGCTAAAGAGAGAGATGAGCCCCAATACACTAATAGCTAGAGGCAGCGAGGTGCAGTGGCTCACGCCTGTAATCCTAGCACTTTGGGAGGTCAAGGTGGGCAGATTGTCTGAGCTCAGGAGTTCGAGACCAGCCTGGGCAACATGGTGAAACCACATCTCTACCAAAAAAAAAAAAAAAAAAAAAAGAAAGCTAGAGGCTTCATCACCACACTTTCAGCATCAGACAGAACAGATTGTCCAGATGGAAAAATCAACAAAGCAACAAAGCAACACTGGACGATCTACACTATTAATAGACATTTACAGAACAGTTCATCCAATGGCTGCAGAATACACATTTTTTTCCTCAGCACATGGATGATTCTCAAGGGAAGACATTAGGTCACAAAACAAGTCTTAAAACATTCAAAAAAGTAAAATAATATCAAGCAATCTTCTCTGACCAAAGTGGAATAAAACTCGTAATCAATAAGAAGAGGAATTTTGGAAACTGTACAAATACATGGAAATTAAACAATATGCTCCTGAATGACCAGTGGGTCAATGAAGAAATTAAAAAGAAAATTGAAACATTAATTGAAACAAATGATAATGGAAACACAACAAGCAAAACCTATGGAATATAGCAAAAGTAGTACTAAGAGAGAAGTTTATGGCCATAAATGCCGACATCAAAAAATAAGAAAAACTTCAAATAAACAACCAAAAAATTCATCTTAAAGAACTAGAAAAGCAAGAACAAACCAAACCCAAAATAAGTGAAAGAAAAAATAAAGATCAGAGCAGAAATAAACAAAATTGAAATAAACAATATAGTTTTTTAAAAAGTTAAGCAAAATGAACAAACTTTTCGCCAAACTAGGAAAAAAAGAGAGAGGATCCAAATAAATAAAGTCATAGATGAAGATGTAGACATTACAAATGATACCACAGAAATTCAAATGATCATTAATTGCTACTATGAGCAACCATATACCAATAAATTGGAAAATCTAGAAGAAATGGACAAATTCCTAGAAAAATACAACCTACCAAGATTAGACCATAAGAAATCCAAAACCTGAACAAACCAGTATCAAGTAATGAGATTGAAGCTGTATTAAAAAGTCTCCCAGTAAAGAAGAATCCAGAAACTGATGGCTTCACTGCTGAATTCTACCAAATATTTAAAAAACGAATACCAATACTAATCTAACTACTCCAAAAAACAGAAAAGGGAATACTTCCAAACTTATTCTATAAGTCCAGTATTACCCTTATATCAAAAATAGACAAATACACATTAAAAAAAGAAAATCACAGACCAGTATTTTTGATGAATATTGATGCAAAAATCCTCAACAAAATACCAGCAAACCAAATTCAACAGTACATTAGAAAAATTATTCATCATGATCAGATGGGATTTATCCCTGGGATGCAAGGATGGTTCAATATATACAAATTAATCAATGTGACACACCATATCAATAGAATGAAAGACAAAAACCATATGATCACTTCAATTGATGGTGAAAAAGCAGCTGATAAAATTCAACACTCCTTTATAATACACCCTTAAAAAACTGGATATAGAATATACATTAGCATCAGAAAAACCATATATGACAGACTCACAGCTAGTATCATACTGAATGTGGAAAAACTGAAAGCCTTTTGTATAAGATCTGGAAGATGAAAAGGATGGCCACTTTTACCACTGTTACTCCACATAGTACTGGAAATCCTAGCTAGAAAATCAGACAAGAGAAAGAAATAAGGGGCATCTAAATTGAAAGAAAAGAAGTCAAATTATCCTTGTTTGCAGATGACATAATAAAATATTTGGAAAAAAACTAAAGACTACACACACACACACACACACACACACACACACCTATTCAAACTGATAAACAAATTTAGTAAAGTTGCAGGATATAAAATCCACATACAAAAAACAGTAGCATTTCAAAATGCAACAGTGAACAATCTGAAAAATAAATTAAAAAAGGAATCCTATTTACAGTAGCCACAAATACATACCTAGGAACTAACTTATTGAAAGAAGTGAAAGATCTCTATGGTGAAAATTATAAAATGCTGATGAAAGAAATTGAAGCGGGCACCAAAAGAAACCAGAAAGATACTCCATGTCCATGGATTGGAAGAATATTATTAAAATGTCCATACTGCCCAGTGCAATTTACAGATTCAGTGCTATCCCTATCAAAATACCAATGACATTCTTCAAATACACACACATAAATTTTGTAAAATTTATATGAACCACAAAATATTCAAAATAGTCAAAGCTATTCTAAGCAAAAAGAACAAAACTGAGAAAATCACATTACCTGACTTCAAATTGTACTACAGAGCTATAGTAACCAAAACAGCATGATATTGGCATAAAAACAAACATACAGACCAATGGAACAGAATAGAGAACCCAGAAACAAATTCACACACCTACAGTAAATTCATTTTCAACAAACGTGCCAAGAACATACACTGTGGAAAAGACAGTCTTCAAAAATGGTGCTGGGGAAAATGAATATCCACATGCAGAAGAATGAAATTAGACCACTATTTCAAGCCATATAGAAACATCACATAGAAATACATTAAATATTTAAATATAAGACCCTCAAATTATGAATTTACTACAAGAAAACATTGGGGAAAAATCTCCAAGACATGGATCTGAACAAAAATTTATTGAGTAATACCCTACAAACACGGGCAATCAAAACAAAATAGACAAATGGGATCATATCAAGTTAAGAAGTTGCTGCACACCAAAGGAAACAACAAAGTGAAGAGACAACACAAAGAATCAGAAAAAATATTTGCAAATTACCCATTGGACAAGGGGTTAATAGCCAGAATATACAAGGAGCTCAACTCTGTGGGAAAAAATCTGATAATCTGATTTTAAAATGGGCAAATATTTGAATAAATATTTCTCAAAAGAAGCCATGGGAATGGCAAACAGGCATATGAAAAAGTGCTCAACATCACTGATAATCAGAGAAATGCAATCCAAACTACAATGAGATATCATCTCACCTCAGTTAAAACAGCTTTTAGTCAAAAGAAAGGCAATAATAACAAATGCTGGTAAGGATGTGGTAAAAAGGGAACCCCACTCTTGGTAGGAATGTAAATTACTAAAAGCATTATGGAGAACAGTTAGAGGTTCCTCAAAAACCTAAAAATAGAGCTACGACGTGATTCAGTAATCTCACTGCTGGGTATATACCCAAAAGAAAGGAAATCAGCATATCGAAGAGCTATCTGCAATCCCATGTATGTTGCAGCACTGCACAATAGCCAACATTTGGAAGCAACCTAAGTGTTCATCAACAGATGAATAAAACAAAGTGTGGTAATGATACACAATAAAGTACTATTCAGCCATCAAAAAGAATAAGATGTTGTCATCTGCAACAACATGAATGGAACTGGAGGTCATTATGCTAAGTTAAGCCAGGGACAGAAAGACAAAGCACGTTTTCACTTATGTGTGAGATCTAAAAATCAAAACTATTGAACTCATGGAGATAGAGAATAGAAGGATGGTTAGCAGATGTTGGGAAGGGTAGATGGAGGGTAGGGGGTAAGTGGGGATGGTTAACGGGTACAAAACTCCCAGAAAGAATGAATTAAGTCCTCATATTTGAGAGCACAACAGGGTGACTATAGTTGATAGTAATTTAATTGTATATTTAAAAATAAGTAAAAATTGTTTATAACAAGATATCTTAGAAAAAAACTAAAAGTATAATTGGATTGTTTGTAACACAAAAGATAAATGCTTGAGGTGATGAATACCCCATTTTACATGATGTGATTGTTACATGTTGCATGCCTGTATCAAAACATTTCATATATCCTACAAATATATACACATAAGTACCCACAAAAATTAAGATAAAAAATAAAAAAGACTATGACTAGTCTCATATCAGGTTTACGACTAAATGAGTCTGATTCAGCTTTTACCACTATTCGAGTTGTCAAAATTTCCAGTTTCCCAAGCTTTTTGATTTTAGAATTGCAGATAAGGGATTGTGGAACATACTACTAATGAATTTGTTAATTGCTTGTCTCTTCCACATAATGCATGTTCACAAGAACAAAGATTTGTTTTGTTTTTGCTCTGTAGTCCAGTGCCTAACAGATAATAATGACTGAATAAATATTAGTTAAGTGGACAAATGAAGGCCTCTGTAAGGATTAGCTTTGTGTTATTTTTACATTTTAAGTAAATCCTGTCCTACAGTCATCTCTCAATTGAAGCAATAGTTGAACTTCTAAATATATTATTAAAATTATTTCTTCTTTTAAGGCTCATTGAAAGCCCGAAGGATAGAAAAAATGTGATAAACAGTATATACACTACAGGAAACAACACCTGGTCTGTGTAATATAGTGGGAAGAGTTCTCAACTAGAGTTCTAGAGATCTAGGTTGATTTCATCCCTTTCCTTTTTCTATTAACTATTTACCTATTTATTATTCATCTATCCATCCTCCATTCATCCACTTCTTCCTCTTTGACTTAAATATCTCACCATTTTGGCTCGATTCATTATCTGTCAAATGAGTGGATAAAACTTGGTGATCTTCAGCCGTTCTCTGATTCTGCTAACAGTAAATAATTGGATAATATTTGACTATCCTAGAAGGTGGCTCACACTAGCTTTTCAATTAAATTTAAGCATGTCTGTTTGTTTAAATGTTACTATAGCTTTGTAGGATAATGTGAAGTTACGTAATGTGATATCCCCAGTTTTGTTCTTTTTGCTTAGGATAGCAAAAAGTGTCACTTAGTGACACATTCGCCAAATATGTATTTTAGGTAACAGTTACACCATACTGAATTTTTGTGTGTTTCTGTATGCCTAATAATAGCAAATGTTTATTGAACATTTTCTATGTGCCAGAAACTACTTTAAGCTTTTCACATACATTAACCTTACAACTCTCTACTACATACTTACAACTCTCTATTAACTTACAACTCTCTATTACATACATTAACCTTACAACTCTCTATGTGCTGTATAATGTTGTTTTGGTCAACTATCGACTGCATATATCTCAGTGCTCCCATAAGATTATAATGAAGTCGAAAAATTCCTATTGCCTAGTATTTACTATATGTTTTAATTGTTATAGTAGAGTGTACTCCTTCTACTTATTAAAAAAAAAAGAGTTAACTGTAAAACAGCCTCAGGCAGGTCCTTCAGGAGGTATTCCAGAAGAAAGCAAGGTTATCACAGCAGATGACAGCACCATGTGGGTTTCTGCCCCTGAGATTCTTCCAGTGAGACAAGATATGGAGGTAGAGGAAAGTGATATTGATGATCCTAACTCTGCGTAAGCCTAGCCTAATGTGTGTGCTTGTGTGTTAGTTTTCAACAAAAAAGTTAAAAAGAAAATAAAAATTAATAGAAACAAGCTTATAGGATAAGGATAAATAGAGAATATTTTTGCACAGTTGTACAACATGATTGTGCTTTGTGTTTTAAGCCAAGTGTTATTATAAAAGCATCAAGAAATTACACAATTTAAAGTTTATAAAGTAAAAGTTACAGTAAACTAAGGTTAATTTATTATTGTAGAAAAAAACTTTAAAAATAAATTTAGTGTAGCCTAAGTCTACATTATTTGTAATATCTACAGTAGTATACAGTAATGTCCTAGGCCTTTGCATTCACTCACTAGTCACTCACTGGCTCACCCAGAGCAACTACCAGTCCCGCACGCTCCATTCATGATAAATCCTCTATACAGATGTACCAGTTTTTACCTTTTATATCTTACTTTTATTGTACCTTTTTTGTTTAGATAGACAAATACCATTATGCTGTAATTCTCTACAGTATTCAGTACAGTAATATGCTGTACAGGTTTGTAACCTAGGAGCAATAGGCTATACCCTATAGGGCAAATATATAGTAGGCTATACCATCTAGATTTGTGTAGGTACACTCTATGCTGTTCACACAATGAGGAAATTGCCTAACAATACAGAAAGTACTCCTGTCATTAAGCGATGCATGACTGTATTATCCCCTGTGGTACAGTAGATTGCCATCTGTTTCACAACATACCTCCACAGAAAGTGTGCACCTCTCTGTGCTTTGACTTTGGGCTTGGCTATGTAACTTCTCTTAGCTAACTGAATAATAGCAGACATTACCTAAGTAGAACTTTGAAATATGCTTATGCAGATTAGCCTGTTCCCTTGCAATCCTGCTCTTCATACTGACAAAAAAAAAAAAAAAAAAAAAATTGCCTCAGGTATCTGTTGATCCAAGGAAGATGAGAGATATGTGATACAAACCTAGACTTACCCTCTACCAAGAACCAAGTCCAGGTGAGCCCAGCCTGGATGAGACCTATCCAGCTTACACAGACTTCTGTGGAAGAACTAAATGCTTACTGTGGTATGCCAGAGAGATTTTTTGGTTGTTTGTATTGCGGCAACTTCCTTCTGTTTTTTTCAGGTAATGAAAATGAGGGGCGGAGATTGAGAAACTTGCACAAACACTGCACAGCTAGTTAAGTGTTAGGGCTAGGATATTAAGCCATGCAAGTCTGGTCAACGGCTTATACTCTTAAGTCCCATGCTATATTGCCACTACACTATACTGGCTATATTGTATGATATTAAATTATGTATTAATATGCTAGTGAGTGATCTGGCACATATTAAAATTCATAATTTTGTCTATATTGTCTATATGTAAATGGACAAAGCTGTCTTGCTATTTGGAGTCAAATGTATTTTATCTTGAGACATCAATAATATAAAATAAATGCACTGCTTTCCAGAGTCAGATTAATAAGAACTACATTATAGACAGCTCCTGGGGTAGTTTCCCAGCTCATTCCCATACCAAATAATGGCCCTCACTGCTAACAGATCTACTACAGCTCTTCTCTGGCTCTGGCTGACCAATTGAGGCATGCATCTGTGATCTAAGCTTGATCAGCCCAGGTTTCTTCTCTAATATTTTCAAATTTGAACCGATAACCGGGCACCTCTATCATTGGCTCCACTCTCGAGAAAGCTACTGTCCCCAGAACTATCTTTGTTCCCTTCCTTCCCACCTGTCAATTGCATAAGAAACTCCAGTATTTCCCCAGAAAATACCCTTTTTGTATAAGCTTGCCAAAATTTGTTTCTCTTCTTGTAATCTTAAGAAATTTAACCAAAACAAGTTTAAAAAATCCATTGCTTTTTTCTGTTATAATTTAAAAGTGCAGAGGGAGGATTTCTTAAAGACAAGACCAAATAAAGCTTGCATTTATTTTACATCCTATCAAAGTAGTTTTGCAATTTATAGTTATGGACAATGTGTCCCCTGATATTTGTTAAAAATTCTTCCGTATTTTCAAAAACCAAGGTCTGGCTGGGCATGGTGGATTATGCCTGAAATTCTGGCACTTTGGGAGGCTAAGGTGGGAAAATCACTTGAAGCCAGGAGTTTGAGATCAGCGACATAGCAAGACTCTGTTTCTACAAAAATGTAATTTAAAAAATTTAGCTGGGCATGGTGTTGCAAACCTGCATTCCTAGCTATTTGGGAGGCTGAGGTGGAAGGATCACTTGAGACCTGGAGTTCCAGGCTGCATTGAGATATAACAGTGCCAGGGTGACAGACTAAGACCTCCTCTCAAAAAAATAAAACCCCACCCACAACCCACCCACTCAAAAAAACCACCAAAAACAAACAAACAAACAAAAAAACAGGGTCCATGGGCCCGTAAGGAGTCTGTGGATAAACTATATATCAGTGAAACTGAATAAAGTAGATATCCTTTGTAATCTTATGTATTTTATGCATTAAAACATTTTACTTCTATTGAGCTTTGTTTACTCCTTTTGATAATGCAAGGCAAGTGAACATATGGGATTATTTATGTCACTGATTTACTCAGAAGTGCTCAAATATATTCCAGACACTATTTTGGGTGCTGGCGATGTAGCAGGGACAAAACAGACAGTCTTTGCCCTCACAGAATAGTGGTAAGAAAGAATATGCAGAATATAAAATTTCACAATATTGTTAGTAATGAACCTGGCACAAGTACCACAGTGAGGAGATTAGAGCAGTTTAAAATGTGAGGGTAAGAAACACAAAATGCTTGGAGGAAATTAATGTTCAATCCTTAACCTATATCTAGTTTTAAGTGATATATTAACATATGAAGGGAGCCCTGTCATAGTCAAGTTTAAGAACAATAATAAAGTACAACTACTAATTACCACAGTGACAATAAAGATAAATAGCAATGCTAAGGTTATCTTACCAGTAATTTCATATGTGCTATTATAACTTCTTAATATTCTGTCAGGATGGGCAGGTGAGAAAATGGAGCCTTAGAGGCTCACCAAACTTGACCACTTTGATTAGTGGTAGAATCAGGAATATAGCCTGGTTTTCACATCTCCTGGTTTTATTTCCTTTATACTACATTACATCATCACAACCAAAGACAAGTTTCACAGGAGACAGTGTTGAAATTTATTTTTATTTACTTCCATAATCTACTTGTGACATGGGGCAGAGTAGCAACATAACATGGGTCATATAGGAGATACTGGGAACAAATTGAACACTTTTCGTTATCAGGCATAAGCTTAGATTAGCAAGAACTTTGGGGTGGTATGATAGATGTGATACTGGGGAAATTTAAGAATGAATTACAAAAGTAGATTTTTCCAACCAATGAATTTAACCATTTAGTGCAGAAGCTGGCAAACTTCAGCCCATGGAGTAAGTCCAATCTGCTACCTGTTTTTATATTGCCTGTGAGAATGGTTTTACATTTTTAATTGGTTCAAAAAATGTTAAAAGAGGAAAGATATTTGACAGCAATAAGTTACATAAAATTCAAGTTTCGGTGTCTATAAATACAGTTGAAACACCACCATCCTTATTTATGTATTGCCTATGGCTGCTTTCACACTACAAAAGCCAAGTTGAGTAGCTCCACAAAGACCTGGCTTTCAAGTCCTAAAATATTACCATCTGGCCCTTTGCAGAAAAAATGTGTTGGCCTCTCATCCAGAAGGTCACAGAGTTAATGTTAAAGGCCGTAATAACATCTGTTTAACTTATAATTTTAAAAATGAGTAAATGCATAGTTATTTAAATATTTCTTCCCTTTAAAATGGAGTAATCTGAAAGCACCTGAATCATACGAAGGAATATTGTAGAGGCCTAAGAAGCATGCTCGCATCTTAGCCACTCAGTCAGTTGATCACTTGGATGACCTCTAGACACCATGGTATTTTTAATTAATATACAGGTTTAAATTATTTAACTCTCAGTCTGACATTTTATAATTTACTGACTCATAGATTGCTGGCTAAAGACAGAATAAAAAAACACCTGGTGACATATAATTAATGAGAAGCAAAAACATTCTTTGATGTCTATAAATTTGCCTCAAGATGATCATCACCACATCAAAAAGTTGTATTTATGTAGTTAAAAGAGGTAAGTCTCAAATATGTAAAAAGTCCGTGTTAAAAGAAATTTGGTGATGATCAAATCTTAAATTTTCTTGTTTAGAAATTAAAATCAGTTGATTTAGAAAGCATAAAATATAAAAAACTCTAAAATGTAGCATCATAAACACAGTTTTGCATGTGCTTTTGATGCGGCAACTTAAATTTACTTTTCAATATCCACCTAAATACTAGTTTGGCCTCAAAGTTAAATACTGTTTAAGTATCATCTGACTTTTATAGTTACTGTTGGTAAGTCCTCCTATTCCCCGCTGCCTGCCCCACACATAATTTAAAGTAAAATAAAAGCAGATCATTTACTAAAAGTGAAAATGTTTTAATGTCTTTATTATGCATAATATTAGTTTATATTTAAAATAAATTTAATGATATAATTCTTAACAATATAGTTTCTGAAATTTTTGTAACTCAAAAATAATAACATCCTTTTTCGAAAATCTTAAGGTTTACCTGCTAAGAAACATTGAGGAACACTATACTAAAGAAGAGGGAAGGGGTGCGTCCAAGACGGTCGAATAGGAACGGCTACAGCCTCCAGCTCCCGGCGTGAGTGACACAGAAGACCGGTGATTTCTGCATTTTCTTTTCTTTTTTTTTTTTTTATTTTTTTTATTTTTTATTTATTTATTTATTTATTTTTTTTTTATTATACTTTAAGTTCTAGGGTACATGTGCACAACGTGCAGGTTTGTTACATATGTATACATGTGCAATGTTGGTGTGCTGCACCCATCAACTCGTCAGCACCCATCAATTCATCATTTATATCAGGTATAACTCCCCAATGCAATCCCTCCCCCCTCCCCCCTCCCCATGATAGGCCCCATTGTGTGATGTTCCCCTTCCCGAGTCCAAGTGAGCTCATTGTTCAGTTCCCACCTATGAGTGAGAACATGCGGTGTTTGGTTTTCTGTTCTTGTGATAGTTTGCTAAGAATGATGGTTTCCAGCTGCATCCATGTCCCTACAAAGGACGCAAACTCATCCTTTTTTATGGCTGCATAGTATTCCATGGTGTATATGTGCCACATTTTCTTAATCCAGTCTGTCACTGATGGACATTTGGGTTGATTCCAAGTCTTTGCTATTGTGAATAGTGC